>NW_004443969.1:5181675-5195309 GCF_000243295.1 Trichechus manatus latirostris
GGTGTATCTTTGGCTATGTGTATCTTCACCAAAAAAAAGGTTGAGAATTTAGAGGGTTAATATGTTGTGGGGTTGTTAACCAATGTCATAAAACAACATGTATAGTACAGTTTCATGAGAAACTATTTGTTCTGTAAGCCTTCACCTGAAGTACAATAAAATATTTTAAAAAAAGAAAAAAAAGCTAAGTAACCCCCAAAAATAAAATAAAATAAAATAAAATGCCTTTTAAAAGAATATGAAAAAAAGTGGCAATTGGATATTCAGTATTTTCTATATGTTTCACCATTATGAAAGCAAGTTAGAATATATGAGACTAGTTGTAGATGGCTGAAATCCTGTATCTTCACAAGTATTGTGTTTAAGTATTCAAGATATTCAACTTGTTTTAAGATCAGATGCAGAGGGCTGAGTTAACTATACTCCTCAGTTCCTGGCACATTATTAACAATAGTCTATGCAAGCCTTCTCGCTTATATTTTCTTTCTTTTTTTTTAGTACTTATTTTTTCTTGTTCCTCTTCCCACCCTTATATGGGCAACCCTTCTCTTATGTTAATGTGTAAGTCTGTAAGTGCCATTGCAAAATATACATTATAAATATGTATGTGTGTGTATAATACATGCATACATACATACATATGTGTATATATGCATGTGTGTCTATACATATATAAAATAAACTCTGTCCTGACAATATCAAACTGGATTATTTTGAATTAAATTATTATTTTGAAAATGATCAATTACTGAGAAAATTACATTCCATTAATATTGTTGTTGGTAGTGCTATCGAGTCGGTTCTGACTCATAGCAACCCTATGTAGTACAGAATGAAACACTACCCAGTCCTGTGTCATGCTCACAATGCTTATTATGCTTGAGCCCGTTGTTGCAGCCATTGTGTCAATCCATCTCCTTGACCGTCTTCCTCTTTTTCACTGACTCTCTACTTTACTAAGCATATGTCCTTCTCCAGGGACTGACCCTTCCTAGTAACATGTCCAAAATATGTAAGATGTAGTCTTGCCATCCTTGCTTCTAAGGAGCATTCTGGTTGTACTTCTTCCAAGACAGATTTGTTTGTTCTTTTGGCAGTCCATGGTATATTCAATATTCTTCGCCAACACCACAATTCAAAGCCGTCAATTCTTCTTTGGTCTTCTGTATTCATTGTCCAGCTTTTGCATGCATATGATGCGATTGAAAATACCATGCTTGGGTCAGGTGCACTTTAGTCTTCAAGGTGACATCTTTTCTTTTCAACACTTTAAAGAGGTCTTTTGCAGTAGATTTGCCCAATGTAATGCATCTTCTGATTTCTTGACTGCTGCTTCCATGGGTGTTGATTGTGGATCCAAGCAAAATGAAATCCTTGACAACTTCAATCTTTCCTCCATTTTTCATGAGTTGCTTATTGGTCCAGTTGTGAGGATTTTTGTTTTCTTTATGTCGAGGTGTAATCTACACTGAAGGCTGTGGTCTTTGATCTTCATCAGTAAGTGCTTCAAGTCCTCTTCACTTTCAGCAAGGAAGGTTGTGTCATCTGCATAACACAGGTTCTTAATAAGTCTTCCTCCAATCCTGATTCCCCATTCTTCAGCATACAGATTGAATAGGTATAGTGAAAGGATACAACCCTGCTGCATACCTTTCCTGACTTTAAACCACACAGTATCCACCTCTTCTGTTTCAATGACTGCCTCTTGATCTATGTACAGATTCCTCAGGAGCACAATAAGTGTTCTGGAATTCCTATTTTCGCAATGTTATCCATAATTTCTTATGATCCACACAGTCAAATGCCTTTGCATAGTCAATAACACACATGTAAACATCTTTCTGGTATTCTCTGCTTTCAGCCAGGATCCATCTGACATCAGCAATGATGTCCCTGGTTCCATGTCCTCTTCTGAATCCAGCCTGAATTTCTGGCAGTTCCCTGTCGATACACTGCTGCAGCCACTTTTTGAATGATCTTCAGCAAAATTTTACTTGTGTGTGCTATTAATAATATTGTTCCATAATGTCTGCATATGGTTGGATCACCTTTCCTGGGAATAGGCATGAATATGGATCTCTTCCAGTCAGTTGGCCAAGTAGCTGTCTTCTAAATTTCTTGGCATAGACCAGCGAACACTTCCAGTGCTGCATCCATTTGTTGAAACACCTCAATTGATATTCTGTCAATTCCTGCAGACTTGTTTTTCACCAATGCCTTCAGTGCAGCTTGGACTTCTTCCTTCAGTAGCATTGGTTCCTGATCATATGCTACCTCTTGAAACGGTTGGACATTGACCAATTCTTTTTGGTATAATGACTCTGTGTATTCCTTCCATCTTCTTTTGATGCTTCCCATGTCGTTTAATATTTTCCCCATAGAATCCTTTACTATTGCAACTCTGAGGCTTGAATTTTTTCTTCAGTTCTTTCAGCTTGAGAAATGCCAAGCGTGTTCTTCCCTTTTGGTTTTCTATCTCCAGCTCTTTGCACATGTCATTATAATACTTCACTTTGTCTTCTCGAGCCGCCTTTTGAAATCTTCAGTTCTTTTACTTCGTCATTTCTTCCTTTTGCTTTAGCTACTCAACATTGAAGAGCAAGTTTCAGAGTCTCTTCTTACATTCATTTTGGTCTTTTCTTTCTTTCCAGTCTTTTTAATGACCTCTTGCTTTCTTCATGTATGATGTCCTTGGTATCATTCCACAACTCGTCTGGTCTTTGGTCATTAGTGTTCAATGCACCAAATCTATTCTTGAGATGGTCTCTAAATTCAAGTGGGATATATTCAAGGTCATACTTTGGCTCTCGTGGACTTGTTCTAATTTTCTTCAGTTTCAACTTGAACTTGCATATGAGAAATTGATAGTCTGTTCCGCGGTTGGCCCCTGGCCTTATTCTGACTGATGATATTGAGCTTTTCCATCATCTCTTTCCACAGATGTAGTCGATTTGATACCTGTGTATTCTATCTGGCAAGCTCCATTTGTATAGTTCTTGTTTATGTTGGTGAAAGAAGGTATTTGCAATGAGGAAGTCATTGGTTTTGCAAAATTCTATCACACGATCTCCAGCATTGTTTCTATCACCAAGGCCATATTTTTCAACTACCGATCCTTCTTGTTTGTTTCCAACTTTCACATTACAATCAACAGTAATTATCAATGTATCCTGATTGCATGTTCGATCAATTTCAGACTGCAGAAGTTGGTAAAAATCTTCCATTTCTTCATCTTTGGCCTTCATGTTTGGTGCATAAATTTGAATAATAGTCATATTAACTGGTCTTCCTTGCAGGCGTACGGATATTATCCTATCACTGACAGCGTTGTACTTCAGGATAGAACTTGAAATAATCTTTTTGACGATGAGTGTAACACCATTCCTCTTCAAGTTGTCGTTCCCGTCCTAGTAAACCATATGATTGTCCGATTCAAAATGGTCAATACTAGTCGATTTCAGCTCACTAATGCCTAGGATATTAATGTTTATGTGTTCCATTTCATTTTTGATGATTTCTAATTTTCCTAGATTCATATTTCGTACATTCCACATTCTGATTATTAATGGATGTTTGCAGCTGTTTCTTCTCATTTTGAGTAGTGACACATCAGCAAATGGAGGTCCCAAAAGCTTGACTGCATCCACATCATTAAGGTCAACTCTACTTTGAGGAGGCAGCTCTTCCTCAGTTGTCTTTTGAGTGCCTTCCAACCTGAGGGGCTCATCTTCCAGCACTGTATCAGATAATGTTACACTGCTATTCATAAGATTTTCACCAGGTAATTCCTTTCAGAAGTAGACTACCCAGTCTTCTTCCTAGTCTGTCTCAGTATGGAAGCTTAGCTGAAACCCGTCCACCATGAGTGACCCTGCTGGTATCTGAATACCAGTGGCACAGCTTCTAGCATCACAGCAACACACAAGTCCCCACAGTAAGACAAATTGACAGACACGTTCCATTAATATGGATGAAATTACCAAACAAATGGCAATAACCATAAAAGATACATAGCAATTTGGCATAGGAAAATATATGTCAGCAGCTGAAGCATTATAATAATATGCTTTTCTAATAATATTAATAATGGAGGCAGGCCCAAGACGGTGGAGTAGTCAGATGCTTCTGGTGGTCCCTCTTACAACAAAGATCTGAAAAAAACAAGTAAATCAATTATATATTACAATCTAGGAGCACTGAATATCAAAGGCTAAGTTAAGGAATCAGACTGAGTGGCAGGGGAAGGGAGAAATGGTTCAGAAGCAGCGAGGAGTTGCCAGACCTGACCCGGCAGGAGCCAGAGCCCTTCAGGCTGGATCAGCTCATGGTGCGTGGTGAGGCAAGCAGCGGCACTTGGAAGGCATTTTCCACATCGGGAGAGACACAGTGGCAGACAGTCTTCTTGGCCATCCAGAACCAGTGAGAAGCAGCCTTTGATCAGTGAAAGATAAGTACTTGTGTCTGGCCTACCGCATGGATTAAAAACACCTCTCTTTGGGAAAAACCTCTCTCCCATTTACCTCCCTGCTCCCTGCTCTGCACTGGGATGGCTTCAGTGATTGCTGAGTCTCCTGGGCAGGAAGTAGGACCTGTCACGTGCCCTGAGCCGTTCTCCCAGCCTTGGAGAGAGAACAAATTAACAAACGGGGGAGAGTATAATCTGCCAGCTCCCTTAAGCCAGGAACTCAGGGTAGGCACAGCTCCTTTGTCCAGGAAGAGGCATAAGGGGTCCATGGACTTTGAGTGCCTTTCCTCCTGCAGACATGTGTGGGCCCATTTCAACAGCACAGGACCTCATTACCACAGTTCAACAGAGTATATACCTGAAGTTTAACTTCAACTGTTTCAACTGTCAAGTGGCAGGTTCCTGACATTTGACACTGTTCTGCCCATTAAGCAGGGTTTTCACCTACCCACATCAGGGGCCTGAGGACTGGTGGGTCTACACACACCACCTAGCCACCTGTGACAGGGGCCCAAGAATAAGTGGTACCCCCCAGTCTTAACAGCCAACAGCACTGGGTGCTTATAGTCCGGCTGCAAAACCCACCCACCTGCATGCTCTAGGGAACAGGGACACACTTTCCTCCTGGACACTTGGGGGTGGCCATCAGCCCCCTGCCTTGCTCAGCATTTGACCCCCTACTGTAGCTGGATGCCTGTGCCTACACTAATTACTCATGCCTGTCTAGGACTGTTGGTGAGAGCCTGCACCACACACTTGGTGGCTGACTATCTGGACACCTGAGCTGAATCCATACAAAAGGAGTGGGTGGACTCCCAGGCTCACATACTTAGTGGCAGGTCTGGACACCTGGTGACAGGACGTTGGAGCTCCAGGGATGTTGGTGATCAGCCTAGCTCATAAGAGCAGCCTATTTGGGTATATCAAAACAAAACAAGAAGCTAGGACACGGTAAGCAAATATAAAATAAATAAATATAATAACTTATTGATGGCTTGGAGACAACAGTCAATATCAAATCACATAAAGAGGCAGACCATGATGGCTTCAGCAAGCTCCCAAATAAAGAATCAAGAAATTTTCTGGAGGAAGATAATTTCTTGGCATTACTAAAGGCAGAATACGAAAGATTAATATACAGAACTCTTCAAGATATCAGGAAGGAGCTCATTCAAAATGTAGACCAAGCAATAGAGGAACTTAAGAAGATTAGAGAAGAGCATAATGATAAATTTAACAGGATGCAAGAATCTAGAGAGACAGCAATCAGAAATCCAGAAAAGTAACAATAAAAATTCAGAATTAGACAACTCAGTAGGAAGTCATAGGAGCAGAACTGAGGCAACTGAAGTCAGAATTAGTGTGATTGAAGACAAAGCACTTGACACCGACTTATTTGAGATAAAATCAGATAATAATTGTAATAACATATGTATTTGGTAATAATATTTTTTCCAAGTTCTATAAAGAATGTACACCTTATAAGATCTGTTCTTATGGAACTTAGATCAAATGTTTTTTCTTACCCCCAACAAAAACTCAATGAAGTTCTTGTGTTTTCAGCTCCCTCTTCTTTGCACCTGGACACATGGGATCTGACAACCTGCATTCATTGGTTTGCCAACAAATGATGTTAGTGCAGCTGCCAATTACACTATGAATTCCACTTAAGTGGGTATTATCATTATATCTGCATTCTCTAACTCCCAAATGAAATGCGGCAGCAGCCATTTCCAGCAACATCTAGCAGATGTTCATTAAATATGGGCAGTAGGGAGGGAGCACTATGAGATAATATAGCCAAGATTGAAGAATAGACTACATCTGGGCCATCACTGAATATGAGAAAAGCTTAGTTTGCGAGAATTCCAATAATGAAGAAGACAGAGAATAGAATTAACAAATAGTCGTCGATTAATGTCCTGGGTGACTTGATTGAACATCATCAGTGATTTTTGTTGTAGTTTGCTCTGTGAATAATTTTTTAATTTATTCACTTTGTCTAGAAATATTTACCAGGAATATTAATATCCTATAACCACAAAAAAAAGACATGACTGGATTTTGTGTAACTCATTGAAATGTATCACTTTCCTTTAATTCTTAGAAGAAAATTAATTTTGTTTTAAGTGTTTTTTAATTACCTGCTTCTTTTCAAGAAACTAAGCCTCATATAATTAGGAGACAGATGCACTGTGCAAACTATTAACATATACAGGCCATTCTTAACTTACAAATCAAACATGACCTCAAACTTTCCTCGTGAGTCAGGTGTTGAAAACTCAGGGTGTATTTTCTCCCATGAAGATTTGTTACACAGGGTGGTTAGACTCGCAGATCCAATAAAAATTTTTCTACTCCATTAACACTAATGAAATTTTTTTCCAAGAACAGTGGTTCTCCAATTGTGGTTCACAGACCTCAGGGCATCACCAAGACACTTTCAGGGCTCTTCGAGGTCAAAACTATTTTCACAATCATACTAAGACGTTATTTTCCATTCCACTTTTTTGACATTTGCTCCCATGGTCCAAAAGCAATGGTAGATAAAACTGTTGATGTCTTTGCACAAATCCAGGCACTGGCACTACACTAATAACCTTTGTATCCTTCATCACTGCTCATTAAATAAAAAATGTTAAAAAGCCACTTTACGTACAAATGTCCACGGTGAAGAAGTAACCGTTATTAATTTTACAAAATCTCGACTTGAGCATGTATCTTTTTAATATTCCGTGTAATGAAATAAAGTATACAAAAAGCCCTTCTACTATGTATTGAAGTACAGTAGTTGTCTCAAGGAGAAAACACATGGGTGACTGTTCAAGTTGCAAACTAAACTATCCACTTTTTCATGGAACACTGTTTTTTCTTGAAAGAACAACTGACAAACTGTGGTTATTCAAACTTGGGCTATCTAGCAGATATTTTCCTGAAAATGAATGAAGTGAGACCATCATTTCTAGGAAAATAACTAACTATATTTGTTGCCAATGATTCAAGTTGAACTTTCAAATAAAAAATTAGGATTTTGGAAAACTTGTAACCACCACCATGAGCTTGACAGCCTCTGGGCCCTTGAAGACTGATGTGGTTTCATATTTCATATTGAAACTAATTTTTTTTAAAAATTACTATCTGTCAAATTTTGCTGTAGTACCAAATAATTATATCCATAATTATCTGAAAGGCTATTAAAATACTCCTCCTTTTCCAACTACATGTCTTTGCAAGTCCAGATTTCCTTCATATAATTCAACCAATATACTACAACAGATTGAGTGTAGAAGCAGATCTGAGAATAGTGCCTTCACCTAAGGGAGACAGTAAAGAGATTTTCACAAAAATAAAATAATCCCATTCTCTTACTAAATTTTTTGTTTCAGAAAATATAGTTATTTTTTCATTTATAACATGTTATTTATGCCATGAGTTGGAATCGACCCATGTTTGGTTTTGGTTTTTTGTTTTTTTGTTTCTTGTTTGTTTTTTTTTTAAATGGACTTAGTACTTTTATTTTAAATGATTAATAAATATGTTAAGTTTTTTAAGTTTTTGTTTCTAATATAGTAAATTATGAAAGATGCAGCCTACATAAAGAAAAGCTCTTTGGTATAGTTAAAAATTTTAATTATCCTGAGATTAAAATGTTTGAGAACTGCTACTCTAGAGAAATAAAATTAAGTCCCACCTGGGAATACTGGAAAAAGAGCTTCTACTGCTCTGTCCCAGAAATTCGTCCCCCACTCACCCAACACAACCTATTCTAGGAACTTCCTTCATCAGTTCCTAGGCCAACTCAACTTACAAGGGGGAGAGAGTACAGCACAGGGGCATGAATGGGGATTATTCCTACAGAATGAGGCACTTCCTAAAGCTTCTTGTATAAATATGGGTTAAAGAGGGGAGCTGAAGTAGGGATTTAAAACTACCATGGATCATAAAAAGAAACCGGGAAATCAACATCAGGGATTAGCTTCTGCACAACTTCTCTCAAAAATTCTGTCTGGGAACCCAACGTTGAGAAGGGACAGTGTTGACATGTCGTGGGGGTTGTTAACCATTGTCATAGGCAATATGTGTACTGTTTAGTGAGAAACTATTTGTTCTGTAAACCTTCCTCTAAGGTTAAAAAAAAAAAAAGAATTATCTATGTGAGATCAAATTGACAACAGCAACTCAAAAGGTTTGATGGAAAGCCTAGGGGACAGTGAGTTGAAGTAAATGGTGATGGAGTAATTTGGAAAAGGATACTGAGAATAGCAGCACAACTAGAAGAATGTAATCAATGTCACTGAATTGTACATGTAGAAACTTGCAAAATGGTGTAACTTGGGCTGTGCATATTTTCACCAAAAAAAAGGTCCTCAAGGTCGAGAAGGGAGAGTGTTGACATGTCTTGGGGTTGTTAACCAATGTCATAAAACAATATGTGTACTGACTGTTTAATGAGAAACTGTTTGTTTTGTAAACCTTCATCTAAAGTACAATTAAAAAAATTAAAAAAAAAATTCTGCTTAGGATAGATTGTTCGTTTTATTCACATGTGGATTTATCTCTAGCATCTAGCACATTGCCAGGCACCCAACATATGACTAAGTACAAGACTATTTACAAGCATGGATTGCTTTTAATCATGATGAATAAATATAATACTTAAATGCTTGGGGCCAGGGAGTAGAAGGAATGATGAATGAACAGGATGAGATAAATCACAAAAGTTTTCCTGGGAAAAGCAGCAATGCAAGCAGACCTGTATATCAATATTCATTGCAGCACTATCTCAACAGCCAAAAAGTGGAAACAACTTAAATGTCCATCAGTGGATGGATAGACAAACAAAATGTGGTACATACATGAAATGGAACATTACCATCCAGAAAGAGAAATAATGTTCTGATACTTGCTACAATATGAATGAACTTTGAATACATTCTGCTGAGTGACATAAGTCAATCGCAAAAGGGCTAATATTGTATGATCTCACTTATATAAAATGATAAGAATAGGTAAATGTGTAATTTATTAACGCTACCAGAGACAGGAGGAGAGAACAAAGGGAGTCATTATTTACAGAGTACTGAGTTTCTGTTTATGGTGATGGGAAATTTGGCATTGATCAAGGGTAATGGTTACACAGTCTATAAATATGATTGATGTCATTAATCTGTACACTTGCAAAAGTTGAAATAGCAAATGTTGTGTGATATATATTTCTACAACACCACCAAAAAGGAAGAAGAAGAGCAGCTGCTGATGCTGCTTACGTACAGTCAAACACCTCATGGGATTAAGGTTCTTGGTTTAGAGCTTTATGGTCATGGTTTCATTGGATATTCCAGTTAATTAGCCTAATACCATGTTTAGTGCTTCTGATCTACCTCCTAGCTTGTTGCATAGTGCCTGTTGTCTTAAAAGCTTGCAAGTGTCCATCCAAGGTACAACAATTGGTCTCTATTTACTTGGAGCAACAGAGAAAGAAGGAGAGTTAGGAATAGGAAGAGGAAATGGAATGCATGGCTAATTGCCTGCAAGAACACTAACTGCCTCCTTTACCATAAGACCAAAACTACAAGGTGCCTGGATACCATTACTGAACAATTTGATCAAAGATTCTATAGAAGAATACTGATCAAAAGGGAGAAAATGTGAAACAGAATTTCAATTCTTATAAAATTCATACTTTCTATAACTATGGAGGCTGGATGAACCCCCACAACTATTGCCTTGAGATAATATTTAAACCTTAATCCTTAAACCAAAAATATCCCCTAAAGTCTTCTTTAAACCAATCAATAGTTTATCTTAATTAGTAGAGAATGTCTGTCTTGAGCACTGTGCTGTTTTAAAGAACTATCTATATGGCATCAAATTGACAACAACAACTTGAAAGGTTAGATAAGAAGCATGAGAGGCAGTGAGTTTACGTTAATGGGGGAAGAATAATTCAAAAAAGTGGGGTAAGAATGGTTGTACAACTTGAAGAATATAATCAATGTCACTGAATTATACATGTAGAAGTTGTTGAATTGGTGTATATTTTGCTGTGTATATTTTCAACAACAAAAAATAAATAAATTATTTCTTTAAAAAAAGCCTTCCTTGAGAGGCGGGGCCAAGATGACTGAGTAGACAGGTGGCTTCCTGTATCCCTCTTACAACAAAGACCTGGAAAAACAAGTGATTTGATTGTATATGAATATCTAGGAGACCTGAACAAGGCAAAGTTGAGGAATTGGACTGAGTGGCAGGGGGAGAGGGAGAGGGTTCTGAAGAAGCAAGAAGTGCGGGACTGCAGCTGGAGCAGCAGCTCTTCAGCCCCAACTGGCTCCAAGATAGGTAGTGAAGCAGGCAAACAGCTGCACATGCGTGCATACTCTGGAGGCAGTTTCCACATCGAGAGAGATCCAGCAGCAGAGATTCTGTTTGGACACTCCGAACCAGTGAAAAGCAGCCCCCAGGTGGCTAAAGATAAGAACATGCATGCGGCCTTCCGCGGGGATTTAAAAAAAAAAAAAGTCCATTTGGGAAAAAACCTCTCTCTCTTTTACCTCCTCCCTTCTTGCTCTGTACCAGTCCTGCCTTCCAAAGTCTGAGTCCCCTGGGCCTGAAGTAGATACCAAAAGGCACCCTGACCCATTCTCCTGGCCTTGGAGAGGGAACAAATAAGCTACTGGCTCCCCTAAGCCAGGAACTCAGGGTCAGCGCGGCTGCTTTGCTAGGCACAGGCCTAAGGGGTCTGCAGACTTTGAGTGCCTTACACCTCTGTATAGACTTGTGGGGACCCATCTCAACAGCGTTAGCCCTCACTACCACAGTACAACAGAGTAAACAGCTGAAGTCCAACTTCAACTGTTTCAGCTGTAAAGTGGCAGATTTGTGGCCCTCGACACAGCCCTGCCCCTTAAGCAGGCACCTTTACCGATCCACACCAGGGGCTTGAGGACTGGTGGCATCACCTATGCCACATAGTCACGTGCTACAGGAGTCCAAGAAAAAGTGGTGCCCTCGAGTCTTTACAGCCAACAGAGTAGGGTGCTCATAGGCCAGCTGCAAAACTCACCGACCTACTCACCCTAGGGAATAGGCACATGCTTTCATTTCAGATTCTCAGGGGCAGCCGTCAGCCCCCTGCCAGGCTCAGCATGTGACCATCTACTGCAGCCAGATACTGGTGCCTACACCAATCACCCATGCTTCTCTAAGACTGTAGGTGAGAGGCTGCACCACCCACTTGGTGACCAACCGCCTGGACACCTGAGCTGAAACCATATAGGAAAATATAACAGACTCCTATGTGCACATACTTAGTTAGAGAAATAACTACCTGGTGACAGGACGTTAGAGATTCAAAGGCGTCGATAATCAAACAAGTGCACACGAGCAGCCTATTTGGGCATATCAAAACAAAACAAAACAAGAAGCTAGGTCTCACTAAACAAATATAAAATAAAATTATAATAATTTATTGACAGCTTGGAGACAACAGCCAATATCAAATCACATAAAGAGGCAGTCCATGATGGCTTCAGCAAGCTCCCAAAATAAAGAATCAATAAATTCTCTGGAGGAAAAGAATTTCTTGGAATTACCAGAGGCAGAATACAAAAGATTAATATACAGAACTCTTCAAGAAATTAGAAAGGAAATTCAACATAATGGCAAAACATCCAGGGAATACACAGACAAAGTAGTAGCAGAACTTAAAAAAGTTATTCAAGAACATAATGATAAGTTTAATGCGCTGCAAGAATCCACAGAGAGACAGCAATCAGAAATCCAGAAGATTAACAATAAAATTTCAGAATTAGACAACTCAATAGAAAGTCATAGGAACAGAATTGAGGCAGTAGAAGTTACAGTTAATGACACTGAAGATGAAGCTCTTGATGCCAACTTATTTGAGGAAAAATCAGACAAAAGAATTAAAAAGAATGAAGAAACTCTAAGGGTCATGTGGGACTCTATCAAGAGAAATAACCTATGAGTAATTGGAGTACTAGAACAGGGGGGGATAACAGAAAATACAGAGAAAATTGTTGAAGATTTGTTGACAGAAAACTTCCCTGATATCATGAAAAATGAGAAGATATCTATCCAAGATGCTCATCGAACCCCACATAAGGTACATCCCAAAAGAAAGTCACCAAGACATATTATAATCAAACTTATCAAAACCAAAGATACAGAGAGAATTTTAAGAGCAGCTAGGAATAAAAGAAAAGTCATCTACAAAGGAGAGTCAATTAGAATAAGCTCAGAATACTCAGCAGAAACCATGCAGGCAAGAAGGCAATGGGAGGACATATATAAAACCTTGAAGAAAAACAACAGCCAGCCAAGAATTATATATCCAGCAAAACTGTCTCTCAAATATGATGGCAAAATTAGGGCATTTCCGATAAACAGAAGTTTAGGGAATTTGCAAAAACCAAACCAAAATTACAAGGAATACTAAAGGGAGTCCTATGGTTAGATAATCAATAACATCAGATGACAACGAAAGACTAGAACACAAGACAGAGCAACCAGATATTGACTCAGACAGGGAATTCAAAAACACATCAAAGCGAAAACAATGAAAATAGGGAAACAGAGTTATCAATATGTAAAAAAGGACAACATTAAAACCAAAAAGATGGACTTAAAAAATGCAGACATTGATTTTTCATATGGAAGGGAAGTCAAGGTGATACAAAGTAATAAAAGACTGGTATAAACTTAGAAAAATAGGGGTAAATATTAAGGTAACCACAAAGGAATCTAACAATCCTACAAATCAAAATAAAAAAGGAGAAAAACATAAAGACCTGCAAACACAAAATCTACAACAATGAAAAAGATGAAAAAAAATACATAAAGAAAAACGACTAAGCACAGAAAATTAAGGGGAAAGGGGAAACTGTGAGCAACACACAAAAAGGGACATCAGGATGACAGCACTAAACTCACACCTATCAATAATTATGCTGAATGTAAATGGACTTAATGCACCAATAAAGAGATGGCGAGTGGCAGATTGGATAAAAAAGCATGATCCATCTAGATGCAGCCTACAAGAGTGCACCTTAGACTTAAAGATACAAACAGGCTAAAACTCAAAGGATGGAAAAAAATATATCAAGCAAACAACACTCAAAAAAGAGCAGGAGTGGCAATATTAATCTCT
>NW_004443969.1:5199197-5209209 GCF_000243295.1 Trichechus manatus latirostris
GTCTGACTGAGACTGAAGGAACCCCGGAAAGCATGACCCCTGGATTCTCTATCAGCCCAGAACTGAAACATTTTCCTAGACCAACTCTTTAGACAGGGATTGGACTGGACTGTGGGAGATAAATTGATACTAGTGAGGAGTGTGCCTCGTAGCTCAAGCAGATACAAGAGACCAAAGGGGCAGCTTCTGTCTGGAGGTGAGATGAGAAGGCAGAGAGGGTTAGGAGCTGGTTGAATGGTTATAGGGAGTCAGGGGTGGAAAGGAGGAGTGTGCTGTCATAGAATGGGGTGAGCAATTAGGGACACATAACAATGTATGTATGAAAATTCTGTATGGGAGACTAACTTGAAATGTAAACTTCATTTAAAGTATAATAAAAAAGAGAGAGATAAAAAAAAAAAAAGGTCTGCCTTGACCATTAAGCTCTTTTAAGAACTATATATATGGGATCCCCCACACATCTGTCAGTTTATAATATTATGAGGACTTTCGTGTCGCTGTGATGCTGGAAGCTATGCCACTGGTATTTAAAATACCAGCAGGATCACTCATGGTGGAGGGTTTAAGCAAAGATTCCAGACTAAGATAGTCCAGAAGGAGGCAGGGCCAAGATGGCAGAGTAGTCAGACAGTTCCGGTGGACCCTCTTACAACAAAGACCTGAAAAAACAAGTGATTCAATTATATATGGCAATCTGGGAGCCCTGAACATCAAAGGCAGAGTTGAGGAACCGGACTGAGTGGCAGGGGGAGGGGGAGAGAGTTCAGAAGCAGCGAGGAGTTCCCAGACCTGACCCGGCAAGAGCCTGAGCCCTTCAGGCCTGATCAGCTCGGGAGTGAGCAGTGAGACAGGCAAGCAGCCATGCTCGGGAGGCGTGTTTTCCACACTGGGAGAGACCCAGCTGCTGAGAGTCTACATAACCACCCAGAACCAGTGAGAAGCAGCCCTCGATCCAGTGAATGATAAGTTTTTGCATACAGCCAACCACACGGATCAAAAACACCCCCCTTAGGGAAAAACCTCTCTCCCATTTACCTCCCTGCTCCCTGCTCTGTACTGGGTCCTGGACTGGATTCAGCAATTGCTGAGTCCCCTGGGCCGCAAGTAGGATCTGTCACACGCCTGGAGCCATTCTCCCTGCCTTGGAGAGTGAACAAATTAACAAATAGAGAAAAAAATTAACTGTCGGCTCCCCAAAGCCGGGAACCCAGGGGTAAGCACAGCTCCTTTGCCTAAGCACAAGCATAATGGATCCACGGACTTTGAGTGCCTTTCTCCCTGCATAGACTTGTGTGGGCCCATCTCAACAGCATAGGCCCTCATTACCGCAGTACAACAGGGTATATACCAGAACCCTAACTTCAACTGTTTCAGCTGCAAAGTGGCAGGATCTTGACATTTGACACTGCTCTGCTCATTAAGCAAGGTCTTCATCTACCCACATCAGGGGCCTGAGGACTGGTGGCTCCACCCAAGCCACCTAGCCACCTGCAATAGGGACCCATGAATAAGAGGTGCCCCCTCCCGTCCTTACAGCCAACAGCATTAGATGTTCATAGTCCAGCTGCAAAACCCACCCAACTACACGCTCTAGGGAACAGGGACACGCCTTCCTCCTGGACACTCGGGGGCAGCCATCAGCCCTCTGCCTTGCTCAGAGTGTATCCCCTGCTGCAGCCAGATGCCTGTGCCTACACCAATCACCCATGCTTGTCTAGGACTGTAAGTTAGAGCCAACACCACACACTTGGTGGCTATCTACCTGGGCACCTGAGCTGAATCCGTACAGGAGGAGAGGGCAAACTCCTGAGCTCACACACCTACTAACAGATCTAACCGCCTGGTGACAAGACATTAGAGTTTCAAGGTGCCAATAATCAAACTAGCTCATGCTAGCAGCCTTTTCGGGCATATCAAAACAAAATAGGAAGCTAGGACACAGTAAGCAAACATAGAATAAATAAATCTAATAACTTATTGATGGCTTGGAGACAACAGTCAATATCAAATCACATAAAGAAGCAATCCATGATGGCTTCAGCAAGCTCCCAAAATAAAGAATCTAAAAATTTTCCAGAGGAGGAAAATTTCTTGGAATTACCAGAGGCAGAATACAAAAGATTAATATACAGACTAAGACAGTCTAGGAAGAAGGACCTGGCAATCTACTTCTGAAAAAATTAGCCAGTGAAAACCTTATGAATAGCAGCAGAACATTATCTGATATAGTGCCGGAAGATGAGCCCCTCAGGTTGGAAGGCACTCAAAAGACGACTGGGGAAGAGCTGCCTGCCCAAAGTAGAGTTAACCTTAATGATGTAGATGGAGTCAAGCTTTCGGAACCTTCATCTGCTGATGTGGCACGACTCAAAATAAGAAGATACAGCTGCAAATATCTATTAATAATAAGAAGGTAGAATGTAGGAATTATGAATCTAGGAAAATTGGAAATGTCAAAAATGAAATGGAACACATAAACATCAATATCCTAGGCATTAGTGAGCTGAAATTGACTGGTATTGATCATTTTGAATCAGACAATCATATGATCTACTATGCTGGGAACGACAACTTGAAGAGGAATGACATTGCATTCATCATCAAAAAGAACAATTTCAAGAGCTATCTTGAAGTACTATGCTGTCAGTGATAGGATAATATCCACACAGCCACAAGGAAGACCAGTTAATATGATTACTATTCAAATTTACGCACCAACCACTAAGGCCAAAGATGAAGAAATGGAAGATTTTTACCAACTTCTGCAGTCTGAAATTGATCGAACATGCAATCAGGATGCATTGATAATTACTGGTGATTGGAATGCAAAAGTTGGAAACAAAGAAGAAGGAACAGTAGTTTGGAAAATATGTCCTTGGGGATAGAAACGATGCCAGAGATTGCATGATAGAATTTTGCAAGACCAATGACTTTTTCATTGCAAATACCTTTTTTCACCACAATAAACAGCATCTATACACGTGGACCTCACCACATAGAATACACAGGAACCATATCAACTACATCTGTGGAAAGAGATGATGGAAAAGCTCAATGTCATCAGTCAGAACAAGGCCAGGGGCTGACTGCAAAATAGACCATAACTGCTCATATGCAAGTTCAAGTTGAAGCTGAAGAAAATTAGAACAAGTCTACAAGAGCCAAAGTACAACCTTTAGTATATCCCATCTGAATTTAGAGACCATCTCCAGAACAGATTTGACACATTGAACACTAATGACCGAAGACAAGATGAGTTGTGGAATGGCATCAAGGACATCATACATGAAGAAAGCAAGAGATCATTAAAAAGACAAGAAAGGAAAGACCAAAATGGATATCTGAAGAGTCTCTGAAACTTGCTCTTGAACAGAGTAGCTAAAGTGAAAGGAAGAAATGATGAAGTAAAAGAGAGCTGAACAGAAGATTTCAAAGGGCTGCTTGAGAAGACAAAGGAAAGTATTATAAAGAAATGTGCAAAGACCTGGAATTACAAAACCAAAAGGGTAGAACACACTTGGAATTTCTCAAGCTTAAAGAACTGAAGAAAAAATTCAAGCCTTGAGTTGCAATACTGAGGGATTCTAGAGGAAAAACATTAAACAACACAGAAAGCATTGAAAGAAGATGGAAGGAATACATAGAGTCACTGCACCACAAAGAATTGGTCAACGTTCACCCTTTTCAAGAGGCAGCATATAATCAAGAACCAATGGTACTAAAGGAAGGAGTTCCAAGCTGTACTGAAGACACTGGCGAAAAACAAGGCTCCAGGAATTGCCAGAATATCAACTGAGATGTTTCAACAAATGCATGCAGCATTGGAAGTGCTCACTCATCTACGCCAAGAAATTTGGAAGACAGCTACCTGGTCAACCGACAAGAAGAGACTCATACTTGTGTCCATTCCAAAGAAAGGTGATCCAATAGAATGTAGAAATTATCGAACAATATCATTAATATCACACATAAGTAAAATTTTGCTGAAAATTCAAAAGCAATTGCAGCAGTACAGTGGCAGGGAACTGCCAGAAATTCAAGCCTGATTCAGAAGAGGATGGAGAATCAGGGATATCATTGCTGATGTCAGATATCATGGCTGAAAGCAGATAATACCAGAAAGACGTATACCTGTGTTTTATTGACTATGGAAAGTCATTTCGACTGTATGGATCATAAAAATTATGAATAACATTGCAAAGAATGGGAATTCCAGAACACTTAATTGTGCTCATGCAGAACCTATACGTAGACTAAGAGGCAGTTGTTTGAACAGAACAAGAGGATACTGCGTGCTTTAAAATCAGGAAAGGTGTGTGTCAGGGTTGTATCCTTTCACCTTACTTATTCAATCTGTATGCTGAGCAACTAATCTGAGAAGCTGGACTATATGAAGAAGAACATGGCATCAGGATTGGGGGAAGACTCTTTAACAACCTGTGATACACAGAAGACACAATCTCGCCCGCTGAAAGTGAAGAGGACGTGAAGCGTTTACTAATGAAGATCAAAGACTACAGCTTTCAGTATGGTTTATGCTTTAACATAAAGAAAACAAAACTCCTCACAACTGGACCAATAAGCAACATCATGATAAATGGAGAAAAGATTGAAGTTGTCAAGGGTTTCATTTTACTTGGATCCACAATCAACGCCCATAGAAGCAGCAGTCAAGAAATCAAAGGACACATTACACTGGGCAAATCTGCTGCAAAAGACCTCTTTAAAGTGTTAAAAAGCAAAGACGTCAGTGTACTACGGTGCACCTGACCCAAGCCATGGTGTTTTCAGTCACCTTATATGCATGTGAAAGCTGAACAATGAATAAAGAAAACCAAAGAAGAATTGATGCCTCTGAATTATTCTTCGTTGGTGAAGAATACTGAATATACCGTGGATGGCCAGAAGAATAAACAAATCTGTCTTGGAAGAAGTACAACCACAAAGCTCCTTAGGAGCAAGCGTGCTTTGTCTCACATACTTTGGACATGTTATCAGGAGGGACATCATGTGTGGTAATGTTGATGGTCAGTGAAAAAGAGGAAGAGCCTCAACGAAATGGACTGACACAGTGGCTGCAACAACAGGCTCAAGCATAACAAAGATTGTGAGGATGATGCAGGACTGGGCAGTGTTTCATTTTGTTGTAGATATGGTCGTTATAAGTGAGTCGGAACCAACCTGACGGCTCCTAACAACAACAACATATGGTATCAAACTGACAACAGTAACTCAAAAGATTAGATAGGAACCTTAGGGGGCAGTGAGTTCATGTTAATGAGGGAGGAACAACTCAGAAAAGGAGGGTGAGAATGGTTACACAACTCGAAGAAAGTAATCAATGTCACTAAATTGTACATGTAGAAACTGTTGAACTGGTGAATGTTTTGCTGTGTATATTCTCAACAAAGACAACAAAATAAATAAAATTTAGGAAAAAAAAAGACTCATGACAATCAGAAAGGCTTGAGTCTGAAGTTCACTGTCAGAGGGAGCCCCTCCCCAAGTCACCCTCCAGGGCCTTTGCTGGAACAGTTCTCTCCACTCATTAATCTCAGGGCCAACACAGCTGTGGTTTCCAGGAAACAATGGAGACTGATGCAGCCACATCCTCAGAAAACAGTCATTTGAAAGGACTTCTATCGCCTAAAAAGTCAATTAAGAAAAGAAAACAATGTTAATCAACAAATTCTAGCACTTAGAACCTGTCTAAAGTTTGCCTAAATGTTGATTAATTGCTATTAATTTTGCACAGTAAAGGCCAAGTTATTTGTTCCCATCTGCTCATAAAAAATGAGTTTAATCTCTAAATATTAATGAAAAGTGTTCATTTACAATCGAGGAACTTTTTTAGCTTTCTAAATATTACCATCACTACTATAAATTTATCAGGAGTGTGGCAGCAAAGTCAAATCACAACCAATAAAAATCTTCACTAATTGGAAAATCAAATCTGGCTAAATTCCAGGTTTAGGGCAGAGCCTTCTAATTTGCCCCAGTGCAGTTTACATAGTTAAAGGAAGCGAGGGGGGTGGACTGTCATTTCGATTGTGCAAACAGCCAAATTAGATCATTTATCCCCAAATCACCTACTCTCTGTGCAGGCATTTGCTGGGTTTTGTGTTCTTCTAGCTTTCCAAAAGTACTAGTACCCCAATTTCTTTTGTGGGAATCACCTCTACCCAATTTGTATACAATCTGGGGGGACTGTAAATCAAGGTGCCTGCCACCCCCAAACAAAGGCAGCTTGGAGGGAGGATGATTATCCTGAGCTTGGATAATCAGGCATGCTCTCCCAGGGCTTTGAATCTTTTGTGTGTGTGTGTGTGTGTGTGTGTGTGTATGTGTGTGATTTTTTTCTTCTACTGTGGTGAAAATATAAACAGCAAAACATTATCCAACTGAACAATTTCTACATGTATAATATAATGACATTGATTATATTTTTCATATTATGCAACCATGCTCACTATTCTTTTCCAAATTACCCCACCACTATTACCAGACTCTTCATTATCCCTAAGCAAAAAAGATATCCCCCTTTCCCCCTTCCTCATATAAGTAAAATCGTACAGTATTTGTCCCTTTACAACTGACTTATTTCACTCAGCAAAATGTTTACAAGATTCATCCATGTTGCAGCATGCATCAGGATTTCATTTATTTTTATTGCTGAATAATACCCTTTTGTATGTATTGAGACTTTGAATCTTGATAGAAGGCTCTTAAGAACAGAAAAAAAACTCTTGAAACATTCATTCCGGCAGTGGGTCCCTGCAAAGACCATTGACTCGTTTCTACTACATGAACTCCCAAAGCTGCCTTGGTTTCTGCTCTTTTCCAACCCTGTTTCTCCAGATTTCTATCATTTCTATGAGCTATTCAACACCCTTATAGTAAATTACTTTCCCATTAAAGTTTTTCAGAGTTTATATCTGATCCTTGCAACTAGAAATACACTTAACAACATGACTTGAGTTGCCATTATGGACTGAGGAAAGGTATGCTCCCGAAGGCAGAGGGATAAACTGAAAGCATGCTCACCAAGTTCAGCATCCTGTTGAAAGAAAGTTCAAAGCACATATGAATATGATAGAAGAACTAGAAAAGCAACAGACCAATGTGTAAAATATATATTTATGGGTATATATTATAATAGAATGTATACTAAGGAAAATTATGCCAAGAAATTTGGAAGACGGCTACCTGATCAACCGACTGGAAGAGACCCATATTTGTGCCCATTCCAAAGAAAGGTGATCCAACAGAATGCAGAAATCATTGAACAGTATCATTAATACCAAACACAAGTAAAATTTTGCTGAAGATAATTCAAAAGCAGCTGCAGCAGTACATCGACAGGGAGCTGTCAGAAATTCAAGCTGGATTCAGAATAGGATGTGGAACAAGGGATATCATTGCTGATGTCAGATGGATCTTGGCTGAAAGCAGAGAATACCAGAAAGACGTTTACTTGTATTTTATTGACTATGCAAAGGCATTCAACTATGTGGATCATAACAAATTATGGATAACATTGTGAAGAATGGGAATTCCAGAACACGTAATTGTGCTCATGGGGAGCCCGTACATAGAATAAGATGCAGTTCTTCAAACAGAAGAAGGGGATACCGTGTGGTTTAAAATCAGGAAAGATGTGCGTCAGGGTTGTATACTGTCACCATAGTTATTCAATCTGTATGCTGAACAAATGCTCCAAGAAGCAGGACTATACGAAGAAAAACTCGGCATCAGTATTGGAGGAAGACTCATTAATGACCTGCAATACACGGATGACACAACCTTCCTTGCTGAAAGCGAAGAGGATTTAAAGCCCTTACTCATGAAGATCAAACACTACAGCCTTCATTATGGATTACACCTCAACTTAAAGAAAACAAAAATCCTCGCAACTAGACCAATAAGCAACACCATGATAAATGGAGAAAACATTGAAGTTGTCGAGGATTTATTTTACTTGGATCCACAATCAACACCCATGGTAGCATCAGTCAAGAAATCAAAAGACGCATTGCACTGGGCAAATCTGCTGCAAAAGTCCTCTTTAAAGTGTTGAAAAACAAAGATGTCACTCTGAGGACTAAGTTGCGCCTGACTCAAGACATGATATTTTCAATCACCTCATATGCATGTGAAAACAGAACAATGAATAAAGAAGACTGAAGAAATGTTACATTTGAATTATGATGTTGGCAAAGAATATTGAATATACCGTAGACTGCCAGAGGAGCGAACAAGTCTGTCTTGGAAGAAATTCAGCCAGAGTGCTCCTTGGAAGTGAGGATGACGAGATTTCATCTCATGCACTTGGGACATGTTATCAGGAGAGATCAGTCCCTGGATAAGGACATCATGCTTGGTGTAGAGGGTCAACAAAAAAGAGGAAGACCCTCAACAAGATGGATTGACACAGTGGCTGCAACAATGGGCCTAAACATAGCAATGATTGTGAGGATGGCACAGGACTGGACAGTGTTTCATTCTCGTTTACATAGGGTCGCTATAAGTCAGAACGAACTCGACTGCAACTAACAACAACAACAATACTAAAGAAAAGGGGTCACTGGTGGTTAAGTGGTAGAACTTTCACATTCCATGTGGATTTGATTCTCACTTAATACACCTCGTGCCAAACCACTACCCATATGTCAGTGGAAGCTTGTGTATTGCTATGATGCTGAACAGGTTTCAGTGGGGCTTCCAGACTAAGACGGACTAGGAAGAAAGGCCTGGTCATATACTTCTGAAAATCAGCCAATGAAAACACCATGGATCACAATGATACAATCTGCAACCAATCATGGAGATGGTGCAGGACCAGGAAATATTTCATTCCATTGTGCATGATGTCACCATGAGTCATGTGCTGACACCATGGCAGCTAACAACAGTGACAGCAAGAAGTCACATACAGAGGAGAAACAATAAGACTAAGCTCAGATTATTCGGCAGAAGCCATGCAGGCAAGAAGGCATTGGGATGATAGATATAAAACATTGAAAGAACAAAATTGCCAGCCAAGAATAATATATCCTGCAAAACTCTTGTTCAACTATGATGGTGAAATTAGGACATTTCCAGATAAACAGAAATTAAGGGAATATGTAAAAACCAAACCAAACTTAAAAGACTTATTAAAGGGAGTCCTTTGATCCGAGAACAAACAACATCAGACCACAGGCTGAATATAGGACACAGAATTGTACTAGACAGATACCATCCTGGGAAATGAACTCGTAAGGACTACCCAAAACCAAAAGATTACAACAGGGAACCAGAGAAGTTAATCTTTAAATGACAACGGCATGAGAACAATAAAAGAGGGAATAAATGGTGTAGGTATAGAACCTTCTCATGGAGAGGAAGGCAAGGTGATACCAAGTAATAATAGACTACTTCAAACCTAGGAAGATAAGGGGAATTTCAAGGTAACCACAAATAAAGTTAACGAATCTACTCATCAAAATAAAGAGGAAAAACATAAAGTCTCAGTAAAAAAAACCTACAAAAAAAAAAGAAATAAAAAAAAATCCACAAGCAAAAGGAATTCAGCACAAGAGAGTAAGAAGAACAAAGAAACTGTCAGCACCACAAAAAAAGGACTACAAAACAACAGCAATAAACTCACACCTATCAATAATTACACCGCATGTAAATGGCTTCAATGCACCCATAAAGAAATACAGAGTGTCAGAATGGATAAAAAAACAGGATCCATCCATATGTTGTCTACAAGATACACACCTTAGAAACAAAGATGTAAATTTATTAAAAATCAAAGGATGGAAAAAATATATCAAGCAAACAACTACCAAAAAAGAGCAGGATTCGGCAGCAAGGGAGAATGAAGAGCACAAGATACAAGGAAAAGATTAGTCCAAAGGACTAATGGACCACAGCTACCAAGGCCTCCACCAGAATGAGTCCAGTACAGCTAGATGGTGCCCAGCTACCACCACTAATTGCTCTGACCGAGATCACAACAGAGGGT
>NW_004443969.1:5209309-5210596 GCF_000243295.1 Trichechus manatus latirostris
AGAATTGAGAACCCAGATGTAAATCCATCCACCTACGGTCACCTGATCTTCTACAAGGGCCCAAAGTCCATCAAATGGAGAAACGATAGTCTTTTTAACAAATGATGCTGGCAAAACTGGATGTCCATCTGCAAAAAAATGAAACTGGACTGATACCTCACACCATACACAAAAACTAATTCAATTTGGATCTAAGACCTAAAAGAAAGCCAAAAACTATAAAGTTCATAGAAGAAAAAATAGGATCAACACTAGAGGCCCTAATGCACAGAATTAACAGGATACAAACCATAATCAACAACACACAAACCCCAGAAGAGAAGGTAGATTACTGGAATCTTCTAAAAATGAAAGACTTATGCTCAACAAGAGACTTCACCAAAAGAGTAAAAAGAGAACCTACAGACTGGGAAAAAAAAGTTGGACATTACAAGTCAGACAAACTTCAAATCTCTAAAATCTATAAGAAAATCCAACATCTCTACAACGAAAAGACTAATAATCCAATTAAAAAATGGGCAAAGGAAAAGAACAGACACTTCACCAAAGAAGACGTTCAAGCAGCCAACAGACACATGAGGAAATGCTCGCAATCACTAGCCATTAGCAAAATGCAAATTAAAACCACAATAAGATACCATCTCACCCCGGCATTACTGGCACGAATCAAAAACACTGCAAATAGCAAATGCTGGAGAGGCTGCGGGGAGATCGGAACTCTTATGCACCGCTGGTGGGAATGCAAAATGATATAACCATTTTGGAAAATGATATGGTGCTTGCTTAGAAAGCTAGAAATAGAAATACCTTAAGATCTAGCATTCCCACTCCTAGGAATATATCCTAGAGAAATAAGAGCCAACACACGAATAGACATAAGCACACCCATATTCGTTGCAGCACCATTCACAATAGCAAAAGGTTGGAAACAACCTAGATGCCCATCAACAGATGAATGGATAAACAAACTATTGTATATACACAGTGGAGTATTATGCAACGATAAAGAACAATGATGAATCTGTGAAGCATCTCATAACATGGATGAAACGGGAGGACATTATGCTGAGTGAGATAAGTCAATCACAAAAGGACAAATATTGTATGAGACCTCTACTGTAAAAACTCATGTAAAAGTTTACACAAAAAAGAAATAATCTTTGTTGGTTACAAGGGATGGGAGGGATGGGAAGGGACTAAACAGACAATAGATAAGTGGTAACTTTGGTGAAGTGTAAGACAGTACACAATACCGGGGAAGCCAGCACAACTTGTACAAGGAAAGGC
>NW_004443969.1:5213832-5215542 GCF_000243295.1 Trichechus manatus latirostris
CTAATCTCAGATAAAATAGACTTTAAAACAAAATCCACCATAAAAGACAAAGAAGGACACTATATAATGATTAAGGGGACAATCCATCATGAAGACATAACCGCAATAAACATCTATGCACCCAATGACATGGCTCCAAAGTACATAAAACAAACTCTAACAGCATTGAAAAGAGAAACTGCCAGTTCCACAGTAATAGTAGGAGACTTCAACACACCACTCTTGGTAAAGGACAAAACATCTAGAAAGGAACTCCACAAACATACAGAAGACCTAAAGGGCACAATCAGCCAACTTGATCTCATAGACATGTATAGAACACTCCACCCAACAGCTGCAAAGTACATATTCTTTTCCAATGCACATGGAACGTTCTCCAGAATAGACCACGTCTTAGGCCAAAGAGCAATCCTCAACAAGATCCAAAATGTTGAGATAATACAAAGTATCTTCTCTGCCCACAATGCCATCAAGGTAGAAATTAACAACAGGAAGACTAAGGGAAAAAAATCAATTTCATGGAAACTGAAAAACACCCTGCTTACACATCACTGGGTAATAGAAGAAATCAGAGATGGAATCAAAAAAATTCCTAGAATCGAACGAGAATGAGAACACATCATTCCAAAATCTTTAGGACCCAGCAAAGGCAGTCCTCAGAGGACAATTTATAGCAATAGGTGCACACATTAAAATAGAAGAAAGGGACGAAATCAAAACACTAACTACACAACTCAAACAAATAGAAAGAGAATAGCAAAAAAAAAGCCCACAGCCACTAAAAGAAAGTAAATAATAAAGATTGGAACAGAAATAAATGAAATAGAAAATAGAAAAGCAATAGAAAGAATCAACAAAACCAAAAGTTGCTTCTTTGAAAGGATCAACAAAATCAACAAACTACTGGCCACACTGACAAAAGAAAAACAGGAGAGGACACAAATAACCCAAAAAAGAAATGAAATGGGGGACAACAGACCCAACTGAAATAAAAAGGATTATAACAGAATATTATGAAAAACTGTACTCCAACAAATTTGAAAACCTAGGGGAAATGGGTAAATTTCTAGAAACACACTACTTACCCAAACTAACACAAAGTGATGTTGAAAATCTGAACAGACCAATAACAAGAGAAGAGATTGAAATGTCATTAAAAAAAAAAAAAAAAAAACTCCCAATAAAAAAAGCCCTGGCTCAGAAGGCTTCACCGGAGAATTCTACCAAACATTCAGAGAAGAGCTTATTTTCAGAAAATAGAAAGGAAGGGATACCTCTGAATTTATTTTATGAAGCCAGCATAACCTGATACCAAAACCAGGCAAAGATGCCACAAAAAAAGAAAATTACACACCAATATCTCTCATGAATATAGATGCAAAAATTCTCAACAAAATTCTAGCCAAGGGAATTCAGCATCATATCAAAAAAAATAATACACCATGACCAAGTAGGATTAATACCAGGTATGCAAGGATGGTTCAACATTAGAAAATCAATCAATGTAATCCACCACATAAATAAAAGGAAAGAAGAGAATCACTTGATCATCTCAATTGACACAGAAAAGGCATTTGACAAAGTCCAACACCCATTTCTGATAAAAACTCTCAATAAAACAGGTATAGAAGGGAAATTTCTCAACATAATAAAGGGCATCTATGCAAAACCAATGGCCAACATCATTCTTAATGGAGAGAGGCTGAAAAC
>NW_004443969.1:5215642-5223147 GCF_000243295.1 Trichechus manatus latirostris
GGACTAATGAGGCACAGCAGTCCAGGGACAAGGACTAGTAGGCAGGAGGGGACAAGAAAGCTGGTGATAGGGAACCCAAGGTTGAGAAGGGGCAGTGTTGACATGTCGTGGGGTTGTTAACCATTGTCATAGGGAGATATGTGCACTAACTGTTTAATGAGAAACTATTCGTTCTGCAAATTTTTATCTAAGGTACAAAACAAAAGAATTATCTATGTGAGATCAAATTGACAACAGCCACACAAACGGTTTGATGGGAAGCCTAGGGGGCAGTGAGTTGAAGATAATGGTGATGGAATAATTTGGAAAAAGATAGTGAGACTAGCAGCACAACTGGAAAAATACTATCGATGTCACTGAATTGTACATGAAGAAACTTCTGAAATGATGTAACTTCGGCTATGTATATTTTCACCAAAAAAAAAAAAAGGTCCTCCAGGGTTGAGAAGGGAGAGTGTTGACATGTCATGGGGTTGTTAACCAATGTAATAAAGCCATATGTGCACTGACTATTTAATGAGAAACTATCTGTTCTGTAAACCTTCATCTAAAGTACAATAAAGAAAAATCTAAGTTGAAAATCTATTTCCCCACTCAGAGAATACTAATCTATGAAATAGTAGTAACTATTTGAAATTTACCTTAAAAACCCCTTAGACTGCATTTTTTTTAATGTTAAAAAATAAATAACTGGGCATATTGACTATGATTTTGTGAGAGAATATAAAAACATCAACTTTGAATGGCAATACTTTGTCTACTCCACTCTGATAACATTTGATCCCAACACAACTCTCCTGTTATGATGGAATAGACAAAATCGGGCCTGTTTGTTCTGCCTATATTCTGGCTTCTTTTCTCGGTGAACAGCCCTACCAAGAGATCTAATGCCCTAATTTTTGCATAACTGAGGTTGACACTCCAGCTTTTCTTCCTTCTCTTGATGCTGAGACTCCAGTGGTGTCAAAGCTAAGCTTGCTAGAATTGTGATCATTAGGATATTGTTACCTCTCACTCCAAGACAAGGAGACTAGGATACAGATGGTCTTACTAATCCATGGAAGGGCTCCGCCAGGCCCCCAGTGCAGTAACCTCACCAAGTATGCCCAGATGTCTGCTTCATGGGCCCAGGGAAGGCTAGCACTTCTGACCACTTATTGGGTGTTGGGTTGAGGCCACATGACTAGTTCTGGCCAATGAACTGTAAGCAGAGGGACTATGTGACACTTTTAGGCTAGAGCATCTAACTGCCAGGAAAAGACCCTCAGGGGCTCTTTTTCTCTCAGGCACAGAGACAAGCAACGTGCAGTATAGTGGCTGTCCTATAGGGAGGATTCTGGAGTGAGGGGACATGGAGTGGAGCACCAGTTGCCCTGTGGTGGACATGAAACAAGAATGAGAAATCCAACTCTGTGGTTAAAAGCCTCTAGGATTCAGGAGGTTTCTACAGCATGTTGTTGTATACCGTTGAGTCTATTCTGACTCATCGCAACCCTATAGGACAGAGTAGAACTGCCTCATATGCAAATCTGTATGGGAGCAGATCACCAAGTCTTTTCTCCCCACAGATCCACTGGTGGGTTTGAACTGCTGAACTTCAGTTCGCAGCCGAGTACTTAATCATTGAGCCACCAGGGCTCCTTCTACAGCATAGTATCTCCTAATCTGCCAGATACCCATTGCCATCAAGTCAATTGTGACTTATAGCGACCCTACAAGACAGAATAGAACTGCCCCAGGTTCCGGGAGCCCTCGTGGCACAGTGATTAAGAGCTCAGGCTGCTAACCAAAAGGTCGACAGTCCAAATCTGCCAGCTGCTCCTTGGATACTCTACAGCACAGTTCTACTCTGTCTTATGGGTTGCTATGAGTTGGAATTGACTTGACAGCAATGGGTTTTATACGGTTTCCAAGGAGCAGCTGGTGAATTCAAACTGCCACGTTTTGGTTAGCAGCCAAGCTCTTAACCACTGCACCACTAGGGCTCCAATCTGCCAGACAGAGGGTGTTAAAGGAGGCAGTTTGCCAATGTCTTCACCAACACATTTTTAAGCAGTACCTTCAAAATGCAAAACCAAGCTCTCAATTTTGTCCAATATGGATTCAATTCAGTTGACTGGCATTATGTAAACAAAAATCTCGGTGACTAACTAAACTTTGAACAGACCACGCTGATAGAATGTTGTTATATTCCATCAGCCCTATGGGGCAAAGAGGGGAGAATTCTACAGTGTGCTTTCCTTCAGAGTTTGCTCAATTCCATGAATACTTTTAGAGCATTTACTATGTGCTTAATGGTGTGCTAAACTCTATGAGGAACATATACCCTCTGATATAACTATCAGAGGCTTATTTACAAAGTCAGAGCTTGAGGTAAGTAAAATAAGGACTTGAAAATCTCCACTGGATATGGCCATGAGCAGGAAATTTTTTACTTCAGTAAGTAACAAATGCCTTGCCTGGGTATAAAGGTAGTATACCCGTTGGTAAACCCGTTGCTGTCAAGTCGATTTCAACTCATAGCCATCCTATAGGACAAAGTAGAACTGCCCTATATAGTTTCCAAGGAGTGCTTGGTGGATTTGAACTACTGACCATTTGGTTAGCAGCCATAGCTGTTAACCACTATGCCACGAGGATTTCCAAAGCTAGCATAGACAGTACAATATGCAGGCTGTGATCCTTCTCTGCCAAACATCATCCCTGCCGGTTCACAAGCACAGGGGTGCTGTTCAATGACTCTGAGCTATACGTTTGCTCGTTATTGTACATGAGATGGGAGCCCTGGTGATGCAGTGGTTAGAAGCTCAGCTGCTAACCAAAAGGTCGGCAGTTTGAATCCACCTCGGAAACCCTATGGAGCAGTTCTACTCTGTCCTCTAGGGTTGCTATGAGTTGGAATCAACTTGAAGGTAACTGGTTTCAGGTTTGGATATGAGATGCTAATAAGCTCATTGAGGGATTTTGGTCTACATAAAAACTTTGCCAAAAATTTATTCCCATGAGCTGGACTAGGTTTGTTATGATGACGTGCATTGTAAAGTCAAAGTTGCTCCTAAAATCTGTACACATGTACACAACACAAGTAATTATTAAAGGAATTAAAGATTAAGCTCTAAGGTAAGTGGTTAAGACTTTGGGGTAGGTGGGTGAATGGGTGTCAATCCAATCCAATTCTATCAAATTTAATTCAATTCTTTTCTGCTCTTTTCAATTCTGACACGAATTATAAATGCAGTACCTCTGTTTCTGATCCTAACTACCAGAGCTAGGTCAGATCTCACAAATTAAAAGACACAGACTTCCAAATCTGCGAAGACTTCAGACATTAGCCACAAGCTTGCAGTTTCCCTCACTTCTGACCTACTGTCTACAAATTCTGGATTTTTCCTTTATCCCCTCAGATGTCAACCATAAGCTCAGGAGTCCCAGCGCCCCTGTCACTTCTGACCTGCTGGGTTCCACTACACCCTCAGGTTCAATAATTCATTAGAACAACTCACAGAACTGAAGAAAGCACTATACTTATAATTACAGTTTTATTACAAGGATAAAAGTCAGGGCCTGCATAAAGAAGAGACACATAGGACAAGGTATGAGAGGATCCCCAACATAAAGCTTCCATGTCCCAAAAAGGGTGCATCACCCTCCTGAGAACCAGTATCTTTCACCAACCAGGAAGCTCATGGAGCTTTAGTGTCCAGAGCTTTTATTGGGGTTTTCATTACATAGGAATGGTTGATTGAATAATTGCCCCATACCCTGAGGTTGAGTTGCTAAACTCAACCTCTAGCCCCATACCCTGAGGTCAGTTGATATCACCTGGTTAATATCACCCCATGGGCTTCCTGGCCTGCCCAGCCCCCCATCCAAAGGTCACCTCATTAACATAATTTGTTATTAGGTGTGGTCTGATGAGAAAACCCTTATCAAAAACACTTCAATCCCTGGGGAAATTCCAAGGCTTTAGAGGTTTTCTCTCAGGAACCGAGGACAAAGACTAAATTCTTCAGGTAAAGTTCATTGTAAACCTCACAGAGGAATTAATGAAGATTCAGACACTAGATAAGGCTTGAATTGGGGCTTGAAGGATGGGTAGCTTTGAACACATAGCATTTGATAGACATTACATTGCTAGCCATAAATTTTTTTTGGATCACTCTAAGTTTCTCAATACATTCATCTATTTAATTACTGATTGATATGCAAAAAAACACTCTTTTATTTTAGAATAATACTTTAGTCCCTATTCCTTTGGAAAAAAAAAGTGTGTGATATGTATATGTCACAACCTACTAAGTGACCTTGGGCAACACTCAGAACTTCTTTGATCATCAATTTCCTAGTCTGTAAAATTCAGGACTGGGATTAGATTATTTCCGCATTCCCTAACATTTTAGTAATTCTCTAATGACTCTATGCTATGATCGTACAGCCATCTATTTTTTTTAAATCTGACACACTCACACACACATATAAACCTTCCTATACAATTGACATGCTATTTATCCTTCTTTTGGCCAAATGAAGATAGCAAGAATAAAAAGCAACCACCACCGTTAAATGAAAGAGTTATCAGTCATTCTTGTATATTGCAGCTGCTTGAGAAGCCATAGGGCAAAGGCATTTATATGGAAGATAAGATCATTGTGTTGAACAAATTAATGTTGGATTGTGAATTAAATGGCATGTCTTCGGACAGCTAATTAGCTTTGTGCTGCTCAATTAAGTTTTGAAAGGACATGCTGTGTTTCTTGATAGAATACAGAATATACTTCAAGGCTATTACAGCTCTGGATAATTTCAATTTCAAACCCACTGGAAATAAGCAAGAAAGAAACAAGGGCTTTATAAACCACAAACAATTCTTGCTGCTCAAGAGCTTAAATTCCAAACCATAAATAGCAAAATAACACATTTTATTTTTAACCCCATCTAGAAATCTCAACAAGCTAATAAACATGAAATTAACTATAACTACATATTTATTTTTCATATCATCATTTGAACTGTGAGCAACTATTTTAAATGTAAGAATTAATGCTAACTTCAAATGCCCTTCTAGACCCTTTTTTCTTTTCTTTTTAGTATGGAAATTGACGCGATTGCAGTGGGTTTTTTTTTTTTTTAAGTATATATGTAACAAAACATTTGCCATTTCAATGTGTACAATTCAGTGACATTAATTATGCGCATGTTATGCAATCATCATCACTATCTATTTCCAAATTTATCACCCTTAACAGAAACTCTCAGTACCCCTAAGCAATGATGCCCTCTTCCCCTGTGACCACTAATAAACTTTGGTCTCTATCTACGTTGTGAACTATAGGGTTTTCATTGGTTGATTTTTTTCTTTTTATTTTTTTAAGTAGATTGCTAGGCCTTTCTTCTTAGCTGGTCTTAGTCTGGAAGATCCTCTGAAATCTGTTCAGCACCACACCAACGCTCAAGGCTCCACTGAGAGATGGACAGTGGCTGCATTGGTCAGGGATTCAACCCAGGTCTCCTGCGTGGAAGGCAAGAATTCTACCACTAACCCATCACTGCCTCCTCTATTTCAGGGCTCTTTGACAGGTGATATGCTGCTGGGTTTCCCTGGTTCTTATTCTTTATTCTAAAAAAGAAGTGTGACCTGCAGTATTTCTATCCAAGCACATTCCTTCAACACAACTCATTTCTTCAAAGAAAATTTATTTCTCACATCCCTCAGGCCAATTAAACTCCCCAGTGCAGATGGAAATAACATTGGAAGCACTTGCAGGAGCCACCTCTGGAGAGTGGATTCTTGATAAGATTTCTTCAGATGTTAACCAGACAGATATATAGCACACAGTTTAGTCTGAATGATCTTAAATTATGCAACAAATACTGTAACAGTATTGTCAAGTTTTTCTTATCGTGCCTCATTTTGTGACCTCATTTTTTTTTTAATTTGCCTATGCATAGAAATGGGGAGTAGCAAAGAATGAAATGTATGTGCCCACACATACAGACAAGTTTGAATAAAAGTACTGAGTTTATTTTAAAACAAAAAAAGTTTAACATAGACCCACTGTTATGAATTGAATTGTGTCCCCTGCAAAATATATGTTGGAATACTAATTGATATCTTATTTGGAAACAGGGTTTTCTTTCTTATGTTAAAGAGGTCATATCAGTATAGGGTATGCCCTAAACCTAATCTCTTCTGAGTTATAAAAAGTGCAGCTAAGACATGAAACCAAAACCAAACCTGTTGCCTCAAGTGGATTCCAACTCATAGCAACCCTATAGGACACAGTAGAACTGCCCCATAGGGTTTCCAAGGCTGTCATCTTTAACATGTGTGGACAGACATGTCAGGAGGGATCAGTTCCTGGAGGAAGATGTCATGCTTGGTAAGGTAGAGGGTCAGCAAAAGAGAGACAGACCCTCAATGAGATGAATTGACACAGTGGCTGCAACAATGGGCTCAAGCACAGCAGTGATTGTGAGAATGGCACAGGACCGGGCAGTGTTTCATCTGTTATACACAGGGTCTCTATAATCAGAACTGCCTTGACGGCACCTAACAACCACGACAACAGTCTTTACAGAAGCAGACTGCCAGATCTATCTCCCTCTGATCAGCTAGTGGATTTAAACCATTGACCTTTTGGTTAGCAGCTGAGCGCTTAACCACTGTGCCACCAGGGCTCTCTATAACACACAGACACAAACAGGGGCACCTCTTGAGGAAGACAAATGCCATGTGAAGATTGCCAAGGAACTAAGGAACACCCGGGGCTAACAACAAGGAAGGAACCAACACGGCCATGACCTTGATTTGTCTTTTAGCCTCCAGAACTGTGAGAAAGTAAAGATTTGTTCTTTAAAGCCACCCACTTGTGGTATTTGTGTTATAGCTGCACTAGGAAACTAAGACACCAACTAAATCTATTAGTTTTCATTCCACTTCAGTAAAAAGGACTGCAGAGGCTGTTGTGTGCCAGGCCACACGCTGAAGATTTGTGAAGGCAGCCCCAGCCCGGCCTCAGGGAGCACACTGGCCAGGGCTTGTGGAGTCAATGTAGTCACCTCTGTAACATCACTGACAGTGATGATCAGATCTGAACATATTGTACGAACTGGAACCTTCCCTGTCACCCATTTCCTCAGAGGCAAGCTAATGGGCAAATTAATTTAAGATTTTTTTTTTAAATTTACTGTCTGGTACAGGTATAAAAGTGGAACCCTGGTGGCGCGGTGGTTAAGAGCTTAGCTACTAACCAAAAGGCCAGTAGTTCAAATCCACCAGCTGCTCCTTGGAGACCCTGTGGGGCAGTTCTACTCTGTCCCATAGGGTCGCTATGAGTCAGAATCAACTCAACAGCAATGGATTTTTTGGACTTTTGATGAATACAGAATAATGCTTTCACTGGAGAATGTATTTGCATTTTTAGAACAGATTCTTATCTTTTTTTTTTTTTTTAATATTTTATTGTACTTCAGGTGAAGGCTTACAGAACAGATAGTTTCTCATG
>NW_004443969.1:5232905-5238990 GCF_000243295.1 Trichechus manatus latirostris
GGGTTTCAGGATTGTTGATTCTCTGTTTGGCTTAGTTTTTCGGATCTTTGTTGTGGAGGGACGGCGTGGTGTTTCTGCCTAGAGCGCCATCTTGCCGGAAGTCCAGATTCTTATCTTTAAACCAAGGTACATAGTTGGAATTTCAGACATGACAGACCAGTCAGAAGGCTATTTCTTGATTGGCGTGGGAGAGAGACCTTTCTGTGATCTTCCAATCATACACCAAAACTGGTTACCTTTCCCACATAAAGGATTGGTCGCGCTTCCAAAAGATGAGTAATTGTGGAGAATAAAATGCTTTTCTTAGAGGAAGTCACAAAAATAGCCATCTCTGCCCTCACATCATTTCCCTTCCTTCATTCCACTGTAATTTATGAAAATGATTTAAAACTTTGGACTTTGGTGAATATAGCAAAATCCGGTCTGCAATTATTTCTGTATGCTTAAGATTTCCTTCATCAGAGCAAATCATAATTCTTTGGTAGCAAAGTTAAGCCTTGAAAAAGATATGAATCTTCAGGCTCCCGTTTTTAAAGAAACTGATTTATAAGAGAAAAGGAATGTAGTACGATTTCCTAGGTGGCAAACTCCCTAAAATAAACGTTGGGGAAATTGGCACAGGAAGCTGCCATCAAATTCAAGTTTTCAACACTTATAATCAACTTTTCTTTTTCCCAGGGCCAGGAACTGTTTTCCTGTTCATCAGGTCATCAGCCTTGCAGGGGTAACACCGTGTTACCTAAGCTGTTGAAGCTGAAAATAAAGCATGACGCTATTATGAAGTCCATATCCATGGAATAAACATTTGTAAGAAGCTACTTTGAGTTGCTTTCTCCATTATTCTTGCTTGCAATTCTTTTTGACTAGCATGGTGCTTGCCACTTCATTGGTAAACCAAAACGTTCAAAAAAAATTGATATTGAGTAGATTCCAACTCATGATGGCTCCATATGTGTCAGAATAGAACTGTGCTCCATAGGGTTCTCCAAGGGCTGATTTTTCATAAGTGGATTGCCAGGTCTTTCTTCTGAGGAGCCTCTGGGTGGACTTGAACTTCCAACATTTTGGTTAGAAACAAAGCTCATTAACTGCTTGCCCCATCCAAGGACTCCTAATGGGTACACGGCAAATGCTTATTGAATTGAGCAAACGCTATATAAAATCTGAACTCTACTACTCCAGACCTCTGGAAAGTTTATTAGAAGGCAGTCCTTGCTCTCTCTGGACACTCAGTCTTGGTGAGTGATGGTATGCAAGATGATTAAACATTTTCAAACTTGGAGTCTTTAATATATTGGTAGTAATCCCTTCAAATAAATCACACCTAAGTAGTAAGTTAAGGATGTCATTCAAAAATTACAAAGGAAGTCAAGATCTATTTACTAGGACTCATCAGAACCTGATTTATTCTTGTTATCAGAAATGTAATACCAGATTGCATTTCAAACTTGCTTCTTGGCTGATTCTTTTGTTTTATTTTGATAATGGCTCTGTATTAATGAACATAACAACATTTGCTAAGAAAACAGCTAGATCTGCTTGCAGTACATGATTTTCACTTTCTGTTACCATATTGATTTCCAGGGTCACATCTGTAAGGCCAAAAAAAAAAAGAAACAAACAACTTGAGAGACAAAGGACCACCAACAAATCCCTGAGTAAGTCTAATTTACTGTGGGTATTTTCTTAGTTTACAGGTCAAATTGAATAACATCTAAACTAGATTATTTCTTTTACAGAAAAAAACTCTTTCTCACCCAAAATTTCAGACGCTTTTATTGAATGAAATTTAGAAATCCCATGTTAGCAATGACTACTAATGCAGTAGAAGGACTCAAAGTTAGAATATAGAATTTCTGCTCACCTGGAGCACAAAAGGCAGACAGATAAGCTATCTTCTAAACTCTCTCAGTATCAGGACAATGCCTTTGAGAAGACTTCTCGGGTCCAGTCTTGGAGTGGCAGTTCATTATTTCTCATTACTTGCTTTTACTTATTTATTTGACATATATTAATTGAGAGTCCACTATGTGCCAAGTGCCAGGAACATCACAGGGACTCAAACCAGATGAGGCCCCTCCCATCATAGAACTAACATCTTAGCAGAAGAGAGATAGCCAAATGCCATAACAAACCACAACAAGACCAACGTGTAAAATTGCTACAAAGGTAACATAAGGGAGACCCACAACTGGGTATCTGACCTAGGCAAGGAGGTCAATGAAGAATTCTGCTAGAAAGTGATAATTAACTCTAGAAATGTGGAGATTAAATATGTGACGATTGCTTCAGGTGGAGGAATTCAAAGGTAGAGAGGTCCTGTCACTGGAAGGAACATGGTGACCACAAGGGACCAAAAGAGACCACTGGTGGCTGAAACACAACCCACAAGGGAGAGATCATGGTGCAAGATGAGGCAGCAGAGGAGAAAGGAAGCAGACTAGGCAGGCCTTCATGGTCAGGGCGAGTTTTGTCTTCAACTTGTGAGCAACTGGGTGCCACAAAGGGTTTTAAGGAAGTGTCTTGATCAGCTTTGGGTTTTAAAAGGTGAGTGTGGGTGCAAGGAAGAGAACAGATTGGGAGGGGGGTCGTGGCCAACCTGCCGCAGTAGTTAGACACTTCCTATATCCCTCTTACTACAAAGAACTGGAAAAACAAGTGATTTGATTCTATATGAATACCCAGGAGCCCTGAACAAGGCAAAGTTGAGGAAACAGACTGAGTGATGTGCGGGGGGCGGGGGGGCGGGGGCAGGGGGGAGAAGGAGACGGTTTGGAAGAAGCGAAGAGTGTCAGAGCCTCGGCAGCAAAACTGCAGCTCCGCAGCCACACTGGTCCGCACTGAAGCAGGCAAATAGCTGTGCTGTGCACACGCTCAGGAAGCAGTTTCCACATCAACAGAGACCCGGCAGCAGAGATTCTGCTTGGACACTCCGAACCAGTGAAAAGCAGCTCCCAAGTGGCTAAGATAAGTACATGCGTGTGGCCTTTCACGGGGATTAAAGAAAAAAAAAAAGCCCATTTAGGAAAAATCTCTCTCCTTTTTACCTCCTCCCTCCGTGCTCTGCACTGGGAGTCCACTGGGCCAGAAGTAGACCCCAAAAGGCACCCTAATCCATTCTCCTGGCCTTGGCGAGGGAACAAATAAGCTACTGGCTCCCCTAAGCCAGGAACACAGGGTCGGCACAGCTCCTTTGCTAGGCCCAGGTATGAGGGGTCCACAGACTCTGACTGCCTTGCACCCCTGTATAGACTTGTGGGGACCCATCTCAACAGCATTAGCCCTCACTACCACAGTACAACAGGGCAAACATCTGAAGTTTAACTTAAACTGCTTCAGCTGTGAACTGGCAGATTTGTGACCCTCGAAACATCTCCGCTCCTTAAGTAGGCACTTTTATCAATCTGCAACAGGGGCTTGAGGACTGGTGGGATCACCTAAAGCTCCTAGTCACCTGCTACAGGAGTCTAAGAAAAAGTGGTGCCCTTGAGTCTTTACAGCCAACAGAGAGGCGTGCTCGTAGTCCGGCTGCAAAACTCACCTACCTACTCACCCTAGAGAATAGGGACAGGCTTTCCTTTCAGTCTCTCAGGGGCAGCCGTCAGCCCCCTGCCTGGCTCAGCACGTAATCCCCTACCACAGCCAGAGTCCAGTGCCTGCACCAATCACCCATGCCTCTCTAGGACTGGGGGTGAGAGCCTGTATCACACACTTGGTGACCGACTGCCTGGACACCTGAGCTGAACCCATACAGGAAAATTTAACAGACTCCTGTGTGCACATTCTTAGTTACAGAACTAACTACCTAGTGACAGGATGTGAGAGATTCAAAGGTGTCAAAAATCAAACTAGTGCACACAAGCAGCCTATTTGGGCATATCAAAACAAAACAAGAAGCTAGGTTTCACTAAACAAATATAAAATAAAATTATAATAAATTATTGATGGCTTGGAGACAACAGTCAATATCAAATCACATAAAGAGGCGTCCATGATGGCTTCAGCAAGCTCCCAAAATAAAGAATCAATAAATTCTCTGGAGGAAGAGAACTTCTTGGAATTACCAGAGACAGAATGCAGAAGACTAATATACAGAACTCTTCTAGAAATTAGAAAGGAAATTCTACAGAATGCAGAAAAATCCAGGGAACACACAGAAAAAGTACAGCAGAACTTAAATAAGTTATTCAAGAACATAATGATAAATTTAATAGACTGCAAGAATCCACAGAGAGACAGCAGTCAGAAATCCAGAAGATTAACAATAAAATTTCAGAATTAGACAACTCAATAGAAAGTCATAGGAACAGAATTGAGGCAGTAGAAGTTACAGTTAATGACATTGAAGATGAAGCTCTTGATACCAACTTATTTGAGGAAAAATCAGATAAAAGAATTAAAAAGAATGAAGAAACTCTAAGAGTCATGTGGGACTCTATCAAGAGAAATAACCTATGAGTGATTGGAGTACCAGAACAGGGGGGGATAACAGAAAATACAGAGAAAATTGTTGAAGATTTGTTGACAGAAAACTTCCCTGATATCGTGAAAGATGACAAGATATCTATCCAAGATGCTCATTGAACCCCACATAAGGTACATCCCAAAAGAAAGTCACCAAGACATACTATAATCTAACTTACCAAAACCAAAGATAAAGAAAGAATTTTAAGAGCAGCTAGGAATAAAAGAAAAGTCATCTATAAAGGAGAGTCAATTAGAATAAGCTCAGACTACTCAGAAGAAACCATGCAGGCTAGAAGGCAATGGGATGACATATTTAAAGCCTTGAAGAAAAACAACAGCCAGCCAAGAATTAGATATCCAGCAAAACTGTCTCTCAAATATGATGGTGAAATTAGGGCATTTCCAGATAAACAGAAGTTCAGGGAATTTGCAAAAACCAAACCAAAATTACAAGGAATACTAAAGGGAGTCCTACGGTTAGATAATGAACAACACCAGATAACAACGCAAGACTAGAACACAGGACAGAGCAACCAGATATTGACTCAGATTCAGGTATCAAAAATACATCAAAGCAAAACATTGAAAATAAGGAAAAAGATATCAATATGTAAAAAAGGACAACATTAAAACAAAAAAGAGGGACTTAAAAACTGAAGACATTGATTTTTCATATGGAGGGAAAGTTAAGGTGATATAGGGTAGTAAAAGACTGGTATAAACTTAGAAAAACAGGAGTAAATATTAAGGTAACCACAAAGGAATCTAACAATCCTACAAATCAAAATAAAAAAGGAGAAAAACATAAATACCCAGCAAACACAAAATCTACAACAATGAAAAAGATGAAAAAAAATACATAAAGAAAAACGACTAAGCACAGAAAATTGAGGAGAACAAAGAAACTGAACAACACACAAAAAGAGATATAAGGATGACAGCACTAAACTCGCACCTATCAATAATTACGCTGAATGTAAATGGACTTAATGCACCAATAAAGAGATGGAGAGTGACAGACTGGATACGAAAGCATGGTCTGTCTATATGCTACCTACAAGAGATGCACCTTAGACTTAAAGATACAAACAGGCTAAAACTCAAAGGATGGAAAAATGTATATCAAGCAAACAACACTCAAAAAAGAGCAGGAGTGGCAATATTAATCTCTGACAAAATAAACTATAAAGTAATATCCACCACAAAGGATAAGGAAGGGCACTATATAATGATTAAACAGTCAATACACCAGGAGGACATAACTATAATAAATATTTACACAACCAACAACAGGGCTCCAAAATACATAAACCAAACTCTAACTGCACTGAAAAGGGGGATAGACAGCTCCACAATAGCAGTAGGAGACTTCAACACGCCACTTGGACAGAACATCCAGAAAGAAGCTCAACAAAGACACAGAAGTGCTATAATCAAACAACTTGATCTCATAGACATATACCGATCACTGCACCCAACAGCAGCCAAGTATACTTTCTTTTCCAACACACATGGAACATTCTCCACAATAGACCACATATTAGGCCATAAAGCAAGCCTTAACAAAATCCAAAACCTCGAAATATTGCAAAGCATCTCTCTGACCATAAAGCCATAA
>NW_004443969.1:5239090-5262765 GCF_000243295.1 Trichechus manatus latirostris
GGAGGTGCCCCAGAAGGCATGGCCCCTGGACTCTATCACCCCAGAACTAAAACAATTTCTGAGGCCAACTCTTCAGACAGGGATTGGACTGGACTCTGGTACATAAAGTGATACTCGTGAAGAATGTGCCTCTTGGTCAAGTAGAGACAAGAGACCAAAGAGGCAGCTTCTGTCCAGAGGTGAGATGGGAAGGCAGAGAGAGTTAGGAGTTGGTTGAATGTTCATGGGGAATCCGGGGCGGAGGGGAGGAGCGTGCTGTCACAGAATGGGGTGAGCAGTTGAGGTCTCATAACAATGTATGTTAAAAAAAAAAAAAAAATTTATGGGAGACTAACTTGAAATGTAAACTTCATTTAATTACAACAATGAGAAAAAAGAGAGAGCGAGAACAGATTGGAAAGGGACCAGGGTGTCTACTGGCAGACCAGTTAGGTGTCTCATTGTCCAGGCAGAACATGATGGTAGGTAGACTCGGGAATGGCAGTGTTGGGGGAATGGATAGATTTGAGAAAATTCTTCACATCCACTTTCATCCTTCAACCTGTGCTCTCCCTTCCAAAGAGCTTCTCTTTTCTCTCCTTTGATTTTCTTGCCTGGTCAATCCTCTCTCCTCTGCAGTACTTAGCTTTTAGTGCTATGCTTTACAGTAAGGACTGTGTATTTGTGTTGTGAATCAGTAGTTCCCACTTTAACGATGCTCCTCCCTGTACCATAAAATTCCTCCAATTCAATCTGTCCTACAGTGTACCATGTAGATGTATACACAGAGAGGTCACAGAACTGGTCCAGGGTTCCCCAGTGCCCAACTGGAGATTCCCTGAAGGAATCTGCCTTATCCCATTGCCAAGCCTCAACCTCAAATCCAGGTGCTAAGAAGAGCCAGTATGGGGATAAGCTGTTAGAAGAGTAGTCTTGAAGAATGGACCTGTTGCCATGCCACTAATCTCCATCTCTTGCACCATCTTTGTTATGATTTCCGTAAGTTGTTAGCACCTTTTCTAGATACTCAGATGGACTTTTAATATTCAAGTATTCCATTTCCCAGACTATATAATACTCTTAGTGCTATGAGATAAACCATGTTCTAGTATTGATAATATAAATAGAAAACATTTTAGAGTATAAAAGGTCTTTTATCTGCATTACCTGTTTTGATGCTCAGAGTAACCCCACAAGGTAGGCAAGGCTGGGACAGATTCCCCTAAAGAGGCTTGAGAATGCAACCAACTCTTTTAGACAATGGTACAATGAAGCAGTTGCTCATCTGACTAGTCAGGAAGATTTAACACGGCTGCCCAAAGAGCCTTGGTCAACCCAAGCCCAGTCTTCTCAGATTTCTCTGAATCCTTTCTCTGGAGGGTGTTTGATACTCGAGAAAGTTTAATCTTAGCCATTTCACTTAGACAATGAACTGAAACCAGAAATAACATTCATAGCTTTTGTTAAGCATACACAAATAAAAAAGTTGCCATTGAGTTGATTCTGACTCATAGTGACCCTATGTTTCAGAGTAGAACTGTGCTCCATAGGGTTTTTAATAGTTGTAATCTTTCGGAAGTAGATTGTCAGGCCTTTCTTCCAAGGTAACTCTGAGTGAATTCAAACCATGAATCTTGATTAGTAGCCAAGTTTTTAACCGTTTGTGTCACTCAAGGACTCCTTAAGCATACCCAGATTCTAATGGTTAGAAATTATTCCCTCTGGATTTTTCTGTTTGAGTTACTTAGCACAGAGAGATGTTCTCTTCAGTAATTACAGAGGTAAACATGGACAGTGGGTGGTATAAAGCTGGCTTTGACACTTTCCACACTTTCTCCACTAATCAAATTGATAATAGAAGGAAAGAATCTTAGCGTTGGAAAAGCTGTTTGTAGGCATTCAGTCCAAATCCTTGATCCCCTTGCCAAAAGTCACCCTTTGAAAGTCCAGAGACTGGTGCCGGTGATGTTGCTATTGCTCTAACCATTTTGGAGATTTTTACTTTGGGAAGTGTCTTCAGAGGCAGTTTACAGGCCACAGACAAAAAATGGTGAGTTTGGCTTAAAGAAGTCGTAGTTTATTTTGAACTGAACAGCTTCAGACTGATCTGTAAATGACAAATGGCACTTGTTAGTAAGCAAATCCATCCTTAAGGAATAGAAATTTACTGCCACTAATGAACATCAAGAAAATGTGACTTGCAGGTCACCAAGGCATGCCCCAAATGGAATAGGAGCTTCACTCCCTGGGTACAGAGCCTCTAATGTACCTTTTTTGAGGAAGTCATATCCACTGAATGTGAAAGTTGTACTGTCTCTACTTCCCAAAAACATCTGCTGCCATGTTACAATCATATTTTGAACACCATTTTATTTCTGTGTATTTCCAGGACTTTGACAACTGTTATCATCTTCTTTTTCTGCTCAGGTAACAGTGTCTGCACCAAAGGTCATGGTCTGTGAGGTCTGGAGTGGTGTCTTACTAGATGGTGACATAGTGGTGCCAGGCCTGCTCACACAATTAAAGAACTGTGGTGACAAAGATGAAATCACTGTCTAACAATTTTACTACTTGTGCTCATTAATATGCAGAAAGGGACCCTGTATTACATAATTTTATTTAACTATAAAGATTAAAATACGTGAGACATTTCAAATTGTCCACTGGCAATTAGCCTAGTACATTGGGGATAGGAAGGAAAATGGTTTACCTCCCTAGGAAGCCATGATTTCAAGTTCTGTTTTAAAAATTAAAAAACAAAAAGGTTCAGCTTCAGAATTCTTTAAAAATCACATCTCTTCCCAGCCCATCCCACCACCTTTTCCTTTAAGGAAAAAGCAAGCCAAATACGTACCTTTGGATACAGTCATTTAAATTTTAAGAATTTTAAAGAAATAAATAAGATGCTCATATTTATCTAAAAGGATACTTCTGACACGAATATTTATAAGTGACAAACTGGAAACAACTTAATATTCCAAATAAAATTATTGTATATACTGTTGATTCTCTTTATTCACAGTAGTTATGTTCTATAAAGTCACTGTGAACACTGAATTAGCAAATACTGCATCATTGCTCCTAGAGGGAAGATAGGGTTAGGTTCCTGCAAGCCTCTGGTCACAGTATTTTCATCAACCAGTCAACATATACCTTGTTTTATGTGTATTTCTGTTTAAAGACACCTTGTTTAATATATACTGTTGATTCAATAACATTGAGCTGGTGGCCAACAGCTCTGTAGCTCATGCCTGAACAAAGCTTACATAACACGGGTATTTTCTGTGTAAGGCACATCACAATCTTCTTGCACTTAGGAACACCAGACAGCACTTTAGCACTACACTTGGGGGCTATTTTAAATGCAAAATCACCAACAAAAAGTACAAAAATGTGAAAGCATGGCATTACGTAAACCACAAGAAGGCCACTGTTTACAGTATGAGAGCCGAAACAAGAAGACAGAGCATTCCCTTGCTCAACCTCAGCTGGAAATACATCAATGACTCCAATTTTTTGCCATTCTGCATATGCCTGTGAATTAGCGTGAAGGTGCCACAACTATTGGTTTTGGGGTTACAAATAAAATTTTAGGGACTACCTGAATGTACAACCCTGGTGGCACAGTGGTTAAAGTGCTCAGCTGCTAACCGAAAGGTCGGAGGTTTGAACCAACCAGCCACTCCATGGGAGAAAGACGTGGCAGTTTGCTTCCCTAAAGATTACAGCCTTGGAAACCCTACGGGGCAGTTCTACTCTGTCCTATAGAGTCACTACAGAGTCGGAATCAACTGTATGGCAGTGGATCTGGTTTTGGTTTAGGCGACTCTACAAATACAGAATCTCTGAATAATGAGGATCAACTCTATGAAGGTGTGATTTTTATGACAACACTAAAAAATCGTGTGTTTGTAAAGAATTTATTGATAATGGAAAAGGCTCACCCTCACGTCCATGATCCCTAAGAAACAGCTGGCCCAAGACCCAACAATTTTTCCATCCTAGGAGAGTTACCCCGCCGCTCAGAGGGCCCTTCTATGAGGAATTAGCTGTCCCCGAAGCCTCTCAACCACAAAACAAAGCATTGCTTTATCCTAGACATGTTTGTTCCCTTCTTCTAGGAAATTATCAGACTAACCCGTTGGCCTCATTCGTAACCCTGTGTTCTCAGCTCCCCAGTCCTCTATGTAATAAATGTGCTTCTGATGCAATTTATGACCCTCTGCCTTATTGCAGGAGTTCCTGGGTGGTACACATGGTTAAGCGCTCACCTACTAACCAAAAAGTTGGTGGTTCAAACCTACCTAGAGGCATCTGCGAAGAAAGACCTGGTATCTACTTCCAAAAAGTCATAGCCATGAAAAGCCAGTGGAGCACAGTTCTACTCTTCAACGCATGGGCTCGCCAGTAGTCAGAATCAACTAGACAGTACCAGTTTGGTTTTTTTGGTTCGCCCTATTGTATACGCCTATCTGCTTTCCCCACTGGGTGGAGGTGGGGCCGTTGCTGTATTCGTCTTTGCACCACCTCAAGCCCTGGCATGGTAGACAAGCCATTGAATGTGCACATTTCAAAGGGGATGGATTTGCCACGACCGCCCCTGCTGAGTGCTAGTGGATTATCAAATACCCTGGTATGACTGCTCTACAAAACAGCGTGGGCATCAAGGGAGTTCATGTACTCCCAAAACCTGTAGCAAAATGTGTAGGACACGTATACATGGATGTGTGCATTATGTCAGGCTCAAGTGACACAGTTTTCAAAATACTCCTTCGCTCCAAGCACAGTTAAGAGCCTGTGCTTGAAATAATTTTGCCAAGTTGCCAGATTGCCCAGATCAATTTTAGGGAATGAGATAATGGAAAGATGATAGGGTGGGGAGAAGGGCAAGTCAGGGAACAGTAGGAAGTATGTACTTCCTGAATAAAACTCACCTCTGGAACTGGGGGAGGAGGACAAAAATCCCACTCAGCTGGGACAGCAAAGCAACAGCTCTACAACCTGTTCCTTTTAACAGTTGAGAGTTGCAGCTGCGGAATGAGAACAGATGAGACAGATGAACACCGTGTGTGATTAGGCCAATGCGGAGCCTTTCGCATTTGGATGCTTGTTAGGCAATGCCACGTTCTTCTGGAGTTAAGCCAACTGATGGGCCGTGACATGAGATAATCAATATTACTGATGTTGGAAGATCCCATAAAAGATGACAGACAGACTGTGTGGAAACAGGCATCCCAGTCCCTCTGTGTGAGCCCAGACAGTATAAATGTGTGTAATAACAAGGTGCCCATTTGCACAATGATAGCCTGTTTCAGCAAGCCGACAGCAACAAGAATTTTCTGGAAGTGTTTCTCTTAATAATTTGGGAGGAAAAAAACAAACTGAATTTTTCTTTCTGGTTGTCAATGTAGGTAGAGTGTGTTAAAGTTTTGCTGTTTGGGAAGCAATGGATATTTAGGGGTAAATGGAAATATATAATTTTTTAGTCCCTGGGTGGCTCAAACAGTTAAACACTTGGCTACTAACACAAAGTTGGCAGTTCAAATCCACCCAGAGGTACCTCAGAAGAAAGGCCTGATGACCTACTTTTAAAAATCAAGACATTGAAAATCCTATGGAGCATAGTTCCACTCTGACACAGGTAGAGGTGCCATGAGTCTGAATTGACTCAACAGCAACTGGTTAGGTTTTTTTGTTTTGTTTTGTTTCTGTCAGGTTTAAGAATATGGAAAGGTGTGATTGGTAACATGGGAAACGTCTATAATTGTTCTGTCTAAACCTTTCCTGTCACTTGCCTAAGGCAAGTTCTGACTGAGAAGCTCCCACTCATGACTTCCATTTTCACAGCTCTCACTCAGTCCTCAGCCCACTTCAGTCTGGCTTCTCAGAAATTGCTCAGGCCAAGGCTGCCAGTGGTCTCCTAACTGCCAAATCCAATGAACATGTTAGTCGGCTTGGCCTCTCTGTCGCATTTCAAAGACTATTGACATGACTCTTGCTCGTGGGAACTTGACAGTCCAAGGGAGAGTTCTTCTATCAGAAAATCAAAGATTTACTGTAGCTTGTGGAGAACCAGGGACAAATGGGCAAGATAACTTCCAGCTTTCAGGAGCCTGGCCGGTCACCCAGACGGGAGGTGTACGAGGGCTGAGTACAGACCCTGAAAGCTGGATTCCCTTGGAGGTGTATGGTCTATGAGGTAGTATTGCAATTTTCCAGAAAGACAGAACATAATGAGCACCCTCCTAAAAATGTCAGATGCTGCATTTTTGTATACCCTTTGGTATTTTTTCCGAAGCATTTTCACTCCTATGTAAAAAGAAAAGAGCATCATTTAATTGAAAGCATCTGAACTACAAACGTGAATGAGGCCAGTAGCTGGATAGGATTCTCTATTATATACATTAAAAACAAACAATTCTGTCGCCATTGAGTCAATTCCGACTCCTAGCAGCGCTATAGGACAGAGTAGAACTTTTCCATAGGGTTTCCAGGGCTATAAATCTTTAAGGAAGCAGACTGCCACATTTTTCTCCCAAGATTGTATACATTACTCAGTGAAAAAAATTATTGGTTGGTATTTTGGATTCTGAAAATGTCCCTGAGTCAAATAGTCATGTCCAATTGACATGAATTTCTGCACATGCTGTTACCCCATCCCCCTTTGCCCTTCACCTCACACTCCTTTAGGAAGCCTGCCCTACTCCCCACAAGCCTGAATTGAGTGAGCATCGTATCACCTTCTGCCTAACACTGCCGTAGAACTTACAAAGGATCATTAGGATAGAGTGAGCTGAGTCTGTCTTGCCTGCCAGACTGCAAAATCACTGACAATGAAGGTACTCCACCTTACTCATCTCTATCCCCAGTGTCTAAGGTAATGTCTGGCAATGAGCAGACATCAGTAAATTATTGTGAATGAATGAAGGGAATAGTATTATTACTAGCCAACAATGGCACCAATTTGAGTTCATCATCGTCCTAAAACAAGAACACCAAACTGTTCTTGCAGTGAATGCAGTGCAATATGCAAGTGAAATTACTCAGCTATTAGGAACTAAGCAAATTAAGGTGGTACGTTTAGACCATGAGCAATATAGAAAAAAATAGTACACCCAAGAATTAGCTGTCTGTCTTCTTAGCAGTAGGCTACAAGAATACTATTTGAAAGGGTATCATATTCTTTTATTGAATATTCAATAAAAATGTAATAAAAATGAAATGCTGGAGCCCATAGAAAACATTGTACACTCTTGTGTTATTCATTCCATCTTACCATAAAATCTAATTTTTAAAGCATAACACCATGTGTTCAGTTCTACTCTCCTCAACAATACTCAGTGTTATATGATACAGACCTCTTGGTCATTCTGGAAAATGAGCATTCTTCCTTGGCAATATGAGAAATTCAAGTTATTTCATGAATCCACTAGCTGCCAGGAACAGGGAAACCAGGTAATACATATGTTCTTAAAAAGAGCCAGTGTCGTTGGCCTTGGGAAGGAGATAGTAGTGTATAGATCCCTGAAGCAGGTACACGGGGTGATAGGTAACATAAATGCATGGAACACATTAGGATCAGTAAGTTATCTCAGTACCTACAAGAGTCTCTCTCCCCTTGTCCCCAGCCTAGGGAAGGACAAGGTGGGGTCGAAGTCAGTGGAGAGAGTCCGCTGATCTCTCTTACATCCCTAAGATCCTCTGTCACTACGTGCAATATCACATCTCCTTTCCTTCTACCTCCTTAACAAACCTTGTAGGTTCTTCTAAGCATTTAAGTTTTTGAAAAACCAAAGACAGAAGGACTAACAGGCTACTTCCACCTTCTTCTCTGCCATGTAGCTCTCCTGAACCAGTGAGGTACCAAGACAGTTAGCTGCATGAAGGGGAGGACAAAAAAAGAGAAAAAAAAGTACTGATTAATATCAGAATATATGTCAGACCAACAAAAGCAAACCTGCTGCCGTCAAGTCAACTCTGATTCATGGTGACCCCATGTGTGTCAGAGCAGAACTGTGCTCCCTAGGGTTTTTTCAGTGGCTGACCTTTCTCCAAGCCTTTCTTCCAAGGTACCTCTGGGTAGACTCCAATCTCCGTCTTTTTAGTTAGGAGCTTAGAGGTTAACCATTTGCACCACCCAAGGACTCCGTATATCAGATGCCCACACACATACATGCACAGAGACAGGTTTCACAATGTCTCTTATAGAGAAAAACACATTGTCCAGAATCTTGGTTATGACATTTATGATTGTTTTATTATTATTATTATTACTGATGCTTTCCACATTTCTGAAGGCCCACTCAATTCAAAGATGCTGCTAGACTTCAGGGTGAGCATATGGAATAGGAACCCTGTGTGTTCTCTTTGGGCCTTTGCTGAGTGAATCTGACAGCCAGGTGGTCCCACCAGCATGATTAGAACCAAAGCTCTCACCCCATCACCAGATGGTAATCAATCCAATTTGCTAACCTTCTGAAGTTATCTGCCCCCTGCCACTCCTCCTCAGGAAGTGGAAATGAAGCCCTCCCCTCGCAAACACCCATGAGTCGCAGACGTGATGGATTCTTTAGTAACTGACAGTGACAGGAACAAGGCTAACAGCTGGGCACAGTCAAGGAACAAGCCACCTGAGCCGTAGTCAAAACTACCCTGGGTCCTTCGGAGAATAACACAAGCGACTCCAACTATCTCACCTTGATATTTCATGAAAAATGTCGATCATGGGGGAGGACGCCATTTAAATTCATCTGTTTTTTCTTCTCAAACTACCAGATGATTTAATCATCCTCCTTAATAACGTGCTGAAAAGCTGACCTTTAGAAAGCCTCCTGCAAGCAGGGGTATTTAAATGTTACCTGTTTGTGTTCTTCTCTGCCTTATGGAATCTGCTACAATCCTGGGCCAAGTAGTCTCTGCAAGACTACTCATGAAATTATATGTTTTTGCATGCACTACTAACTCGTGTAGTCTCCCAGGTAGGAATCTTTATCCCATCTGAAGCTCAGAGAGGTTAAGTAGCTTTCACAGGGTCACACAGCTTGTAACATCCCACCAGGCAGGAGACATACGTGTCTGCAATTTTTATGTTGCCTAACCTCATGCTTCGAGGAGATTCTTGATGAAATTATAAAACAGGCATTTTCCTTGACTTTCTGTTACCGTTGTAAATCCTCTGTCCCCATCACTCTTCAGAGGTCAGCATTTTGGCAGTCATAGCCACTGGAATGTTGGCAGTTGGAACTCAACCCCCTCAGGGAGAGAAAGACCTAGTGATCTGCTTCTATAAAGATTACAGCCAAGAAAACTCTATGGGATAGTTCCAATCCCTCACATGGGATCACTATGAGTCGGAATCTACTGAACAGCACCCAAGAACAACAACATCCACATACAGTGGAAGCATGCACAGTGTCACACAACCTAATATCCCCAACGCACTGACTGACCAGTTAAAGCCAAGCAGGACCAACTTTAGGGCCAAGGTTCCTACTTCCCTTGGGTCCCCTTTCAGGTTCTGGTTCCCTTGTGTACTCATTCCACGCTCACCTCCATTAAAACTTGAGAGTGCTCATGATTTACCATAAAACACACCTCTGGAAGTGAGAGATGGCAAGCCTTTTAAATTCTTCTAATCCAACCCCTCATTTGTTTTCATCCTCTTTCTTTTTAAAGATGGGAAGATTGAGACAGAGAGAGAGGTGGTAGCTTGGCCAACACCACCAAGTGGGTTGGTGGCAGAGCAGAAGATGAGCACCATTCTGCACTCCCAGCCCATTGCTCCAAGGCCATGCCAAGGTGAAAGCCAGTCTGCTCACTCTCCCAGGACGTTCTCACCCTAACCCTTACCTTCAAATCTGGGGAAGCACCAGGCGTGGTTAATTTCAAAAGGAATTTCTGGCATCCACCATCCAGTGGGAAAAGTATTTGTCTCTAAAATCACACTATTATGATTCTTCTGTCATTGTTGCTGAGTCATTATAAAGGACCTCTGGAGAAGCAAAAGGGCAGGGCAGGAGTAGAAGGAACAGCCAAGGGTCCCCTTCCTATAACCCGGACTTTTACCTGTCCCTAGAGTTTCTGAGTAGATTTTATGCTCTGCTGTCAGCCCAGAGGCAGGCTCGTGTCCCCATGGGGAAGCCCCAGGCCCAGCCTTACCGCTAATCCCCAGTCCTCTGTCTGCCTAAAAACTCCCACATGCATGCAGACAGGACCTTTGGTCTTGACTCCTCAGCTCTAGCCTCTGTCAGCAGGAGGCAGAAGATGCAGGAAGCAGGATGCAATGCCCAAGAATCTCTCACAAAAAGGGAAGCAGGGATGCGAAGGGGATGGCTTGGAGCACACCAGGAGCCACAGTCCAGGGCCAGAGAAAACGGGAGACTCGGAAACCATACTGTTTGAGACTGTGGCAGTTTTGCTTCCAATAAGTGTGTGTGTGTGTGTGTGTGTGTGTGTGTGTGTGTGTGTGCACGTGCAATCCCCTTGGGGTCTCTGTGATATACATGTGTATCTGTATCTGTGCTTATGTATGTGTATGTGTGTGAGGGATTGGGTCTGTGCCTATTTGTGTGTGTAATGAGGTTGAGACTAAGTTGCACTGGGAAAAACTATCAACTCTGATGCCATCATAGGTAGAAACACCTTAACGAGAATGTGAAAAGAAAACCCTCAACAAGTGTTGTGAATGAAGGAACGGGGTACAGAGTGGAAAAAGCTGACTTCTCATTTGGAGCAGATCAGGTCACATGCCTGTAAAATGCAGATAATTATACTACATACCCCTTGGGTCAAGGAGTCCTGGTGGCACAGTGGTTAAGCGCTCAGCTTCTAAACAAAAGGTGAGTGGTTCGAACCCACCAGCCGCTCTGAAGGACAAAGATGTGGGGTCTGCTTCCGAAAAGATTACTTCCTTGGAAACCCTATAGGGCAGTTCTACTTTGTCTTACAGGGTCACTGTGAGTCGGCATCGACTCGACGACTATGGGTTTTGGAACCCCCCTGGGTCCTTGTGAGGTTGCTCCAGCCAGCAGCACCAGGGCTGGCACATGGTGGGGGCAAAAGGAATGAGGGCGTGAACGTGCTGGTGGGGAGCGGAGAGCAGTGAGAAACGTGGAAGGAGAGGACATACTGCCCCTTTCACTCTCAGACCTGAAGAAGGCAGAAACTGACTAATTTAAAATTTAAGATTCTTAGATTATGTGTCTCTTAACATTTCAGAAATTTAATAAAAAATCTCTCAGGAATGAACTGCAACCTGTTTCAACCTGTTGCAGCTGTTGGTTGGTGGGCTTAGATTTCGCAGAGAACCCACCAGGTGATGACTGGGCGAAGGCCCAGGAACTCGCAGGCTGCTAGCAAAGAAACTCTTCGGAGAGAAATAAAGTTCTTAACGATTATTGCTAACTATGCTACAAAAGGGAGAACACTCTTTCAATTACCGAACGTCAGCTCTAATCCCCACTTATGAGTGTTGGAAATAAAACGATGCAATAATTACACAAGCTGCAAGAAAACTGACAAATATATTCCCAATACAAATGATTTACTAAGCCTGCCCGGCCACAGCCTGGCTTCACTCCTTAATGGAAGCTGTAAAAATGGTGCCCTCCACTTCGATAATCACCATGATTTCGTACAAACCACTGATTAAGCAATAGATGAGTCAATCATTTTGGAAACTCTAAAATATCTCTGATTTGATGAACATCTCTCCAAAATGATGGCCGATCTGCCTAAGTGGCCTACTAAAGAATCATAAAATGGCATATGGGAAAGGACCTTCTACAGTTGGGGCCATTTCATAGGGGAAAAGAGGTCAAGCATCATGCTAAGGGCTCATTGTGGCAGAGCTGAAATGAAACCCAAGTGTCTTGATTTCCAGTCTTTCCACAATCCCCCATAGCCTCATCTATTAACAAGGCATAATCAAACGTGGGCCATTAACCTCTATTACTTCCCACTTGAAAGCTAAATTAATCAATATATGACTGTCACCAACCAGACGATCATTTGGTAGCAGTTATTCTTGATCAGAAAATTAATGAGTTGGGTAATACAGAAAGAAATGTGCAGCCCATTCTTCTCTTGGGAAGAACATGGGTGAAGAGAGCTAGGTGAGAATCAGAGGATCTGGGTGATGGCATTTTCCCCAGGAGGAAGCTGGTGGTAGAAACATATGATTCTTCTCTAGTCAGGTTATTCAAGGTCTTTGGATACCTAAATATAAAGAGGAAAATTTCCTAGAGATACAAGAGATTATAAAGTTAAGCCTCCGAGAAAAGGAAGACAATAGTAGAAACAGAAAACAACATGGAAAAGCAGGTTTAGAATACAAGATAATATATTCTTAAGTCATGAAACAAGTACAGGTTAATGAAATGCTTAAACTGATACATCATTATAAATTTTCAAATCAGTGGTGTTAATCCTAAAGCATAACCTGTTGTTGTTGTTATTAGGTGCAGTCGAGTCAGTTCTAACTCACAGCGACCATATGTACAACAGAACGAAGAAACACTCCCTGGTCCTGTGCCATCCCCACAATCGTTGCTATGTTTGAGTCCATTGTTGCAGCCACTGTGTCAATCCATTTCATTGAAGATCTTCCTCTTTTTCACTGACCCTCTACTTTACCAAGCATGATGTCCTTCTCCAGGGATTAGTTGCTCCTGATAACACGTCCAAAGTAAGTGAAACAAAGTCTCACCATCCTTGCTGCTATAGCAACCCTATATGACAGAAAATAACTGTCCCATATGGTTTCCAAGGCTATAATCTTTACAGAAGCAGATTGCCACATCTTTCTCTCATGGAGCAGCTGGAGGTCTCAAACCATTGACCTTTCAGTTAGCAGGTGAGTACTTAACCATGCTGCCACCAGGGCTCCTTAAACCATAATTTACGTCATTTTATTTCTTTTTTGCAGGTAAATAATTGAGACTTCCTGGAGCAGTGACTATTAAACTATTTGGTCAAAATTTCTTGACAATCTGATGAAAACTGTGGATGTACTCCCTAGATAAGTTTACATCCACACATATACATAAAATGCTACATACAATTTCAGGGTATTCACTCACTCTTCTGAAAGCCCATGATTGAATCCCAAAATACAATACCCTGTACTAGACCAAGTTATAACCATTTATATCAGTATAAATAAAATTTAAAAAGACAGTTGCATTCAAGTCAATTCCAACTCATGGTGATCCTGTGTGTATCAGAGTAGAACTGTCCTCTGTAGGGTTTTCAATGGCTGATTTTTCAGAAATAGATCACCAGGCCTTTCTTCCAAGGCACCTCTGGGTGGATTCAAACCTTCAACCTTTCAGTTAGCAGCCAAACATGTTAACCATCTGCACCACCCAGGGACATTATAAATATAATACAAGCAAAGTCCTGAAATAGCTTCATCCTTTAAGTTTTTCAAAAACTCTGTTCTAAATGTAACTCTGCTGAGAAGCTTCATCAACCTGAGATGAAGCCCAATGTTTCTGTGCATCCTAGAAATTTTCAATTTGCTGCATAGTAAATATTCTCAAGCAATCCTAGGAGTGCATATAGTCTTCCAACTCTCTGGACTCCAAGCTTCCTGAGCACAGGTATCTCTTCTTTTATAGATCTGTGTGTGCATGTGTGTGGGCATGTGTGTATATGTTCACAGCACAAGGGGCAGGCCATAATCTTTGTAAGGATCAGTTTCCTTATATACAACATGGAGACACCAATACCTGTCCTACTTATCTCATAGAGTTGCTAGAGAAATTAAAATGAAATCATGGATGGGAACATGCTTTTTAAAATATACAAAGGACCATAAAAATGTGTGCCTTGTCATTATTGGTGTCGTCATATTGTTATTATACGTAACTCTTAAGTGCAATTGGCAAGCCTCTTTCTTTTCTGGAAGTTAGTCTAAAATGTTGGTTCCCTTATAAAATATAAAATGAAGATGTTACCACTTTCCAATCATATTAATTATATTGATGCTCTCTGCTCCAGAAGAAGAAATAAGATCATGTAGCTTGGGTTCATCCTGTGAGTTAACAGGGGTGGCTTATCCAATAGGCAAGGTAAGCACGGTGTCTACCTTGCTTACTAGATCATCGGTAGTGAACAATTACACCTTTTTTCAACACATCAAAGATTCTGCTTCTAGGTATGGCTGGCATCTGTCTCTCTCCCAGCCCCACAGCACCTTCCTACAGAATCAAAGCCTCTTTTCAAGTTTACAATCCCTGACAGTGACAGATGACCCAGTAAGGAAGGTAAGCACGGGCTTACTTGTGCTTACTTACTAGTCTGTAGTGACCAAGAAACCCATGCGAAATTGGTGACTAAGATTAGTAAGAAAGCACAAGTAAGCCGGTGCTTGCCTTGCTTACTGGGTCATCCACCCCTGTGAGTTAATAACGAATTCTGTTCCTTGCAAGACTGACAGTTCACAGAGTGTGGTTGTCCAGGTGTTGGCACTCAGCATCTTTTCTGACTGGTTGATGCCCCAGTCATATCGGTTGTTATCAGTCATTAAATATTTAAATACCCTCCCCCCACCCCGTCTCCCAATACCAGCTAGATGCTATGGCAAGAAAATAAGAAGATGTGTAAAATATGGCCTATATTCGCAAAGGCTAGAACCTGGTCAGAGCTCTAAGGCCATTAATAACACAAAGTACTCGGTATTTACTTCCTGATACAAGGTTTTCAGAGTCTCTGGGTAGTGCAGGCAGTTAGGGCACTTAGCTGCTAACTGAAAAGTTAGAGATTCGAGTCTACCCAGAGGCACCTCAGAAGAAAGGCCTGGGAATCTACTTCTGAAAAATCAGCCATTGAATACCCTATGGAGCACAGTTCTACTCTGACACACAGGGGTCGCTGTGAGTTGAAGCCAACTCAACAGCAACTGGTTACAAGCATTTCAGCAGGTCAGAAGAGACAATCATTTCTAGAAAGGTTAATGGGAAAGATTCCATGGATAAGGTGAAATTTACCATGGTCCCAAGGAAAAACCAGTTCATTGCTGCTGGTTAACAGCTCTAAAAACACGTAATGCAGGAGAGAGGGAGAAACCCGCCCGGCCCGCGTTAAAAAGGGACTGAGAGAGTGCCTTTGCCTTTTATTTTACAGATGGCTTCTCCTTCCTCCCCTCTACTTCCAGGCAAAGATTTAATTATTTTAGAAGGGTAATTTTCAAAGTTCTTTAAGATCTTCAGCCATCAGGTGCTACAGGGCCGATAAGTGCTATGACTACTGTACCTATTTTGGTGCTGTGGGTAATTCACCATCAGATTACATCAACGCAACACTCATTTCACGCTACCAATTTCTGTTCTATTAATTCTTTACTTAAATCTGCTAAGCACCTCTTCATTTGCCTCACCACTGCTATAATTAAATATGTACAACCAGAGTTGGAGTTTAATTGTTTCCTGAGCGAGCTGAAATCCGATATTTGTAAGATGCATCCATTTAAATAAAACCCCAGCAAGGTTCGGCCTCTTCCCGCAGCTGCGTCACTGGGGCTCTGGTTTCACTCCTCTGGAGGCTCCATGCTTCACAACACTGATTCCATTAGCCGGGAGAAGGCAACGGCCCCCTGGGGACAGCCCTGGCAGTGACCCTGCAGTATCCCAGCAGCCCTCGCCCCCTACTCTCTTCCTTGGTTGGCATAACTAAATGTGGCAGGGAAAACATAGTAGTGTGTGAGCGTCAGCAGCCTGACCCCTTCCCACCTCCAAGGAAAGCCTGGTTTTGCTTTCCTGGTTCAAGAAACCAGAGTCTAGCTGAGTTTTCACTGAACGTGAAGAGAGGTGCCTCTCGGTGGGCTCGAATCTCTAACCTTTCAGTTAGCAGATATCAGTATCAATACCAGTTGCCATGGAGTCAACTCCAACTCATGGCGACCCCAGGGTAGAACTATGTTTTTGTAGGGTTTTCAGTGGCTAATTTTTCACAAGTAGATCACCAGCCCTTTTTCCTGAGGTGACTCAAACCTCCAACCTTTCAGTTAGCAGCTGAGTGCATTAACCATTTGCACTACCAAGACATAGTAGTGGGAAAACAGGAAATAGTGCAAAAACAACAAAGAAGCAAGAAAGTCTGTGTGTCCTGGTTAGTGAAAGACTTGCTCGAGTCTGGGATGAAGTGGGGAGAAACCACTCATTTTATGGGAGACAGAGAGAGATAGGTAGAGAGAAAGGCTTTTGAAAATTTGCCTCTGTGAAATGAGGGTAATCCCTCTTTGGTGAAATAAAGATTTGGGCTGCTTTTCAAGTATTATTAGAATTTTAGACTGGAATTTCTTTGAATGAGATGTTGCAAATAGGATGGGCCTTAGTACGGCTTACATTATAACGCTTTTTGTGAAACTAAAGATTCACAGTGCATTTCCATTCCACATCCAAGAAACAGAACAGAGCACCATCAGGGCCTCGCAGTTTCTCTTCAAAGGCAGGATTATGCTGGCCAGAACACAGCATAAACCCATGCTCTTTAGAAGGCCAATAGATTTCTCTCATACACTAGCAAATGCACGTATCAGTCCAAAATAGTTAAGCTGTAACTCAAGAGCCTCCAGAATCATCTCCTTACTTTACACCATTTCCCCTACACGACTCTCTCTCTTCTAACCACCCCTATTCTAACCTTTGCTAACAATTTGAAATCTTTGTCTTTTATCCTGAGATATCCCCTCTAGAAAACTCTCCTGCACATTTATCATTCTTCCTTATGGCCAGCTTTCCATGAGGCCTTCCCAGGTCACCACAGTGCACATAATTTTTACTCCTTCTAAAAGCTGGAGGACTGATTTCTTTTTTCTATGACTCACGCAGTTATTGATAGTTATTGATTGATCTAGAAATTATTGCATTGGGTAAGAGGCAATAACGATAGCGGTCAGGGAGATGTAAAAGGTAGGGATGGTTCCAAAACAGCATCAATAAAATTTAGCAGCTCATTGAATGTTGTAGTCAGAGAGGATCCCTTACCCCTGGGTACCTGTGGTAGGGAGAATGATATCCCCTAAAGATTTCCATGTGCTAATCCCTGGAACCTGTGAATATGTTATGTTACATTGCAAATGGGAATTAAGGTTGCAGATGGAATTAAGGTTGCTAATCAGCGGAACCTGAGATGGGAGATTATCCTGGATTATCCGCCTAGGTTCAATGTAATCATAAAGGTCCTTATAAGTGGAAGAAGGTGGCAGAAGAGAGAGAACCAGAGAAATGGGAGCATGAGAAGGACTCGAGCTGCTGTTGCTGGCTTTGAAGATGGATGGCATGGGCCATGAGGCACAGAATGCAGGCAGCTTCTAGAAGCTGAAACAGTCAAGGAAAAGATATGCCCCCTAGAGCCTCCAGAAGGAATGCAGCCCGGCTAACATCTTGATTTTAGCCCAGAAGGACCCATTTAAAACTTGGACCTCCAGAACTGTAAGATAGTAAATTTGTGTTGTTTGAAGTTACTAAGTTTGTGGTAATTTTTTACAGCAGCAATAGCAAACTGACAAAGTACCATATATCCCATTCCCCTGTCCTGGCCTTCCTAAACCCCGCCCCCCAAACCATGAGCTTTATCATCAGCAACTTGGAGCTAGAAGAAATCCTTGCTTATGTTTTTCTGGGAAAATGTTGCCCACGCTAGCAAAGCTCTGTGGGGTCAGTAACACAGCATATCTGGGTTTTAAAGGATTCTGTTGGCAAACCTGGGAACCTAACCACCAAGGTTTTTAAGAAAATAAACTCCAGTTCCAAACCATCAGCCTTCTAATGAATATTTTTAATTCCTCGTGTTCATAAATTGGATACTGTTTGTGATCTATCTGGAGCCCTGGTGGCACAGTGATTAAGAACTATGGCCACTAACCAAAAGGCTGGCAGTTCAAATCCACCAGCCGCTCCTTGGAAGCCCTATGGGGCAGTTCTACTCTGTCCTATAGGGTCACTATGAGTCGGAATCAACTCAATAGCAAATGGGTTTGTTGAGTTGTGATCTATCTGAGGGTTAAATGAGAGCCATCAGTTTTACACTCCAGACATGCACAAGCCCAAATTTTTATTCACTTACAGGAGTTTAAAATCCCAGCTTCCATTCTAGTCCAGAATAGCACTTGGCTTTCACGCAGACCTGCACACCACAGGAACCTTAAGCCAAGCCAGGATATTTCTGCAAAAATAGAGCTCAGGAGGTACGTGCCTGAGTACTTTATTGAGACTTCAAATCAATAGATCATATCGCTTGAAAAATACACTTACGTCTAAGGCTTTTTGAGAGGAAGCAACATTGAAACCATCCTGGAAACTCTTGCTGAGAATGATCTAGGCCAGAAAGCAATTCCAGACTCGCATTTCATCAGATGCCAAGGGCTGGGACATGAAGCATGTGCTATGTATTGATGCTACTTGGTGTTCAAATTAAATCACAAAATAGGTATTAAAAAGCATATTATTATCTTCTTTTACAAGTAAGTTATGCGGTATGATTGATTACTCTTGTGTGGCCTTTCTAGCCATGGTCTTGTAACTCCCACTCATGTGATTGGGAAGGACTGTGTAATAAGATAATTTTGGCCCACCAACAGGATTGGTCAGTTTTGCCTTAAAAGGGAGCCAATTCCATAACAGCACAATTGGAAGAGCATAGTGAATGTCACTGAACTGTGTATGTAGAAATTTTTGAAACGGTGTATCTTTGGCTGTGTGTATTTTCACCAAAAAAAAGGTTGAGAATTTAGAGGGTTAATATGTTGTGGGGTTGTTAACCAATGTCATAAAACAACATGTGTACTACTGTTTCATGAGAAACTATTTGCTCTGTAAGCCTTCATCTGAAGTACAATAAAATATTAAAAAAAAGAAAAGAAAAAGAGAGCCAATTCCAGAGCAGAGAGGAGGATACTACCACCACCAAGGAAGAATAGCCAACAGCGGAGAGCATGTCAGTGTTCCTGTGCTGAGAAGCTCCTGGAAGCAGGAGATCGAGAGAGAAAGTGAGCTATAACCCTGAAGATGCTGAGAGGTGGTGCCAGGAGAGACCCAGCAGGAGACAGCTCAGTGGGCTTCCCAGCCCACGGAGAGAGAAAGCTGAGTGCCTTTGGGCAGAGGCCTAGGGCCAGGGAGAGGAGTGCCTACAAGCACAGCTGGCAAGAGGCTGCCCTGATGGGAGAGCTGTATCCTGAGTGTTCCTGAGCCTGAATTATAACTGTTACTTCCCTAATAAACCCCATAGTCGTGAGTATGGTCTCTGAGTTCTGTGTGGCCATTGCAATGAATTATCAAACCCGGCAGAGAAGTAGAGAGTGCTGTGGGAGGGATGGTTGGTGTCAGAATTAGTGAAGATGGTGGAAAGAGGAGGCTTGTCTGGCCTCCACCTCATGGGAGTCAGCCTTGCACTGTTGATCTTGATTCTCCTTCCCCCTTGTGGGGTTGGAGGAGGTTAGACACTGCCTGCAAGCCGTTTTTACAGGTAATTATATGTCTTGGTCTTCTTCAGCCAGTCCCAGCTTTCCTCTGCTGTCCCTTCTTTGATTATTGATATTATCCCCCTTTCCCTCTCAAAACTCTGCCAGTTTCTCCTGGCTTAGGTGTGAGCCTACATGTTTCAGAGTTGACTCCCTGAGGAGGAACAGGAAGAAAGGGAAGAGGGTTTTAACTGAGAAGTAGACAATTTGGTAGAATATATATAAATATATATACACACATATATACATATATATTATATATATAATATATTTACAAAATTTTTGACACAGTGTGGTTAAGTGGCAAAGCTACTCTGACCACAATAGATCTAGATCTAGATATAAAGCTATCTTGTTACACAATGTAGCTAAGTGGCAAATCTACTCCTGGTCATCTCTTTGCATCAATTACTGATAGATCACCTTTTTGTCAGAAACTACATTGAGTCCTGGATACTCTAAAAATTTTCCTCTACTGTTGATGCTAATACAAAAGAATAGAACGTGGAGACAAGAATGATAAGAGAATAAGAACAAGGTGAAGGGTTCTGTTAGATTATTCTACTCTATTTATGAGAAAGTAAACAACATATTTAAAATTTTAATAGTTTATTTATTTTATTTTAACCCTCTTTAAAAGGTATGATCTATTGTTACCAATTAAAATGTATAATTGTTTTGCTAAGAGCACACCTTCTAATATATCAAATGTAAATAATTGAGCCTAATCTTAATGATCCAATCGTGATGACAATAGGAATCGAAGATGCCTCAATCCAAAGTACTAATACTCAATACAAAATACTAAATATTTTACAGACATCTGAAGAGGGTGGTGGGTGAGGAACTTGGAGGGTTTGGAAAGAAAGTAAGTGTGCACAATCGTGCACATGAAGGCAGGTTAACAGTGGTTAAGAGTTCAGACTCTGGATTCATTCTGACTGGTCTCAATTCCTGTTCTCAACTGTGTTAACTTTGGTCAAAGTACATCATTCTTAATCTCTTTGTGAAGTAGTTTCCTTATTTGTAAAATAAGAATAATAGGCGTGATGGCAATAAAAATGGCAGACTAAGGTCCTCTGAGAAGTCTCTTCTCCATAAAAGCAAAATTATCAGAATATACTTTTCCAGAACTCTGAAAGCTAAGCAAAGGCTTGCAGCAATCTAAGGAGAAGTTATCCAAGAAAAATAGCTGAATCTCAGTAAGATCAATGAGCTTTGAGGCATTTTAACTTATCCCTTCTCATTTCTCCCACCCAGCTCCATGGTAGCCTTAACTATCAAAAGCCTGTAACCATGGTGAAACCAGTAGTGTGGCAGCCACTGGAGGAGCAGAACAGTGTTGGAGCTCCTACAAAACCCCATTCCAGAGAATTATCATTATTTGACCTGTCCGATTTTTCTCTGGAAGCCCCCAGTTGCAAGCCTGTCTTTATTTGACCTGACTTGCACCTTGTTCATTGTGAACAGTCTTTTCCCCGGGGGCATTTGTCAAAAAAAATTACAAGCAACTGTCTAATTTTGTGGTTGCCTGAGACAGTGAATAAGAGTTGGACAAACGATACACTAACTAAAAGCTTAAAAGGAAAATCTGAGGAATGAGGTATCTGTAGGTAGCTTTGAAAAGCTCTGATGTATTTCTGGGAATCTAGAAGGCAATATGCATGTATAGGGCTAAGCTTGTTTGCCCAGGGCTGTGTGTATGCCCAGGGAAGATCTGAGAAGGACCTAAACTCTCACCTCTAGATAATCTTAACTGTGCCAGCAGGAGGTGAAAGCTAAGGTGGAGTTGTAAACTACCTGGCTAAGTGCTGAAGGTATGCCTCAACATGCACAAAGATCCCCTCAACAAAAACTGGGAGACTTATTGGTTCCAGGTATTTAAGAATGTCTCTGTCCAATCATTAGCTGACCACTAAGCTAACCAAGCAGAGACTTCAGTGATCATTAAAATATATATATATATAAACATTACAGAGTTGTCACTAAACAAACTCCAACAACAACAAACAGCGACAAAAACAAGCCCTGAAGTTGGTAGGGGATAAGACTTCCAGAGTTAACTGTCACATTACATTATTTAAAAAATCTAGTTTTAACAAAAAGTCATGAAACTTGCAAAACACAAAGTACGGCCCATACACAGGGTGAAAAAGCAGTCAATAGAAACTGTCTTTGAGAAAACCCAGACATTTGATTAATAGACAAAAACTTTAAATCAGCTGTTTTAAACATGGTCAAAGAACGAAAGGAAACCACATATAAAGAACTAAAGGGAAGTATGAGAGTGATATCTCACCAGACAGAGACAGAAATTATAAAAAATATAAAAATTCTGCAGCTGAAAATTTCAATAACTTAAATGAAAAATTCATTGAGTGGGGGAGGAAGTTCAACAGCAAATTTGAGCAGGCAGAAGAAAGAACCAGTGAATGTAAAGATAGATCAGTTGAGATTTTCTATTCTGAGGAAGAGAGAGAAAAAAAATTAATAAAAATGAACAGACCTCAGAACCAGTGTACCAGCATACACATAATGAGAGTCCCAGAAGTACAGGAGAGAGAAAGAGGCATAAAGAACATTTGAAGAAATAATGGCCAAAATTTTCCCTAATTTGATGAAAAATATTAATTGCATATCAAAGAAACTCAGTAAAAGTAGAATAAACTCAGAGATTCACACCTATACAAATCATAACCAAACTGTTAAAAGAAAGACAAAGGAGACTTCGGCAACAAGGCGCTCTAGGCAGAAGCACCCCACCGTCCCTCCACAGCAAAGATCTGAAAAACAAAGCCAAACAGAGAAAACAGCAATCCTGAAACCCTAAAACATCAAATGAAGAGATAAAGAACTCAGCCAAGCACCAAATGGAGTGAGAAACTGACAGAGAACAGAGAGCAAGGAGAGATTCATGCAGAGGTCCCCTATCAGCTAAAGCAGCATGGATCCACCATCTTGGACTCCTATCTGAGACCAGCAAATAGGGGGTATGAGAAAGCAGCTTCATGGAGTTTCCAGCAGAAGACAGAACAACCGGTAACTGGCAATATACGCTTTCCCACCCCCACCCTTCTTCACCCCTACTTGGCCTCCTCTGCTTCCTGTGGCCACAGTCTCTTGTCCGGGAAGCACCAGCTGCTTAGATTCCACCCACCCACACTGGCCAACTTCCTGACTGCCATTTGTTGGCTACTGGTGTTGTTTTTTTCCGCTTCTTTTGATTTCTTCATTACCTCTCACCACCTCCCCCTCCTCTTGCTCAAATACGTGGCTCCAGATGCCATCTTTGCTTCTTTCTAAGGGGCTGCGGAGCTCCATTGGAGTGTGGAACTGCTTCCCAGTCTGTGCTGCCACGCTGGTGGGATCCCAGGGCTTTTGTTTGTTTGTTTGTTTTGAATTGTTTGTTTGTTTTCTTTTTCTTTTTCTCAAGTGGGGAGCCCTTTCTGGCTGGGCAGTGCTATGTGGCTTGGGACCTACTCCCTCAACTTGTGCAGACTCGCAGAGGAATCCCTGAGGGCATTTCTTTTTTCATGTTTTTTCTTTTCTGTTTTTTGGAGGACTTTTCTTGTTCTTTTTTTTTAAATTTATTCTGTTTTCTTTTCCCTCTTTTTCCCTTTTTGTCTTTCTTCATTAATCAGTTTCCCATCTCTCTATACCTTCCTTCTGTTCCTGTCCCCTGAATACCTGGCGCTGACTACCTCTAAGCCTTCTAGCCAGGCTGTACTTCAAAACCAGGGAACAACTTCTCCAGACCTCGCAGCCGCACCAGTGGGATCCCTGGGAGCTTTACTGTTCTTTTTTCTTTCTAATTTTTATTTATTAATTCTTTTCTTTTTTTTTCTTCTTCTTCCACTTTTTGTTTTTCTCCATTTCATAGTCTCTCATCTCTCCACTCCAACGGTAAGCTCCCCTAGCACTCTTTTTTGTTTATTTGTATGTTTCTGGCTCCTGTTCCTCTCTCCTCTCTCCCATACCCATCTTAGCTCCACACATCACAATCTCCTTCCTCCATCCTGCCTACCTGCACCATGCACTTAACGTCATACCACCAAACAGCACAAGCACAGCCTACTGGAACCTGTCCTCCATGGATTACCGGCTCACGCTGGTGGCTGTAGTAAGTGCCACAAACTACTCACCCCAGCAACTCCTCTTCAGCTAGACCTGCCCTGCTGTACCATATCTGATCGACTGACCCTGCCAATTGGAGAAGGAGGTGAAAACTATCATG
>NW_004443969.1:5264271-5267348 GCF_000243295.1 Trichechus manatus latirostris
CTGAGGGACTGAATTGCTGGGCGGAGGGCTGTGGGGACCATGGTCTCAGGGAACATCTAGCTCAATTGGCATAACACAGTTTATAAAGACAGTGTTCTACATTCTACCTTGGTGAGTAGCGTCTAGGGTCTTAAAAACCTGTGAGCAGCCATCTAAGATATTCCATTGGTCTCACCCCTTCAGGAGTAAAAGAGAATGAAGAGAACAAGATACAAGGAAAAGATTAGTCCAAAAGACTAATGGACCACAGCTACCAAGGCCTCCAACAGACTGAGTCCAGTATAGCCAGATGGTGCCCAGCTACCACCACAGACAGCTCTGACCGGGATCACAATAGAGGGTCCTGGACAGAGCTGGAAAAGGATGTACAACAGAATTCTACCTCACAAAAAAAGACCAGATTTACTGGCCTGACAGACTGGAGAAACCCCGAGAGTATGGCCCCCAGACATGCTTTTAGCTCAGTGGTGAAGCCTCTCCCAAAGTTTACCGTTCAACCAGGGATCGGACAGCCTCACAAAACAAAACAGGACTAATGAGGCACAGCAGTCCAGGGACAAGGACTAGAAGGCAGGAGGGGACAGGAAACCTGGTGATAGGGAACCAAGGTTGAGAAGGGACAGTGTTGACATGTCATGGGGTTGTTAACCATTGTCATAGGGCAATATGTGTACTAACTGTTTAATGGGAAACTATTTGTTCTGTAAACCTTCGTCTAAGGTACAGGAAAAAAAAAGAATTATCTATGTGAGATCAAATTGACAACAGAAACTCAAAAGGTTTGATGGGAAGCCTAGGGGACAGTGAGTTGAAGAAATGGTGATGGAATAATTTGGAAAAGGTTAGTGAGAATAGCAGCACAACTGGAAGAATGTAATTGATGTCACTGAATTGTACATACAGAAACTTTCAAAATGGTGTAACTTTGGCTATGTATATTTTCCCCAAAAAAAAAGGTCCTCAAGGTCGAGAAGGGAGTGTGTTGATATGTCGTGGGGTTGTTAACAAATGTCATAAAACAATATGTGTACTGACTGTTTAATGAGAAACTATTTGTTCTGTAAACCTTCATCTAAAGTACAATAAAAAGAAATTTAAAAAAAGAAAGACAAAGAGAGAATATTGAAAGCAGTAAAAGAGAAGTAACTCAGCACCTACAAGGGCTCATCAATAGATTAGCTGCCCATTTCTCATTGGAAACCATAAAGGCTAGAAGGAAGCGGGATGACATAATCACAGTGCTGAAAGAAAAAGACTGTCAACCAAGAATCCTATATCCAGTAAAACTATCCTTCAAAAATGAACAAAAGGTTAAGATATTCCCAGCTAAATAAAATTTATTGAACTCATCACCAACAAACTGCCCTACAAGACATATTAAAGACAATTTTTCAGGCTGAAATGAGAAGACACTAGTCTGTAACTGGAATCCATATGCAGAAATAAACAGCACTGGTAAAAACCACATAGGTAGATATAAAAGACAGTATGAATCTATTTTTTGTTATAACACTTTTTATCGTATCTAATTTGAAAGACAATAGCATAAAACAATAATTATAATCTGTGTTGACTGGTACACAGTGTATAAAGATATAATTTGTACGACAATAACAACATAAACGAGGGAAGAGGAAACGAGGCTATATAAGCAAAGTTTTTGTACACAGCTGTTATTAAGTTAGTACTAATCCAAACTAGATTGTTATAAATTAAGATGTTAATTATAGTCTCTGGGGCAACCTCTAAGAAAATAACCAAAAAATAAGTGTTATGGATTGAATTGTGTCCCCCAAAAATATCTGTCAACTTGGCTAGGTCATGATTCCCAGTATTGTGTGATTGTCTACTATTTTATCATCTGATGTGATTTTCTATGTGTTGTAAATGCTATCACTATGATGTTAATGAGATGGATTAGCAGCAGTTATATTGATGAGGTCTACAAGATTAGGTAGTGTCTTAAGGCAATCTCTTTTGAGATATAAAAGAAAAGAAGTGAGCAGAGAGACATGGGGGACCTCATACCACCAAGACAGCAGTGCCAAGAGCAGAGTGCATCCTTTTGACCTGAGGTTCCTGTGCTGAGATGCTCCCAGACCAAGGGAGGACTGATGCATCACAGGGACCTTCCTCCAGAGCCAACAGAAAGAGGAAGCCTTCCCCTGGAGCTGGTACCCTGAATTTGGACTTCTAGCCTACTGGACTGTGAAAGAATAAACTTCTCTTTGTTAAAGCCATCCACTTGTATTTCTGCTACGGCAGCACTAGATGACTAAGACAATAAGTAATAAAAGCGCTAAAAAAAAGAATTAAAATGGTACACTAGAAAATATCTATTTAACACAAAAGAAGGCAGTAATAGAGGAATAGAGGAATAAAAACACATAAGACATTTAGAAAGTAAATAGAAAAATGGTAGACATAAATCCTACATTAGCAGTAATTACAGTAAACATAAATGAATTTAAAACTCCAGTTAACAGACAGATATTGGAGTTAAAAAAAAATGATCCAGCTATATGCTATAGATCAAAGAATGGAAAAAGATATATCATGTAAACAGTAAGCAAAGGAGAAATTAAACAACACATTCCCAAAAATTCACTGGGTCAAAGAAAAACTTCAAAAGGTAAATTATAAAATATATTGAGATGAATGAAAACAAAAATACAACATACCAAAACTTATGGGATACTGCTAACGTAGTGCTAAGAAGGAAATGTATAGTTGTAAATGTCTAAATTAAGGAAGAAGAAAGATCTTAAATCAATAACCTAACTTTCCACCTTGAGAAAAAGAAGAGCAAACTAAACCAAAAACAAGCAGAAGAAAGAAATAATGAAACAGAAACGAGAAAGATAATACAATCAATGAACAAAAAGTCAGTTCTTTGAAAAGATCAACAGAATTGATAACCTTTTAGCTTGACAGACCAAGGAAAAAGGAGAAAAGACTCAAAGTACTAACATCAAGAATTAAAGAGGACTGAGTTGCTGGACGGAGGGCTCTGGGGACCATGGTCTCGGGGAACATCTAGCTCAATTGGCATGACACTACTTATAAAGATAATGCTC
>NW_004443969.1:5268305-5287610 GCF_000243295.1 Trichechus manatus latirostris
TACCAACTTTACAGAAATAAAAAGAAGCCTAAGGGAATACAATAAACAATTGCATGTCTAAAATATTAAAATAAATAAAGGAAACCAAATGGTAAACATTTACCCTAGACCACAGATGAGAAGGTAAGGGGGGACAGGGAAGCTAAATTAATGGTTACAGAACAACCAAAATGGAAATAATGAAAATGCTCATATATTGTGAAAAATGTAACCAATGTCATTGAACAATATGTATAGAAGTTGTTAAATGAGAACCTAATTTCCTGTGTAAACTTTTAGCAAAAACACGATAAAATATTTTAAAAAATAAGCAACTGCATGCCAACAAATTAGATAACTGAGATTAATGGACAAATTAATAGAAAGACACAAACTGACAAAACATACTCAAGAAGAGACAGAAATTTTTTTAGTTACTTTAGATCAAAGACGCTTTACAATTCTCCCAGTGCAGATTCACTGCTGAATTACATTGTTGTTGTTTTCGGTGCCATTGAGTTGGTTCCAACTCATAGTGACTCCATGTACAATAGAACAAAACTTTGCCCGGTCCTGCACAATCCTCACAACCGTTGCTATGCTTGAGCCCATTGTTGCAGCCACTGTGTCAATCCATCTTGTTGAGGGTCTTCCTCATTTTCACTGACCCTCTACTTTACCAAGTCCCTTCTCCAGGGACTGGTCCCTCCTGATAACATGTCCAAAGTATGTGAGACAAAATCTTGCTGTCCTCACTTCTAAGCAACATTCTGGCTGTATTTCTTCCAAGGCAGATTTGTTTGTTCTTCCAGCAGTCCACAGTATATTCAATAGTCTTCGCCAACACCATAATTCAAACACATCAATTCTTCTTTGGTCTTCCTTATTCATTGTCCAGCTTTCAAATGCCTATGAGGCGAATGAAAATACCCAGGACTTCGAACTAGTTCATTCCAGTTCAAACCCCTTTTGAGAATTTTCACTTCTAACAAGTTCCCAGGTGATGCTAACACTGCTGGTTAGGGAACAATTCTGATAACCACTAGTAGAGTAGTGGTTCTCAAATTTTATTATAAATAAAAATTACCTGGGGATCTTATTAAAATGTAGAGTCTGATTCAGTATATCTGGAGTGGAAGTGCAAATTCTCTGCAGGGGTTTAAACTGACATGAACCAGTTCAAAGCCCTGAAAACATCATGGCTTGGGTCAGGCACGCCTTAGTCCTCAAAGTGACATCTTTGCTTTTCAACACTTTAAAGAGGTCTTTTGCAGCAGATTTGCCCAATGCAATACATCGTTTGACTTCTTGACTGCTGCTTCCATGGGCATTGATTGTGGATCCAAGTAAAACGAAATGTTTGACAACTTCAATATTTTCTTCATTTGTCATGACATTGCTTATTGGTCCAGTTTTGAGGATTTTTGTTTTCTTTATGTTGAGGTCTAATCCATACTGAAAGCTGTGTTCTTTTATCTTCATCAGTAAGTGCTTCAAGTCCTCTTCACTTTCAGCAAGTAAAGTTGTGTAATCTGCATATCTCAGGTTGTTAATTAGTCTTCATCCAATCAAGATGCCACATTCTTCTTCATATAGTCCAGCTTCTCAGGTTATTTTTCAACATACAGATTGAATAAATATGGTGAAAGGATACAACACTGACACATCCGTCTTGACTTTAAACCACGCAGTATCCACTTGTTCTGTTTGAATGACTGCCACTTGGTCTATGTACAGGTTCTACACGAGCTCAATTAGGTGTTCTGGAATTCCCATTCTTTGCAATATTATCCGTATTTGTTATGATCCACACAGTCAAATGCCTTCATGTAGTCAATAAAACACAGTGAAACATCTTTCTGGTATTCTCTGCTTTTGGCCAAGATCCATCTGACATCAGCAATGATATCTCTCATTCCAAGTTCTCTTCTGAATCCATCTAGAACTTCTGGCAGTTCCCTGTATGCACTTCTGCAACTGTTTTTGAATTATCTTCAGCAAGATTGTACTTACATGTGACATTAATGATAGTGTTCGATAATTTCTGCATTCTGTTGAATCATCTTTCTTTGAAATGGACACGTATATGGATCTCTTTCAGTCAGTTGGTGTCTTAGTCATCTAGTACTGCTATAACAGAAATACCACAAGTGGATGGCTTTAACAAAGAGAAGTTTATTCTCTCACAGTCCAGTAGGCTAGAAGTTTGAATTCAGGGTGCTGGCTCCAGGGGAAGGCTTTCTCTCTCTGTTGGCTCTGGAGGAAGGTCCCTGTGATGCACCAGTTTTCCCTTGGTCTGGGAGCATCTCAGCACAGGAACCTCCAGTCCAAAGGATGCGCTCTGCTCTTGGCACTGCTTTCTTGGTGGTATGAGGTCCCCCAGTCTCTCCACTTGCTTCTCTCTTTTATATCTCAAAAAATATTAGCCTAAAACACTATCTAATCTTGTAGATTTCATCACTATAACTGTCACTAATACATCTTATTACATCATAGTGATAGCATTTACAACACGTAGGGAAATCACATCAGATGACAATATGGTAGACAATCATATAATACTGGGAATCATGACCTAGCCAAGTTGACAGATATTTTGGGGGCACACAATCCAATCCATGACAGCTGGCCAGGTAGCTCTCTTCCAAATTTCTTGGCATAGATAAGTGAGCACTTCTGGCTTGAGTTATACCAAACATTTAAAGAAGTAAGACCAATCTTTCACACACTAATCCAAAAAATTAAAGAGGAGGAAACATTTCTCAATTAATTCTGTCAAGCCCAATGATACCAAAACTAGACAAATACATCGTAAAAAACAAAGTATACACTAAATCCCTTATGAAAATAGATGAAAAAATTTTTAATAAAATACAGTCACACCAAATGCAACAACCTATAAAAAGAATTATACACCATGAACAAGTGGGATTAATCCCAAAAATGCAAGGTTTGGTTCAACGTATAAAAATCAATCAATGTAATGCGCCATATTAATAGAATAAAGGACAAAAACCACATGATCATCTCAAAAGATGCAGAAAAGCATTTGACAAAACCTAATATCCTTTCATGATAAAAAACGTTCAACATACTGGAAATAGAAGGTGTGGTAGACAGAATAATATCCTATATCCCCCAATGGTGTTCATGTTCTAATCCCCAGAAACTGTGTATATGTTACTTTTCATGGAAAAAGGGATTTTGCAGATGTGATTAGGTTAAGAATGTTGAGATGAGGAGATGATCCCAGATTATCCATGTTAACCCAATGTAATCACAAGGATTCTTATAAGAGGGAAACAAGAGGGTCAAAGTCAGAAAGAAGACATGTGATGCTGGAAGCAGAGGTTGGAGTGATGTACTTTGAAGATAGAGGAAAGGGCCACAAGCCAACGAATTCAGAAATCTGGAAAAGGATACACATTCTCCCCTAGAGCCTCTAGAAGAAATGCAACTTTGCTGACACCTTAATTTTAGCCCAAATAAACCTGTTTCAAGATTCTGACTCCAGAACTATAAGAAATTAATTTGTGTTGTTTTAAGCCACTAAGTTTGTGGTGATGTGTTACAACAACAGTAGGAAACTAACAGAAGTGAACTTCCTCAATGTGATAAAGACATCTACAAAAAAACCCACAGATAACATCACACTTAGAGTGAAAGATTGAACACTTTCCCTTTAAAATCAAGAATAAGAAAAAAATGTCTGTTTTCAGCATTTCTACTTGACATTGTGTTGGAGGTTCTGGCCAGGGCTATTAGGTAAGAAATGGCGGTGGGGAGGGGAAGGCATTCAGATCAGAAAGGAAGAAGTAAAACTATCTCTAATTGCCTGTGGCATAATCTTGTATATAGAAAATCCTAAGGAATCCACAAAAAAAGACTATTAGAGCTAGAAAACAAGCTTAGCAAAGTTACAGGATACAAGATCAATGAACAAAAATCAACTGTATCTTCTATATGCTATCAATGAACAATCTGAAAATGAAATTAAGAGAACAATTCCATTTATAATAGCACCAAAAAATAAAATACTTAGGGACAAATATAACAAACAAGCGCAAGATTTGCACACTGAAAACTAGAAAATGTAACTAAAAGAAATTAAAGAGCACTTACGTAAACAGAAACACGCATCTCATGTTCATGGACTGGAAGACTTAATATTACCAAGAGACCAATATGTCCCAAATTCATCTACAGATTCAATGCAATCCCTTTTAAAATTCCAGTTGCCTTTTTTTGCAGAAATTGAAAAGTTAATCTTAAAATTCATACAGAAATGCAAGAAGACCTGGATTGCTAAAACAATCCTGAAAAAGAACAAAATTGAAGGACTTACACTTCGTAATTTCAAATCTTACTACAAAGCTACAGGAATCAAGACTGTGTGGTATTGACATAAGGATAAACAGGTAAATTAATGGGACAAAATTCAAAATCTAGAAATAAACCTATACATTTATGGTCCATTGATTTTCAAAAAGAGTGCCAGGACAATTAAGTGGCAACAGAGTAGACATTTCAACAAGTGGTTCTGGGATAACGGGATAGCCACTTGCAAAAGAATGAAATTGGGCCCCGACCTAATACCATATGCAAAAATTAACTCAAAATGGATCAAAAATCTAGATGTAAGAGCTAAAACTATAAAACTCTCAGAAGAAAACATAGGGGTAAATATTTGTAACCTTGGATTAGACAATGGTTTCTTAGACAAACACAAGCCAAAAAAGAAAAAAAAAATAAATTGACTTCATCAAGCATAATTTTTTTTTTTTTTTTGCTTCAAAGGACACCATCAAGAAAGTGTAAACAGAAATCCACAGAATGGGGGAAAATATGGCAAATCATATATCTGATAAGGGTCTAATATCCAGGCTATATTTTAAAAAAAAACTATTAAACTCAACAATAAAAAACCAAATAACTCTATTTAAAAATTGGCAAACATTCTGAATAGATATTTCTCCAAATGTTGTATAAAAATGGCCAATAAGCACATGAAAAGATGCTCAACATCCTTAGTTATCAGGGAAATGCAAATCAAAATCACAATGAAATACTACTTCATACCCCCAGTATGTCTATAATCAAATAAATAACAAGTGTTGGCAAGAATGTGGAAAAATTGGAACGCTCACATATTGCTGGTGCAAATGCAAAATGGTGCAGCCACTATGGAAAACAGTTAGGCAGTTCCTCAAAAAGTTAAATGTGAGTTACCATATGATCCAGCAATTCCACTCCTAGGTATATAGCCATGAGAATTTAAAGCATATGTCCACACAAAAACCTGTACACAAATATTCATAGCAGCTCTATTCACAACAGCTAAAAGTGAAAATTACCCAAATGTCCATCAGTGGATGAATGGAGAAACAAAATATGGTATATCCATACAATGGAATATTACTCAGCAATTAAAAGGAATGGAATTCTAATACATGTTGCAACATGGACAAACCTTGAAAACATGCTAAGCAAAAGAAGCCAGTCAGAAAAAAACACGTATAATTCCATTTATTTCAAATATCCAGAACAGGCAACTCAATACAGACAGAAAGTAGGTGAGTAGTTTGCAGGGCTGGGAGGGAGGTAGGGGGAAATGGGGAGTGACTGCTGATAAGTACAAGGTTTCTTCCTGGGATGATGAAAATATTCTGGGCTTAGATAGTGGTGATGGTTGCACAACTCTGTGAATATACAAAAAATCACTAAATTGTACACTTTAAAAGCGTGAATTTTACAGTTTATGAATTATATCTCAATTTCAAGAGAGAAAAATAAGAATAATAGCAGAACTTCTGCCTCCCTCACAAGGTTGTTATGAAAGTGAAAAACAAGGAAAGTAATATAAAGCAATTAGCATAGTGCCTGCCCAATATGATGATGATGATGATGATGATGATGATGATGATGATGTCATCTTGGGGAATATATTGTGCTCACAGGTTTAGGGCCTAAATTTCAAACCCAAGAGTGCTCCATCTGCACTCTGGTTCATTTCTTCCCCCTTTTCTTCCTCCCCGCACTCCCATCCCAATGTTCCCAGCTTTTCTGGATCTCAGGAGCAGGTTAACCAGTAAGCAAGGTACGCACTGGTGTACTTGTGCTTGCTTACTAACCTGTAGCGCACAATTTCACATGGGTTTTACCACATTTTGACGTGATGCGATGTGATGAAAAACAGGTGAAATTGTGTGCACTACAGATTAGTAAGTAAGCACAAGTAAGCCCGTGCCTACCTTGCTTATTGAGTAATCCCTCCCTGCTGGCTCTGATTCTAGTTCCACACCCTTTTATTCAGTTCTCTCGAAATCCCGGTGTCTGACTCTTGGTGATCTCCTACAGCCTTCTCTCCTGCCTGGTTGGTAAATCTCATGTGTCTCAAAATTGCTCCAAGTAGCTGCTGCATCTTCTGTAACGCAGTATGAGTACAGGAACTGGCTCAACACCCACCCACACGAGGAGACAGAAACCTCAGTCACCATGCGAGGAAAGGGGATAATTTTGTAACTAGGAGCCTATGTCATCATTTTAATGAAATTATAACAGATTTTTTGATTTGCACCCATTTGCAATGTAACTCCTCACAGACAAGCTTCTTGGCGAAGGTGATTCATCAGTCAGCCATCCCACTGCGAGCAGTGGAGACACAAATCACCACGCCAACACATCATGAAAATGGAAATGGAGGAGGCTGTTCATTAATGCAGATTAGTTTTAAGCTTGGAATGGCTTTTCTCTGCCGAGATTAATACACACACAAGAAACTCTCAGTGGGGCTTAGGTCCTTGGTAATATATACTCCTTATTACCTCACTGAATAATGAAACTTCCAGCAAAGGAGGAGCAGCTTCCCATGTCACCACCCTGCAGATGGGCCAGGGATCAGAACTGCCTGGGACAGTCCTCCCCGTCAGGCTCACCCCCCAGCCACGGAGCACCTAGGTCTGCCTCTGCCACTTTGCAGACTTTGGTTTGTTCTTACCAAAACTAAAGAAGGATTTTGTATTCAGTCTCTTGAACTACTTTTTACCAAGCTACTGAGCACCAAGTAATCCTATGAGCTAATTAACAAAAAATTAATGGCTGAAGACAGCTTAATGTGTTGTCCGTCTCAGTACCTTTCAAAGAGGGCCCTAAATCACATAATCGGAGGGGCTGACTAATGGGAGAATTTCAGGCTTTTAGAAAAATCAATGGAGGAATTTTTTTTTTTCTTTTCTGGTTTATGGTACAGGTTTTCAAATACTTCAAATCAGACCATGCAGGCAGCTGCCTCCTGCAGTCATATTAGAGCTGCTGTTGATGTGGAGCCTAACCTAGGCATGTAGACCAGCCCTGGGCAGGCACTGCCAGACCCACCGTAACCTACCACTTTTTGTTCTCTTTCTCCCACTCTTCTTTCCCTCTTCTCTTCTTGTTCTTTCCTCTTCTCACTCACTCTTTCTCTCTTTCTCTCTGTCAGTCACCAAATTCATCAGCATAGAAATTCCAATATTAAGATTCTTCCCTGTGATGCATGTCTGGTTGCCTCCATAAAAAACTGCCTGCTTTGCCAGGAGACAGGAAGAACTGGATGGTGCCCAGCTACATTACTGAACATTTTGATCAAAGATTCTATAGAAGAATTCTGATCAAAAGGAGGAAAAATGAAGAACAGAATTTCAAATTCTCATTGGAATCTAAACTTTTGTAGCCAGTGAGGCTGGATAAACCTCCAAAACTATTGCCATAAGATAATTTTTAAACCTTAACCCTCAAACTAGAATTACACTCTGAAGTCTTCTTTGAACCAAACAATAGTTTAGCGCAATTAGTAAAGTCTGATTGCCTTGAGCATTGAGTTCTTTCAAAGAACTATCTATGTGGGGTCAAATTGACAACAGCAACTCAAAAAGTTAGATGAAAAGCTTTGGGAGCAGTAAGCTTACATTAATAGTGGTGGAATAATTTGGAAAAGGAAGAGTGGTTACACAACTTGAAGAATGTAGTCGATGTCACTGAATTGTACATGTAGAAATTGTTGAAATGGTGTATCTTTCGTATATTTTCATCAAAAATCAAATAAATTAAGTTAAAAAACAAAAAAAGATTCTTTCCTGTGCTCATTCTTTCTCCCATGGAATTTGCATAATGAGAAAACAAACATTGCACAAAATGAGATGTGTGCCTTTAATTACACCAATCGCAACAATCATTTGTGAACATTTCTTAAATAGTAAGCCCTAAATCTGTCTCCAAACTTTTTGAATGTGCTATCATACAAGTAAATCATTTTTAAAATGTACCTCGTATATATTTATTTAAGAATTATATACATGTACTACCACTATGTTGCTGTTAAGTGTTGTTGTTAGTCAATTTCAACTCATAACAACCCCATGTGACAGAATAGAACTGTTCCACAGGGCTGTAATCTTCACGGAAGCAGATTGCCAGATCCTTCTCTTGTGGAGCTGTTGGATGGGTTCAAACCTCCGGCCTTTCAGTCAGCAGTTGAGCACTTAACAATTTGCACTATCAGAGCTACTTACTAATATTGTACTGCTATATAAAATACTGTATAAAACATTCTAAAAAATTAAGGGACAAGATTAAAACAGAGATCGGTAAACTTTTTCCTAAGGAGGCGTATCATAAATATTTTAGGCTTTGTGGGCCATATGGTCCTTTTCACAGTTATTTAACTTAGCCATTGTAGCATGAAAGCAGCCTTTGACAATATGTAAATAAATGGATATGGCTGTGTTCCAATCCAACTTTATTTACAAAAATAGGTGGTGGGCTGGATTCAGCCCATGGCCCATGGTTTGCCAACTACTAAATTACAACATAAATACAAATAAAAGTGTTAAATACTTTTCACACACCCACTTGGAGGCCACTGTCCAAGAATATCAGAAGGAATATGACTAAGGACCTTCCTTAATTCACAAATTATTGATTGTTTGTATAGAATATAATTTGTTCTATTATTTCTATATACCAAGACAGAGATACAAAACAACACAGCTAGAATGAGATACAAATGCCAGGCTGTGGGTTGGGCTCACTTACTAGCTATGTAATTTACTCCACAGTTAGCTTTCTCATCAACTCTGTGATTCAAATTCATGCTGCAGCAAAATGCCAAACCACTATGTGTCATGGGCCTTTGGGGTTTCTAGCAAATAAACAAAGACATCAGTCAAATTAGAAAATCTCAAGGGGCTATTGAATAATGAAAAATAAAACCCCCAAAAAAGTTTTAAGACCTCTGTGTGTGTGTGTGTGTGTGTTTTATTAAGTTGGGTGAACAATTCTTATCATCTTGGTATTTAAGAATGGCATTGCCAATGCTGTTATGTATCTCTCTGTTAATCCATAAACAAAGATCTTGAAAAATTTTGACTAATTACTGAAGTCGTCTGTACTAAACCCAATTGAAACTGGAAAAAGAAGGCCCATGAATGTAACACTTTTTGAGTATCAGGTCAGGTTTGTTGATGATTTTTTAACCTTGTTTCACTAGCTTAGAAAATTTTAACAGTCCATTGGCATATTTAGGATATCAGCACAATCAACCCTCTTGAAGAAGAGCTTTCCATATGATGCCCTACTAAAAACTTCACCAAACAAAATGCAAAATTAATTTAATCATTTTAGTCAAATTGAATGTGTCAAAGAGAAATATTATGAATAGAGGCAGCACTAAAAACATGACTTCAGCCTCAACAATCTTGAAGGAGTCAGACAAAGACGATTACATGGCCCAAGAAGAAGACGGTAGCAGTGAGGAAATCTTGGTTCTAATGCAACTTGAATGCAACCCAATTCAACTTTCCAGGCTTCTGTTTTCTTATTAATATGACAATAATAATATGTAAGCTACAAAGCTGTTGGGAGATTAAGATGAAATAACATATGTGAACATGCCTTGTAGAGTGCCTGGCACACAACAGGTACTCAGTAAATATCTTGAGTTTTTTTTGCTTCTTCTGCCTCTTTGTACTTCAATATTATCCTCTCAAAATATATATATATGTAGATACCAAATTCTCGTGATAACTATGAAGACCCTAAAGATGATAGATGAAAAAAAAATATCTTGACTGTTAATAAAATGAAAAGACAAGCTACAGACTGGGAAAAAATATTTGCAAAATATGTATCTGATAAAGGACTTGTACCTGAAATACACAAAGAACTCTTAAAACTCCACAATAAGAAAATTAACAACCCAATTACAAAATGAGCAAAAGATCTGAAAAGACACCTCACCCAAGAAGATATACAGATGGCAAATAAGCATATGAAAAGATGTTCAGCATCACATGTTACTGTGAATTAAAACAATAAGGTACCATTACACACCTGTTAGAGTGGCTAAAATCCAAAACACTGACAACACCAAATGTTGGCAAGAACATGGAGGAACAGAAACTCTCATTCCTTACTAGTCAGAATGCAAAACGGTACAACCACTTTAGAAAACAGTTTAACAGTTTCTAACAAAGCTTATCACAGCCTTGCCATACAACCCAGCAATTGTGCTGCTAGATATTTACCCAAATGAGTTGAAAATGTATGTCCTCATAAAAACCTACCCACAGATGTTTATAATAGCTTTATTCATAATTGCCCAAAATTGGAAGCAACCAAGATGCCCTTCAATAGGTGAATTTATAAACAAATTGTGATATATACATACAATGGAGTACTATTCAGCAATAAAAAGAAACGAGCTATCAAGCTATGAAAAGGCATAGAAGAATCTTAAATGCATGTTCCTAAGTGAAAGAAGCCTGTCTGCAAAAGCCACGTACTGTATGATTCCAATCATATGACATTCTGGAAAAGGCAAAACTATACAGAGAGTAAAGAGATCATACCAGCATTCTGTATGATGCTGTAATGGTGGATAGATGACATTATACATTTGTCAAAACCTATAGGCCTTTACAACACAAAGTGAAACCTAATGTAAACTATGGACCTTAGTTAAGAATAATGTATCAACATTGGTTCATCAATTGTAACAAATGTATCACAGGAATGCAAGATGTAAATAACAGAAAAATGTATGAAGTGGGAGAGAAAATATAAGGGAACTCACTGTTCTTTCTGCACAATTTGTCTGTAAACCTAAAACTGCTCTAATAAAAAAAAACTATTTAATTTTTTTAAAAAAGGTAAAAAAAAAAAAAAAGCTTTGCAAAGTGGAAAATTCTCAGTACATGAAAGACATGAGTATGATCAAAATTAGCCCAAACTATCTTGATATACTGCTACTTCCTAGTACTCCACATAGGATATCCTTCCGTCACCTGAAGGGGAAAAAAATCCTCTTCTGCATTCTCTGCCTCTATTCATGCGAATTCCCCCCTTTGCTCCCAGATGATGCTACAAAATCTCCCCACAAACAACTACTTTCCAGGTTTGTTAGCAAAGCCTCTTCCTTGTTCCATTTCAAACACTATGCCTTGGAGCAGCCCTTACACATGTGACACAACCAACCCAAACTCAGGGTGATTAAGAAAAATAAAGGAGAGAAGCAATCCTTTCTCCTCCTTCTACAGCATCCTAAAATATCACCAGTAGTGTCCAAAGCATTTATATTTTTTATCTGAAAGTTGTTCCAGGTAATCATCCATGTAGCATGACTTGAAGGAGGCCAAATGATCTGTGTATTCAAAACTAATTGCCATACTAGACCTAAAATCTTATCATCACCAACTTTTTTTACTCATGAATGCATTCACCAAATATTGTTGCTTTTCCACTCTTCAGGTAGATGGTAGGATTGTATGTCTTACTCCCTCTCCCTGTGGTTGGGCACAGCCATGTGACTGGTTCTGGCTGCTGAGTGGCAATTGGAAGGCTCACATACATCCCAGCTGGGGGGTTTAAATGACAGAATGAGACCATGCAGCACTCTTTATCTCCTCTAACATGGCAACTTTGCAACATTCAAGATGGTGCCAGCCAGGTGAAGATACATAATCAGAGTCCATAACCGCTTCATGATGGGCATGTTGCATGAACATAAAATAACACCTCTGTTGTTTTAAGTCACTAAGATTTTAGGATCATTTGTTAATACAGCATAACACAACTTATCCTGACAGCTATACCAACTTACCTAGCCATTGAATTTCTCTTAAAGGCAGATTATTTTTTTTTCTTTTTGGTCTGTTGTCTTCCATGCTGTATTCCCAATTCCTAGGTTGTTGTTGTTAGCTGCCATCAAGTCAGCCCCCAATTCATGGCGACCCCTGCACAACAGAATGAAATTCTACCTGATCCTACACCTTCCACATGGTAAGTTGCATATTGGACCACTGTGACCCACAGAGTTTTCATTGGCTGGTTTTCAGAAGTAGATTGCCAGGCTTTTCTTCCTACTTCATCTTAGTCTACATAGTATTTTTTATTGTAATAAAATTTATATAACAAAACACTTGCCATTTTAACTATTTTTAAGTATACAATTTGATGACATTAATTACCTTCACCATGTTGTGCTATCATTTCTACTATCCATTTCCAAATGATTTTCATGTCCCTAAACAGAAACTCAGTACCCCTTAAGTAATAGCCCCATTTCTCCCTCCCCCCAGTCCTAGTAACCACTAGTAAACGTTTATCTCTATGAATTTGTTAAAAGCAGATTTTAACTCAAATATTACCAGTAAGTAATATGCAAACAATCACTTAGAAGATAAACCCTAACAAAGAGCAGAGTTCTGAAGGAACAAAACATGGAAAACAGCTTTGATATCTGATAGTAAAGAGAGAAATTATTAATGCTCAGTACTCAAAAACATGGCACAGTGCCAAGGAAGGCGGGCCAGAGCTAGATGGAATTGGGAATTCCTCTGAGCATTTGAAGACCTGAGATCTACAATATATCTAATGGGGTGAGATTGATAGTAACCATTTTTTTACTATATTCACTGTTTTTTCAAATTCTGTATATAAACATATATTTATAATGTACATAATCAGAAAAAAATAAACGTTATAAAAAGTATGTGTGAACTATTAGTTTCTGCTGTTGCTGTTAGGTGCCATCAAGTCAGTTCCGACTCATAGCAACCCTATGTACAATAGAATGAAAACACTGCCCGGTCCTGCACCATCTTCACAATCGTTGTTATGCTTGAGGCCATTGTTGTAGCCACTGTGCCAACCTATCTCACTGAAGGTCTTCCTCTTTTTCGCTAATGCTCTAATTTACCAAGCATGATGTCCTTCTCCAGGGATTAGTCCCTCCTGATGACATGTCCAAAGTATGTGAGACGTAGTCCCACCATCCTTGCTTCTAAGGAGAATTCTGGTTGTACTTCTTCCAAGACAGATTTGTTTGTTCTTTTGGCGGTCCATGGGAGCATCTCCAAATATACTGCTAGCTATTACAACAGAGAAATAGAAGAGGACTAGCATTTATGTGCTTAGAACGTTATGTTTATTATTTCATGTAATTACCACAACAGACCTATTATATAGATAGTATCCACCTTTTACATGAAAGGGGAAAACAGTGAGCTTTATAGACATTTAAGAATTGTACCTGCAATCACACAGCTAGAAAGTGGCAGAGCTGAATTTTACTCAGCAATGTCTGGCTTCTATAACCTGGACACTTTTATTATTTCTCAAAAACTGCAAATAGTCAAATAATAAAAGTATTGAAGTTGGCACTTTATCTCCATGTCTTAGACTCAGTTGGTGTTTCGTGGACTGTGCCCACTGAAGGGAAGAAATCTAAGTTCTATCTCTTTAAAGCCAAGGTCGCCAACCCACCGAATACAACCCCTTCCCTCCACGAAGAGTAAGAAAGTTACAGAGCTTAAAGAAATGGGAGAACTGAGCTCAGTGATCAAGTAATGAGCCTGAACAAGAAAATAAGGCCATCACCTGCAGGAGAAAGGAAGAATAAGAGCCAGCACTCAATTCTTTGGAGCACAGGCTCCCTCCTCGCCAGGCCTGCCCAGCTTTCCATTATGTTCCCAAAGATTTCTAGAGAAAAGCAGTATTTCTCCTCTTTGCAAGTCAGCCATGCCAGAGGCCAGGAGCAATGCAGTAGTTAGCTGGGATTTGCCTCAGATGACTGCGTGGCTAGCTCTGTGGGTGGGAGGATGGAGCTTATTAGGCCAAGGTTGCTATTTCACTTGTTATTTTTGCATGAAGAAAAATTCTGCACAGTTTTCAGAGTCTGAACTGCTAATCTCTACCAGCTGTCTCACAAATGCCTCTGTTGGGCTAAAGTGAGGCTTTGGGGAGGCTGAGGGGACAAAATTACTTTTAATGGGCCATCTTTGAGAGCTGTGACTTTAAAATAATAAGATTTTTTGAAACATTATGTAAACCCATGTATTCTTCAGAGTGTCATTAATTCTTATAGCACACCAATAACCTTTCATTCTTTCCCAAACGTGCTGTATGACAATAAAGATATAGAAAATGGAATAAACTCATGTCAGCACTAGGAATAGAGAGAAGTGGACCACTGACAGATCAGAAAGATTATCTAGATGATAGAGGATGAGGCTGAACAATGATAAACATAATTAATGTCACTGAGTTGTACATGTGAAGAATGTTGAAAAGGCAAATGTTTTGTTACACATATATTTACTAAAAGAAAAAGGGGAATAAGATTGTGCTTATAGAAAAACAGATGGAGGAAACCACAGACCAGAGAAGTAGCTCAGGAAATAGCCACCATAGTATAACAAACTTCCATAGCTCAGGAGAAAAGTCAGTGGTAGTAGGAGCTGATGTGCAGAATTGTTCTATGACTTGGTGTATTAGTTTCCTATTGCTGCTGTCACAAATTATCACAAACTTAGTGACTTAAAACAAAATGAATTGATTATTTTATAGTTCTGGAAATCAGAAGTCCAAAATAGGTCTTACAAGGCTAAAATCAAAGGTTGATTTCTTCTAGGGGCTTTAGGCGAGGACTCAATCTTTGCTTTTTCCAGCTTCTAGAGGTCATCTGCACTGATTGGTTGGTGGCTGCATCACTCTAATCTCTGCTTTGACTTCTTCAAATCTCCTTTTCTGACTCGGACCCTCCTGTTTACCTCTTATAAGAACCCTTGTGATTTGCACTCACCCAGATAATCCAGGATAATCTCCCAATCTCAAAATCCTTATCGTAATCACATATGCAAAGTCCCTTTGGCCATGTAATATAACATATTCACAAATTCTGGGAACTATAAGGTGGATGTCTTTGAGGGTCATGATTCTGCCTGCCACGCTTGGTAAGATGGTAAAATAGTGAAGTGAAAGAACTTCGGGCAACATGGCACTATAGACAGAAGCACTATGCTGTCCCTCCACAGCAAAGACCCAAGAAACTAAGTCAAACAGAGACAAATGTCAATCCTGAAACCCTAAGCATCAAATGAAGAGATAAAGAACTCAGCCAAGCACCAAATGGAATAAGAAACTGACATAGAACAGAGAGCGAGGAGAGATATGTGCAGAGGTCCCCTATCAGCTAACACAGCACAGATTCACCATCTTGGACTCCTGTCGTAGATCAGTGAACAGGGAGTACAAGAAAGCTGCTTCACAGAGCTCCCAGCAGTAGACAGAACAACTGGTGACCAGCAATATACACTTTCCCACCCCACCCCCATCCCTACTTGGCTTCCTGTGCTTCCTGCAGTCTCAGTCTCTTGGCCAGGAGGCACTGGCTTCAGGCCTGTGCCGCTTGGATTCCACCCACCCACACTGGCCAGCTCTTGGAGTGCCATTTGTTTGTTGCTGGTGTTGCTTTTCTCCACTTCTGGTTTCTTCCATACCTCTCACCACCTCCTCTCCTTTCTCTCAAATACCTGGCTCCGTGGGCCATCTTTACTTCTTCCTGAAAGGCTATGACACACAACTCATCTATGGAACTGTGTCCCAGCCCACGCTGCCACGCTGTTGAGATCCCCAGGGCATTTTTTTCTTTCTTTCTTTGTTTTGATTTGTTCTGTTTTGATTTGTTTGTTTTCTTTTTATTTTCCCAGCTTGAGAGCCCCTTCAAGCCAGGCTTAAATGCGTGGCTTGGGAGCTATTACTTCAGTGTTGCACAGCCGCAAGGTGGGATCCCTGGGAACATTTATTTATTTATTTATTTATTTTATTTTCTCTCTTTTTCCCTTTTTGTCTTTCTTCATAACTCTGTCTCTTGTCCCTCTATACTTACCTTCTCTTTCTGTCTCCTGAATACCTGGTACTTCGTGACACCTCTACCCCTTCTAACCAGGCTGTACTTTGCAGCCTAGGAGCCACTTCTCCTTTTCTCAGAGCCATACCAGTGGGATCTCTGGGGACTTTGCTGTTTTTTTTTTTTTTTTTTTTTCTAATTTTTCTTTCTTTCTTTTCTTTTGTCTTTTTTCTTTTTCTTTTTCTCCATTTCTTGGTCTCTCATCTCTCCACTCCAAAGGCAACCTCCCTTAGCACTCTTTTTTGTTTCCTTGTTTGTTTTTGGCTCCTGTTTCTCCTCTCTCTCCTCTTTTCCATACCCATCTTAGCCCCACACATCACAATCTCCCTTCTCCTTCCTGCCTACCTGCACCATACACTGAACATCACACCCCGAAGCAGCACAAGCACGGCCTACCAGAACCTGCCCTGCACTGATTCCTGGCCCACGTTGTCGGCCATAGTACGTGCCACAAACAACCCATCCCAGAAATTCCCCTTTAGCTAGACCTTCTCTGATGCACCATAGCTGAGCAAATGACCCTGCCCATTGGACAAGGAGGTGAAAAGTATCATACCCACAGATTAGCTAACAACAAAGAATGCACAGCCTGCCTGCTCAGACATAATCACGTAAAACAAAAAAGCAGGATGAAACAAACAAATCTACAATCAATAAACGAGGAAAATAACTACTGAATGTCCCGAAGACAGCAGACAATATCAAAACATATTAAAAAAGCACATGGTTCTTTTAGGTGCCCAAAACAAAGCACCAGATGACTTTCCAGGAGAAGAAAAGGCACTAGAACTACCTGATAGGGGAATGAAATCTCTAATATTCAGAGCTATCCAAGAGTTGAAGCAAAAAGCGGACAAAAATGATGAAAAAATAGACAAATTCATGGAAAAGGCAGAAAAATTCATGGAAAATACAGACAAAAAAATAATACAGGAACAAAATGCCAAGATAAATTCAAACAACTAGAAGTCATACAAAAACAACAATAAGAAATCCAAAAGATAAATAACAAGATTTCAGAAATAGTGTCATAGAGGGGCTGAGGAGCAAGTTTGAAATGATGGAAGACAGAATCAGTGAAATTGAAGACAAACACTTGGATACAACTCTGAGGAAAAATCAGAAAAAAGAACAAAGAAAAATGAAGAAACACTGAGAATTATGTGGGATACAATCAAAAGCAAAAATCTGCAAGTGACTGGCGTTCCAGAACAGGGGGAGAAAACAGAAAACACAGAGAGGATCATTGAAGAACTGCTGACAGAAAACGTCCCCAATATCATGAAAGATGAAAAGCTGGCCATCCAAGAAGCTCAACAAAACCCATATAGGATAGACCCCAAAAGAAAATCACCAAGACATATCATAATCACACTCGCTAAAACCAAAGACAAACAAAGAATCCTGAGAACAGCTTGAGAAAAACCAAAAGCCACATACAGAGGAGAAACAATAAGACTAAGCTTTGATTATTTGGCAGAAACCATGTAGGCAAGAAGGCAATGGGATGACATATGTAAAACCTTGAAAGAAAAGGATTGTCACCCAAGAATAATATATCCTGCAAAACTCTCATTCAAATATGATGGTGAAATTAGGACATTTCCAGATAAGCAGAAATTAAGGTACTATGTAAAAACCAAAGCAAACTTACAAGAATTATTAAAGGGAGTCCTTCGATCTGAGAACAAACAACATCAGACCACAGGCTGAATCTAGGACACAGGATCGTACCAACCAGATACTAACCTAGGAAATGGACTCTCAAGGACTATCCAAAACCCAAAGAATTACAACAGGGAACCAGAGAGGTTAATCTGTAAATTACAACAACATCAGAACAATAAAAGAGGGAATATACAGTGTAGGTATAGAACCTTCTAATGGAGAAGAAGGAAAGGCAATACCAAGTAATAATAGACTGGTTCAAACCTAGGAAGATAAGGGGAAATTTCAAGGTAACCACAAAGAAAGTTCACAACCTACTTATCAAAATACAGAAGAAAAACATAAAGTCTCAGTAAAAACAAAACCTACAAAAACAAAACAAATGAAAAAAAAATCCACAAACAGAAGGAATTCAGCACAGGAGAGTAAGAGGAACAAAGAAAACGTGAGCACCACAAAAAAAAACACCACAAAATGACAGCAATGAACTCACATCTATCAATAATTACACTGAATGTAAATGACCTCAATGCACCCATAAAAAAACAAGAGTGACAGAATGCATTAAAAAAAAAAAGATCCATCAATATGCTCTGTCTACAAGAGACACAACTTGGAAACAGAGGCATAAATTTATTAAAAATTAAAGGATGGAAAAAATATATCAAGCAAACAGCTACCAAAAAAAGAGCAGGAGTGGCAATACTAATCTCCTATAAAATAGACTTTAAAACAAAATCCACCATAAAAGACAAAGAAGGACACTACTGATTAAAGGGACAATCCATCTTGGAGCCATAACCATAATAAACGTCTACACAACCAATGACAGGGCTCCAAAATACATAAAACAAACTCTAACAGCACTGAAAAGAGAAATTGGCAGTTCCACAATAATGGTAGGAGATTTCAACACACCACTCTTGGCAAAGGACAGAACATCTAGAAAGAAACTCAACAAACATACAGAAGACCTAAAGGGCACAATCAGCTAACTTGTCCTCATAGACATACATAGAACACTCCACCCAACAGCTGCAAAGTACACATTCTTTTCCAATGCACATGGACCGTTCTCCAGAACAGACCACATCGTAGGCCACAGAGCAATCCTCAGCAAAATCCAAAACACTGAGATAATACAAAGTATCTTCTCTGATCACAATGTCATCAAGGTAGAAATTAACAACAGGACGACCAAGGGAAAAAAGTCAATTACATGGAAACTGAATAACACCCTGCTCACAAACCACTGGGTAATACAAGAAATCAGAGATGGAATCAAAAAATTCCTAGAATCAAACAAGAATGAAAACATCATACCAAAACCTTTGGGACACAGCAAAGCAGTCCTCAGAGGACAATTTATAGCAATAGATGCACACTTCAAAAAAGAAGAAAGGGACAAAATCAAAACATTAACTACACAACTCAAA
>NW_004443969.1:5288959-5340392 GCF_000243295.1 Trichechus manatus latirostris
AAACATACCATGCTCATGGATAGGCAGACTCAAGATTGTGAAAATGTCAATTCTACCCAAAGCAATTTACAAATACAATGCAATCCTGATCCAAATACCAACAACATTCTTCAAAGAGATGGAAAAACTAATCATTAACTTTATATGGAAAGTGAAGAAGCCCCGAATAAGTAAAGCACTATTGAAGAAGAAGAATAAAGTAGGAGCACTCACACTACCTGACCTCAGAACCTACTATATAGCCACAGTAGACAAAACAGCCTGGTATTGGTACAACAACAGATACACTGACCAATGGAACAGAATTGAGAACCCAGAAGTAAATCACCTGATCTTTGACAAGGGCCCAAAGTCCATCAAAGGGGGGAACAGACAATCTTTTCAACAAATGATGCTGTCAAAACTGGATGTCCATCTGCCAAAAAATGAAACAGGAATCATACCGCACACCATACACAAAAACTAATTCAGTTTGGATCAAAGACCTAAATATTAAGCCAAAAACTATAAATTTCATAGAAGATAAAATAGGATCAATGCTAGAGGTCCTAATATACAGCATTAATAGGATACAAACCATAACCAACAACACACAAACTCCAGAAGATAAGCTAGATAACTGAGATCTTCTAAAAATCAAACACTTATGCACATCAAAAGACTTCACCAAAAGAGTAAAAAGAGAACCTACCAACTGGGAAAAAATTTTTGAACATCACAAGTCAGACAAAGGTCTAATCTCTAAAATCTACAAGAAAATCCAACACCTCTACAACAAAAAGACAATACAATTAAAAAATGGTCAAAGGAAATGAACAGACACTTCACCAAGGAAGACATTCAAGTCGCCAACAGACACATGAGGAAATGCTCATGATCACTAACCATTAGAGAAATGGAAATTAAAACCACAATGAGATACTATCTCACCCTGGGATTACTGGCATGAATTAAAAAAAACTGGAAATAACAAATATTGGAGAGGCTGTGGGGAGATCAGAACTCTCATGCATTGCTGGTGGGAATAAAAAATGATACAAACATTTTGGAAAGTGGTATGGCAATTCCTTAGAAAGCTAGAAATAGAAATACCGTATGACCCAGCAATCCCATTCCTGAGAATATATCCTAGAGAAATAAGAGCCGTCACACAAATAGACATATGAACACCCATGTTTATTGTGGCGTTGTTCACAACAGCAAAAAGATGGAAACAGCCTAGATGTCCACCAACAGATGAATGGATAAACAAACTATGGTACATACACACATTGGAGTATTATGCAACAATAAAGAACAACGATGAATCTGCAAAGCATCTCATAATGTGGATGAATCTGGAGGGCATTAAGCTGAGTGAAAAAAGTCAGTCACAAAAGGACAAATATGAGACCACTACTGTAAAAACTCATGAAAAGGTTTACACACAAAAAGAAACAATCTTTGATGGTTATGAGGGATGTAGGGGGGAATACTAAATAGAAAATAGATACATAGTAACTTTGGTGAAGGGTAAGACAGTGTGCAATACTGGGGAAGCCAACATAACTTATACAAGGAAAGGTCATGAAACCTCCATAGACACATCCAAACTCCCTGAGGGACCGAATTACTGGACAGAGGGCTGTGGGGACCATGGTCTTGGGGAACATCTAGCTCAATTGGCATAACATAGTTTATAAAGAAAATGTTCTACATTCTACCTTGGTGAGTAGCATCTGGGGTCTTAAAAGCCTGTGAGCAGCCATCTAAGATACTCCACTGGTCTCAACTCTTCAGGAGCAAAGGAGAATGAAGAAAACAAGATACATGAGAAAGATTAGTCCAAAGGACTAATGGACCACAACTACCATGGTCTCCACCCGACTGAGTCCAGTACAACTAGACGGTGCCTGGCTACCACCACTGACTGCTCTGACAGGGATCACAATAGAGGGTCCCGGACAGAGTTGGAGAAAAATGTAGAACAAAATTCTAACTCACAAAAGAAGACCAGACTTACTGGCCTGACAGAGACTGGAGAAACTTCAAGAGTATGGCCCCTGGATACCCTTTTAGCTCAGTAATAAAGTCACTCCCAAGGTTCACCCTTCAGCCAGAGATTAGACAGGCCCATAAAACAAAACAAGACTAAAGGGGCACAACAGCCCTGGGACAAGGACTAGAAGGCAAGAATGTACAGGAAAGCTGGTAATAGGGAACCCAAGGTCGAGAAGGGAGTGTGTTGACATGTCGTGGGGTTGTTAACCAATGTCATAAAACAATATGTGTACTAACTGTTGAATGAGAAACTATTTGTTCTGTAAACCTTCATCTAAAGTACAATAAAAAAATTTAAAAAAAAACAAAATAATAAATGTTGGAGAGGTTGCAGGGAGATTGGAACTGATGCACTGCTGGTGGGAGTATAAAATGGTACAACCATTTTGGAAAATGATATGGCACTTCCTTAAAAAGCTAGAAATAGAAATACCATACGATCCAGCAATCCCACTCCTAGAAATACATCCTAGAGAAATAGGAGCCATTATACGAGTAGACATACGCACACCCGCGTTCATTGAAGCATTATTCACAAGAGCAAAAAGATGGAAACAACCAAAATGCCCATCAACAGATGAATGGATAAACAAATTATGGTATAAATACACAATGCAATACTACCCAACGATAAAGAACAATGATAAATCCTCAAAACATCTCACAACATGGATGAATCTGGAGTGCATTATGCTGAGTGAAATAAGTCAATCACAAAAAGACAAATATTGTATGAGACCACTATTATAAAACTCAAGAAAATGTTTACACACAGAGAAAAAAACAGTCTTTGATGGTTATGAGGGAGGGGAGGACTGAGGAGGAGAAATCACTAACTAGATAGTAGACAAGTGTCAAATTTGGTGAAGGGAAAGACAACACACAATATAGGGGAAGTCAGCGAAAGTTGACCAAGGCAAAGTCATAGAAGATTCCTAGATACATCCAAACACCTGAAAGGACTGAGTTGCTGGGCTGAAAGTTGGGAACCATGGTCTTCGGGGACATCTACGTCAATTGTCATAACGTATTTCATAAAGAAAATATTCTACATCCTACTTTGGTGAGTAGCATCTGGGGTCTTAAAACCTTGCAAGTGGCCACCTAAGATACATCTGTTGGTACCATCCCACCTGGAGCAAAGGAGAATGAAGAAAACCAAAGACACAAGGATAATATTAGCCCAAAGGAATAAAGGATCACATGAATCAGAGCCTCCACCAGCCTGAACCCAGAAAAACTAGATGGTGCCCAGCTACCACCACCAACCACTCTGACAGGGACCATGACAGACAGTCCTGGATACAGCGAGAGAAAAATGTACAAGGAAGTTTAAATTAACAAAAAAAAAGACCAGATTTACTGGTCTGACAGAGACTGGCAGAACCCCTGAGACTATGGCCTCTGTCCACTCTGCTAACTCAGAACTGAAGCTCACTTTTCAGACAAAGTTTAGACAGGCTATTAAAACAAACAATAGCACACATGAGGAACATGCTTCTTAGTTTAATCAAATATACAAGACCAAATGGGCAATTCCTGCCCAAACGCAAGATGAGAAGACAGGAAAACTGAATGAATGGACAGGGGGAAGCTGAGTTGGAAAGCGGGAGAATGCTGTCAGATTGTGGGGATTGCAACTAATGTCACAAAATAATATGTGTATAAATTTTTTAATGAGAAACTAATTTACACTGTAAATTTTTACCTAAAGCACAATACAATTAAAAAATAAATAAATAAAATAAAAAAGTCACTGGTAATCATGATAGAGGAAAAAGAAAATATCGCGAAATGTGTAGACTCTTAAGTCTTCTGCCTGGAAGTAACATATCACTTCCATTTACATTTCATTGGTTGAAGCAATGGCTACTCTTAGGCTCAGTGGAAAAGGGAAGGGCAATCCTACTATGTTCCTGGACAAAGAGAAAGAATCATATATTTATGAACAACCCTTATGACTACTCCACTATTTTATTCTTCCTCTGGATTTTACCTCAAGTATTGCTTCCTCACAGAAGCCATCCCTGGCATCCTGACCACACACAACAGTGGGGCTGTGTCAAAGGGACACAGGAGCCAACTGAATGAGCTCCCAATGGCAAAAGCTGGAACAATTTGAACACTAAAATTAACAAGGTAGAATTAGATACAACTCCTAATAAAATCCATGAGTCTATACTGATATAAAAAAGAATTAATAAATAAATGAATAAATGAATAAATAAACAGGAGAAAAAAGACACACCTCCCATGCAGAAAAATTCCAAACAAATTATATACTACTCTACCCCCTAGGAAGTAGAGCAGAACTCCTCATTCCTTAAGTTTGGGTTGTGCAAAGAGTATAGTATGGAAAGAGGGGGAGGTAATTTTACAGTGAAGAAATCTGACAACAGCTACCTCAGCCAGGTGATCAAGGTCAACATCAACTGTGATAAGTCATGTTGATAGTATGTACCCTGGATATGATGTGATGAGAATGGCACTTTACCTCTATGGTCTTCCTCCCAAAAACGCAATCATGGAAAAAAAACCATTTTCTAATCATGGAAAAAAAAAATCAGACAAAATGCAACCAAGGGACATTCTACAAAACACCTGACCAGTGCTCCTCAAAACTGTTAAGGTCATTAAATATAAGAAAAACCTGAAACACTGTCATGGCCAAGGGGAGCCTAAGGAGACACGACGACTAAATGTAATGTGGTATCCTGGATGGGATCCTGAAACAGAAAAAGAACATTAGGTAAAAACGAAGGAAATCTGAGTAAAGTATGGACTTTAATACTAACGTATCAATATTGGTTCATTCATTGTGACAAATGTACCATACTTAGGTAAGATGTTAATAACAGGGGAAATTGGGTATGGGGTATATGGGAACTCTCTGTACTATCTTTACAATTTTTCTGTAAATCTAAGGCTATTCCAAATTTAAAAGCTTATAACAAAGAAGAAAAAAAAAGAAGGCAAAGGGAACATAATAAACGACTCAAAGTTTTAGTGCTTAAAGTGTTGTCATATGAAAAAAAAAACTCAGCAAACACAGCAACCCAGCTCTTCACCTTTCAGAGCATGCAATGGAAGCGATGTAATTACTACGGTTAATTGGTTTCTGGTAAAATGTCACTGAGAATGAGAACTCATTAATGTATCATTTCAATCACTGGAGACACCAGGTGCTATTACTTTGGGTCTATTCTATGGTATTATTCCCGACATCTTTCTCAGAGTTACTGCCCTCTTTGAAGGAGAAAATATAAACATCAGTTCGTATATTATGACTCAGCCTGCAGTCTCCACAATGTCTGTAAAAAACAAAAAATCATATAAATTATCTAGCCAGGTAAACGTCTACATAATTCAGAGAGATCCATGTGAGATTTTTGTCTAAAAGCCTGACCTTTAAGCATTAAGCAGGTATGTGTGTTTAATAAATATAAATGCAGACTAGTAAAAATACTCTCTCTGGCTTGTCTTTATTGATATTATTTTGGAAATTAAAGGAAGAAAAAAAAGGATGGGACTGAAACAGGATCTCATATATCAGGATTCTCTCTCAGGCCATGGTTCCACATCAGAGAATTAAATCAGGCCTAGAGATTTGAATAGCTTGGGGAAAGCTCTAACTGTATTCTAATTTTTAGAGCTGTCTCTTCTGCTCTTGTGTACCTTAGCATTCATGTAATTCCTAATACCTCAGAAAAATTGAAGTCAAAATAGGAATGATGATGAAAATTCTGAAGGTAAAGAAGGAGGAGCAGGAGGAGGAGAGGGGAGTGGATGAGAAGGAGAAGGAAGAAGAAGAGGAGAAAAAAGAAGAGAGGGAGAAGCAGACAGGGAGAGAGCAGAAAAAGTAGACAGATGGTAGGGGTAGTGGTGGTGGTGATGCTGATGATGCGGATGAAGATAATTCTGGTGGTGGTGATAGTTAGCATGGTGATGTTGATGGTGAAGGTGATGATGGTGGCGGTGATCGTAGCCATGGTGAAAGTAGTAGGGAAGCATTTTTGCATCAGCTACGTGTCTGCACTTCTAAGTTCTGAACATACGTAAGCACACAAAAAAGACAATCTTTGGGACTGAAAATAGAAATATTTCTAAATTAGACACGTCTTCCTGTTAGTTTTTTTGTTTGTTTAGTTATTATTTTTAGCACTAATCTCCATATCACCTTCCCTGAGAGGTTTAATTCCAACATTTCAAAACTCATGGAGTTTTTAGACAGGTATGTTTATCCTCAGAAAAAGGGGAGGAGTACTTTTCTCACCAAAAAAGTAAAATCATCTCTGTGCTAAAAACTGCTTCTTGAAGAGCATGCGTGCTATTACAAATGAGCATTTATTGACGTGGAAAATGGATCTTGAAATGTTAAGTAAGAAAAATCAGGTTACAAAATAGAATGTCCAGCAGGATGCTCATTTTGTGTGGAGGCATGACATCAACAGAAAGTTAACTCTGAGTCGCAGAATTATAAATGATTCTATATTTTCCTGGAGCTTGTTTTTTGCTTTTCCGTATTTTTTTTCAAAACTTTTTTTGCAATGAGCATGTGATACTATTGTCATGAGGAAAAAAAAAAATATTTTTAAGCCTATGCAAAGAAGGGGAAGATTTTCTCTGGCTGTGGCTAGAATATTAAACTATAAATGGAATGTTTATATTGAGAAGACCTTGAAACCTGCAAATACTGACCTGACCTCTCTGCTAGGGTTGAACGTACAGCAGCACAGGAGCTCTCCGGATATATATATTAAAAAAAAAAAAAAAAGGCAACATGAAGCACCAAAGAGCAAACCGTTCTAAGGGTCAGAGAAAGGAGTCTGGAGGAGACAGAAATCATTTCAGCTCAGCAAATACTTATTTATCACCTGTTCTGTACCAAGCATTGAGCTTCACAGCAAGACAGAGAATTGGAACACACACGGATCCTTCCTCTGGTGAACTGTTAGTCCAGCATGGAGGGGGCAGTGGTGATTCAGTGACAGAATTCTCACCTTCCATGTGGGAGACCCACCAATGTACCTCATGCGCAGCCACCACCTGTCATTGGAGGTTTGCGTGTTGCTATGATGCTGAACAGATTTCAGTGGGGCTTCCACACTAAGACAGACTTGGAAGGAAGGTCTGGTGATCTACTTCTGAAAAGTAGCCAATGAAAACCTATGGATCACAATGGTCCAATCCTGCTGGGCATGGGGTTGCGGTGAGTCAGGGGCCAAATGGACAGCAACAACAACATAGACCAACACAAGAGAGAGAAGTAGGGACATGTGACTTCACGCAGTGTGACAAGTGCTATGAGGAGGTGGGCATCAGTTTCCATGAAATCTGAGAGAAGAGGCCTGGGAGGGTGAGTATGAGGGTAGGTTCCCCAGAGAGATGCTGCCTGAGATGGGTATAAATGGGTGAGTAAACTAAAGAAGGGGAAGAGGAGAGTGTTCCAGGCAGTAGGAATGGCATCAACAGAGCCACAGTCAGCAAACAGCAGGGTGTTTGGCGAGCAACACATAGGGTGAGGCGTGGGGTATGCGGATGCCACTAGAGTAACATGCAAGATAGATAAGGCTGATGAGGTTGGAGGCTCCAGTCTTGCATATCAGACTAGGAACTTTAGAATTTACTTGTAAGCATGGAAATCCATTTATGAATTTTAAGTAGATTGACAATGTTGAACTTTATCTGAGCCCTGCATTCCCACAACACAGTGATAGTTAAGAAATCCCCCCAATCTTTTGTGTTTCAAAAGGGCTTACCATGAAGAAACACACTTCCCAGTAACTTTCATAAGACTCGCACATGACTCCCGTATTTACCTGTGACAAGGCCAAACACAGGCCTTTCTCCTTTTGACTGAACCTGTTCACAAGGCCAAACTCAGACCCTCCACCTTCTCATCCTTTATCTTATGAATAATTAGCTGAAATTGGAGCTATTTGTTCCCTTGAAACTAGCTAACTACAGAAAAAATATTTCCTGTACATATAACTGAGACTTCCCCTGATAGTGAAACAACCCCAACTGTAAACCACCTGATCTGCAACATGTTTACTTTTCCTCTAAAAGTCTAAGGAAAATTCTCTGCAGCATTATTCACAGTAGCCAAAAGATGGAAACAACCCCAGTGTCCATCAATAGATGAATGGATTAACAAAATGTAGTGTAGCCATACAATGGAATATTATCAGCCATAAAGAGAAATGAAGTCTTAATACATGCTGTGATATGCTTGAAAACATTATGCTGAGCAAAATAAGTCAGACACAAACAGACAAATATTGTATAATCTCACTTATCTGAAATATCTAGAATAAGCAAATACATAGAGACAAAAATTTACTAGCGGTTACCAGGGGCTGGGGAAAAGGAGGAATGGGGAGTTAATGATTAAGGGGTAGGTACTAAATTTCTGTTTGGAGTGATAAGAGCTGTAAATCAGATTTTGCAATCTCTACAGAGGTAAATGTAAGCCAGACAGACAGCAATAAATGCACAAGACAGCTGTTGATGGCTGACTTGGAGATCATTACTAAAGCCCTCTGGGAATCTACCCTTGAAGGAACCCTCCCAAGGCTCTGGAAACAAAAACCCCTCCTTCCCCCCTCTTTGTTCCTCATTTGTTTTGTAAATAGGAAATTAAGCTGCCATCTCTGGGTCCAAATTGGCACAAGTCCAGTCAGACAAGTGCAGGCTCAGCGGGTCTTTCCCACCCTGTGGTGAGTGGGATGGAGTAGAATGCCCCTCCCAGCTATGCCTGTTTCCTAAAAGCTAAACGAGAAATATCATGAGAAGACAGACTCTCAAACCCAAGAGGCAACAATAAACCAATTAGCACCATGTGAGGGAGGAATACTAGATGACCTCCGGAGACACTCAGGAAAGAAGGGGATGTTGTTTTGTAGAGAATGGACGCCTTCCCAGGAAACCTGCTTGAGTAATGGGAAGTCCCTTATTTATTTTCTTAAACCTCATTCTGCTGCTGATCCTCTCTGAAATGCTGAAGTGCCACTTGAAGGGTTTCACAGTGAGCTCCTACCTTCCAGGAAGTCTTGCCACCCACCGACCTCTCTGCCCTTGGCAAGGCTGAGTCCCTGAGACCCTCAAACACTCCTATTCAAGCCCATCCCCCTCCCTGTTGCTCCCCTTCTGCCCTTCGTCTTCCTGGACTCCCCTTCCTAGTGCCCCCACCTCTCTATAACTGGTCTACTTGCCTTTATGGGACACCAGGAGAAATGTCTCTCAATGGTCCTCTATGGGATCTCCCTTCCAAGGCCCTGGACAGCACCTTAGGCAGCTCCCATGTCTTTCCAGTCACTCCTGGTTATAAGACCCTTCCTTCATTGAAATAATTTAAATTCGGCTTTCAGGAATTCGAAAGTCTCGCCGAATATAAATCAAAATCCAGCTCACATGCACCGCAAAACTTTTCCTCTCCTCCAGTTCAGGCCTGACCTGCAGATACAGAGGGAAACAGCATGGTCTGTCCCTTCAATCCTCCATCTCTCTCTACCCAATCTACTTTCCTCCTCTAGAGTTGGAGTCCAGGAGGAAGGATGAGAAAAGGGAGACACTCTTACATAAATGGTCTCATTCTCTTTCACCAGCTACACCCTCATTGTGACAGGTGCTCTACGCTGGGGCAACATGTGGGTCCTTGGAGTGATCCAGGACACCTCCATGCTGCACAATTCCTAGATTTGAGGGTTGAGCTTCTCAGCTGACTTCCTACAACCTCTCTCCCTTCATCTCTTTCCCCTTCCACACACCCCATAGTTTTTGATGGCTGAGAGTTCTCACCTTGCAGGTACCCTCTTCACTCAGTCTCCAAAATGGCCCAAGGCTGCCTGTGTTCCACAGCATGCACTTGGTCCACAGGACACTGACCAATCCTCAGCAGCCCATGTGTGAAAATGCATGCAACCCCATAGCCCCTGACATCACTGGCTGCTCCCACCAGCTCCCACCTTCAAATTTTCCCCAGCAAGAAGTAGATACTAGCCTGTATGCTCACAATGCCTTCACACTCCCAGGACTCATGCCAAGTTCTCCCAAGAACTCTCCCACCGTCCTTTTGGTGGCAGGTGGGGGATTGGGGAAGCCAAAGCAGGCCTACAGTTTCAACTGCTTAGCAAGCATCATGCCCAGGAATAGGCTGCCAGGCTTTCTTCTTACAGGCATCCCCAGTCTCTACAATGGGTCTCTTACCTTAGGGAAGGTAGGGAGAGCCCTTCCCTCCTCCATATGGAAGAGAGGAAATGACTTTCATTCACTAGGCAGACAACATACTACTAAACATCCCAGCAAGGAGCTACTCTCACATTTGCAATATTCTGCTTTTGTAAACTGGTGGGGGCAGGGGAGGAGGACCACAGAAGTGGGAAGCGGATAATGAGTATCATAAGGTATTCTGGTCACCTCTTTGTAAGCCCCGCCCAGGTCTGGCAGCTCCTTGGTGAGGTCTTTAGACTGTAGGAGTAATCTGAGTATGTTGTTTTCAGCTTTGAGACTTCAGTAGAAAGTCTGAAATAACAAGAAAAGTTTTGCATGTGTTGCTGCTACATATTCAAACCTTCCCAGTCCTTCAAAGCCCCATGTCAGCTCCCAGATCCTCTAAGAAGCCTTCCTGCTCTGACAACTCTAGCCCTCACAAGGACTTCCTTTCTGGAACATCCAATGTATTTGATGTGAGGACAACACATTCTTATGAGTAAATATATTCTGTCTCATGCTAGTCTCTTGTTGTTTCTCCACGTTTGTCCCAATTTTGAAGATAGAGACTGAGCTTTATACTTATTTTGTATCCCCTATGGCTTTTTCCACTTTGCTGCCAACATAAAGGTACTCAACACATATTTGACGTGCGTTGAATTGGGTTTTCAATCAGATACACAACGGATGGAGAGTGCCTCAGTGTGGTTATGGGTGCAGTGTGTAGAACAGAAAGAGATCACCCACAAAGTTCCTTTCTGAAATGTAAGTGTTGCAAAACTGAACAGGGACTTTGTGAAAACGGTATTTGCTGCTGCTGCTGCTGCTGCTTGGAACTGGATAATGTTGTTCATCCGTCTCTAGGAATAATAACCTGGGTTCAGGATTCAATGTGTTGGGTCCATTTGCATAGCCAGCCTCCAGGCAATGAGACAGGCAGTGAGAGGGAATGATGGAGGGGGCTTAGACATGGGCTCCTTCTCACCTCAGCTTAATACCCCCTCCCGCCACAAGGTTTGGTGAGTACACAGGAATGGCGGACACTCGGATCAAAAAATCCCTGTGGAACCAGGTGCAGTAGGTTTAGAAGGGCATGTCCTGCCCTCCTCTGCTCCCCTCTCCTCTCTCACAGAGGGACATGCACATACTCACAATGCTCCAGGAAGTTAGACTTGCCAAAATGCAAGGAAACCATATGGGCTAAGCTAGTTCCTTTCCTTCCTTACCTTTCCACACCTTCTCCACCAACAGGGAATGTCGTCAAGAAAGACTGTGATACTGTTCAACCTCAACCAGGTGCACTTCAATACATCTAACACTTTGGATAAGTAGAAGAGGAACCCACCAAGGTCTTAGACCCTACCAGCCAACAAGTTCAGAAATACTTCAGTTAATATCAACATCCAAGATGACACAACCCCACAGGAGCATGAGATACAAATTTAACGCATTTTCTCTATTTACTAGGTAGTACTAGAAAACCCAAGGTATTTGTGTGTGTCATCACTTCCCTCTGAAGGTGGTAGAGTTAGGAGTCCTCAGCCCCAGGCCCCAAAGGCTTCACAGAGATTCTACCTCTTCCCTTGACTCTAGAAGTCAATTACCAAGGCCTCACTTGCTATTTCACCTGCTCTTCTGCTTTTCCACCCCTGCAAGGTGAGAGCAGTCACACTTTCCTGGACCTATGGGAACAGGAGGCCCCTCTACCACTTCTGATAAGGTAATCAGGTTTCTTCCCCAACCCCCTTCCCCAGACTTCTTCCAGGACCTCAAAAGTTACTTTGGGGTGTTAATAATATAGTGTAAGAATGACATTAATTTAGCAGCTGTACTTGACCCATCATTTTTTGGTATCATCAAAAAGAATGAGGGGCTAGGAGAAAGTACTGGAAGCTTTCCTTGCCAGCCTTTGTCTGCACTTGGCATCTTCCATTCCTACCAAGAAGGGCTCTAAGAGTCATATTTTAACCTCAGGAAGTGGAGCTATTTGGGGCCCATGAGTTGTGTATCTGCTCCATCACATGGCTGATGCCATTGTATTCCCCAGGGCAATGATTCTTTTTATGTGACAAGGAGTTGGAGAAAGGCATGCTGAGTGAAGGAGTCCATATATTCCTCATAACTCGAATTACTACAATGAATTGCTACATTACTCACCTTTGAGTGGACATTAATCACAGAAACACAAAACTGCAGAGCCGGGAAGTTAGTGAAGAAGTGCTTTTTCAACCCTGCTCCCCGTGCCAAGTGAATGTAGCTGCAATGAGGGAGCTGCAATGCTGCCGACCCCATCTGTTTTTAAACTACCAGGTCAAAGGCTTGTGAAAAAAACTTACAGCAAAGGACTGAGACAAGCCTGGGCCCTTAGGGAAGGGTCTTGGAAGTCATGTGTGAAGACCACCTCCCTGCAACAGGCTGGCCAGGTCCACCTCTGGGTCCTAGTGCTTGCCACATAACTGCCTAGAGCAGGCCCACGCCTGATTTTGCCAAATTGCTTGAAACCCTGAAATACTTTTTTAAAAAAAAAGCATACTAAGGACTTTTAGGTAGCCGCAAAAGAATAAAATAAAGGTATGTATTTAATGTCACAGAAACATCTCCAAGACAAATTATTAAGGTAAAAAGCAATTTACCAAGAAATATGCAAATATGATCCCATGTGTATGTGTATGTATGTTTCTACAAAATATATAATATTCTGGTTCCTACCGGTCTTTGGGAGATAGCCTCAAATTTGCAACTACGTAGATTTACAGAAAATCAGGACGTATGACATGTCTAGAACAACTGAGTTTGTTAGTTGCCATCAAGTTGGCTCCAACTCACGGTGGCCCATGTACAACAGAATGAAACGGTACTCAGTTACGTGCTAGCTTCGTGATCGTCCATGTGTCTGAGTCCGTTGTTACATTGTGTACCGCAGCTAGTTTGGGACTAAGATACTCCATTAACATGATTTCTTGAAGTGCTCCCCCACGCCTAGCTGCGCCACAGTTCTGAGGTCTTACATAGGCCAGGGAAAGGGGGAGAGCTGAGTAGGAAGTAGGTCATCAGTCACCTGTCTACACAGGCACCACGAAGCTGTCTCCTCCTCTTGCCGTCAAGTTCCCTTTAGCTCCAGGTGATGGCTATAGCGTGGGGCGAGGGGCTCTCTGCCCTGGCTCTCTGTCTTAGGCTCTGACATTCCTGCATCATTTCTCTCTGGGGACTTTCTAGCCCCCACCCGCCTCTGCTCAGGAGCAGGCCTAGCCTCCCAATGCTCTAGCACAGACAGAGCTCTCCCCGGCCTCCCCCTCTGTCTCCGTCTTGGTCCTGAGAAAAGTCTTTCCCCCAGAAGTGCCTCTTTCCTCCCATTGCCTCTGCAGGCTCTCTAGGTCCCCTACGGAGACAAAATTTGGAGAAAGATAAGAGTACTTCAGCTTCTTAATTTATAAGCTTGTTGGATTAATTTTTAACTTACAGAATATGAAAGATGAATATTTTACTAATAAAGAAAAAATCCTCTCCTTCTTTCCATTGGAATATTCAGCCAAGTGATTCTTCTATCACTTTTTTTTAAAGCTCAACTGAAGTAATTTTTTTCTTTTTTTTTTTTTTTTTAGGCAATAAGTAGCAAGGGGAAGAAAACAAACCCTCGAGCACAACAGAAAACCACAGAAGACCATCTTGGACCTTCAAACTGGAAAAAAGGTTTGCAGAAATTATAACCATCTTTAGTCTTTGGCTGCTAACTGAAAGGTTGGAGCTCAAGTCCACCTAGAGGCACCTTGGAAGAAAGACCTCGTGGTCCGCTTCTGGGAAATTAGCTATTGAAAACCCTATAGAGCACAGTCCTTCTCTGACACACATGGGGTTGCCATGAGTCAAGATTGTGTCGACTGCAACTGATTTGGTTTTTAGGTGTTTTAATCTTCATGATAGCCATGAAAGAGGGTGAATTTGGGAATGTCATTTGTCACTAGGGTGCCCTTTCTTGCTGTTTCAAAAGCACAAGTAGTGATGTTGAGCACCATCTCCATTGTACAGCTACCCTTGAGAGCTTCTCTTGTACCAGGCACTGTTCAAAGCCGTTAGCATAATAGTTTATTTAATCTTCCCAGTAACCTTAAGAGTTACTATAATTATCATTTTACAGCTTTAGAATAATAATTAATCATTATAATTTGCCTGGCTGAGCTGGAGCTTCAGGAATGTCAGGGTGAACAACCCCCTTTCCCCTGCCCCCCAACACCCCCACTGTCAGGGTCCGCATCTGCCCCATGACCGCTCACGCCCCACAGGTTACCCTGCCTGCCTCCACGCTGAAATCTGGCAACTGTTTTCTAATTGGAAAGGAGGGAGGAGTTTGAGGAGAGGGGTCTGAAGGGAGACAGAAGAGGTGATTTGGGGGAGAAGGTCACCAGGTAGCTGCCCCCACGTGGTCCCTCTGACTGGGACTGAGGCTCTGTTTGTGGCAGGATGACACCCAGATGCTGGAGAACCTGTTGTGGCAGGAGCCTTTCTGGGGCTAAGGGCCTCAGCAGAAGTAGAAAACCTGTGACCCAGGCTAGACAGAAGCTCTCTCCTACCCACACACATCACCCGCTCCGCTCTGACCCTCAGAAGACTGAAGCTTCTGGGAATCTGGGAGAGAGCAGCCTTGGCAGGGTTGTTAGTGTTCTCCCAGTGGATGCCTCTCTTGTTGACCCTGTGGAGGAGAGCGGTAAGCAGGAGTCAGCGCAGAAAAAGAGCACGTTGTTGTGTCATGGAGCCTTCCTGATCCAATGTACTGTGGACACATTGAAGGACACTTCTTTCCATACGGTACAAAGTAAATGCTCACATGTGCTGCAGGGAGACCCTGCCGGAACAGGAGGAGAGCATTGTGGATGTGGCTTCTCTGCACAGACCACATGCTGTGTGGACCACATAGCTTTTTACTGTCCTTGTCTTCAGTTCTGAGCTCCACTCCTGAAGCAGGATGAAGGCTGGAGTACTTCCAGGGAGAGGGGCCAGGCTCGGAGAAGATCCAGGTGAGGAACAACTGAAAGCACTCTCAGACTTTAACCTGAAAAAGAGAAGGTGTGGCAACTCCATAGGCACATGGGTGGCGCAAATGGTTTGTGTTAGACTACTAACCAAAAGATGGGCACTTTGAACCCACCCAGCAGCATCACGGAAGAAAGGCCTGGCGATCTGCTTCAGTAAAGATTGCAGCCAACAAAACCCTACGGAGCAGTTCTACTCTGTAAGTCATGCGATCGCCGTGACTCAGGATCAACTCAATGGCAAAGGGTTTGTTTTGTTTTGTTTTGTTTTGTTTTTTTGGTACCTGTAAGTATTTAAAATGTCGTGTGTGGAAACAAGAACTGAGGTCTTTGGCAAAGTTTATGGGGAGATAGATTTTAGCTCGCCATGAGGGAAAACTGATAACTCAGGCTGGCCCACAAAGGAGTAGGCTGACCATCACTGGAAGTGTTGAAGCAGTAAGAAAATGGCTTTACACCAGCGACCGCCTAGATGTGATTTACCTTGTCTGGGAGATTGCATCAGATGATGGCTTAGATGCTTCCAATGCTCAGATTTCAAATCTGAATATGTCAGAAACATTATTTCCCATTCTTAGGGATTCTGATTCAGGCATTAGCGTTCTCCTATCTATAGACACCATTGATTCAACTCATTGATCCTAAAACTGCCTTCAGACAAATTAAACCTGGTGAAGAACAGCACTGAAGAGAACACTGAAAATAGGCAATTAACAAGCCAGGCTCTGCTGCAGACTGTTCTGCATACTCACTGCATGAACTTGAGAAATTCACTTGGGCTCTCTGTATATCAGTTTCTTCATCTGTAAAATGGGTATTGTTGTTAAGAAGAAAAATACCTTGGCAGTAGGTGAGGAACCCCAGCCATTGGAGCATTCTGAGGGCTTCCCGAAAGTCAGCACGGGCCCTTGGCAAATCAGGGAGGTGGGCAAAGGCTCCCCTAGGTGTTCCAGTTCCTTTTCAGTCATTTCCACACTTGAGCTGCATCTTTCTTCTCAGAACCCTGAGCCCTATTGCTCTCAGTTCTCCCCTGTCACAGAGGAAAGTGCTCTGGAAAATTCCTACACAGAAAGACTAACATTAGAGACTTTACTATGCTCAGCCTTCAGATGAGTTAGGAGTTTTAAAAATAAACATCCCTGGGGAAAAGGCAATGCTGAACCCAAATGATCGGGATCACAAACTCTGTGGCATCCAAATGTGGGGACTTCACATATGCACAAAGGAACCTTTCTGGCACTCACCAAATCAACCAGGGATTTTTTTGTGGAGCCCAGAGATTTTTTTTCTTCCACAAAGGGACTCAGCTTTAAACTGAAGAGGAATTGACCAGAGCAGCATCAGGTATCACCTCCTGATGAATGCAGCTTCGGGACCCAGCCTCAGAAATGGGATTTTCCAGCCTGCTTTGCCAAAGCTGTTATCATCTACGATATTACTTACGTGAAATATATACTGTCTTAAAACAATCATCAGTATTAGACACCTGCTGCCTTTCCATTCAAATCCTGCACTACGCTGAGATCTGCTAGTTGACGAAATGTGAAGGAGAATGCTTTCCAGGCCTGTTCCGTGATGTTCACTGGTGAGGACACCTGGCGGCCGGTCGGGTTCAGGTGGGGTTCACTAACTTCTTTCCCTCTGACCTCCAGCCCCTGTGTGTATGTGTGTGTGTGTGTGTGTGTGTGTGTGTGTATGGGGGCAGGGAGGGGGCTATTAGCATAATAACTCATCAAAATTATGCCAGGAGGAGGGAAGAGGATCATTATTAGCAAAAGAAGGGTTGTTGTTGACATGCTGTATCTGAGAGGGTCATTTAAAGAGCCAACACTGATCACAGAAGGCCTGGGTCCCCACTCTCCACCTCTGGGGCAGTGGAACAAAGGTCTCTGGCTTTGACCACTTGGAGCAATTTGGCAAAGCAGAGCCAGAGAGGCCTGAGGGTAAAAAGGGAAGGACAGAAGGAGGCCAGTTGGGAAGGGGCCTTGAGGACCCATGGAGGCCCATCCTCTGACCGTGAATATCTCCCAGTAAGACTGTGCTCCAGAGTCCCTGGGTGGTGCAAACTGTTGACAAGCTCGCCTGCTAACCTAAGGTACACGTCCACCCAGAGGTGCCTGGGAAAAAAAGGCCTGGTGCTCTACTGAAAAATCAGCCCTTGAAAATCCTGTAGAGCACAGTTCTACTCTGACACACAATAGAGCTGCCATGAGTCAAAATCAACTCGATCGTAAGTGGTAAGATTGTGTCCGTCTGTTCCCTGTAGGTACCTGTCCTTATAGACAGTGGGACTTACTGCAGGGTTATACTCGCTGAGGAGGAAAAGAGTCTGTGGAGTCAGAAGACTGAGCTGGGCTTGAACGTCAAGCGCACCATTTTCTGGTTGTATGATCCTGAGCAAGTTCCCTAAGTTTGGGGGCCTTCTCTTTTCTCCTTTATCAAGGGGAAATAACATTTTATGAGGGTTAAAGTACCAGGCCAATTTTGCCAAATTCAATTGTAATTCGTGTCTGGAATTCTGGAGTTTTGTATTGTTTTTAATTACCAAAATGGTGGTATTTTTGTTGGTAAAACAACAAAAACTTTAATTTTAAAAAATTTTTGAAAATTGTTTGAAATCTGAAACATATCCAGAAAGTTATAGAGGACATTAAAATTTTAATTTGGATAATTTAGGAAGTATTGTTTACCTCCATAAGTGGATAAAAATGGCAACAAACAAAGCAGACTGTATGGCAAGAATAACTGCCACTCTGGATCAAAGACTTTCTGTGTCTATGGAATATGTACATGACAGTGTTAAAACTGATACAGGGCCTTCTGCAGTGAGTCTCCATCTGTACACAAATACTATATTTTTACGCAAATAACATGCTCCTTCTACGTTTGTATGCCAACAGTGACTTCTCACTGAAAGACATTTTTGTAAGCACCGCTATGCCATTTTTTTTTTACATGTTGCTGTAAAAACAAAATTAGCATAGTGTGCTTATGAAAATACCTCTCTCTGGGGGAGAGGGCGTGGTTGTCAAACAAATATAGAAGGCTGGTGTTATTTGTGTACAAATAGTAAAGGAAACAAGGACAAACCAGAGTAAACGTTTTTGAAATAAAAACTACAGTTTCATAGGAATAAAAAAGATTGTTTTTCCTGGAAAAGAAGAGTTCTAACGGAGCTACTCAAAATGTTTAAAGAAGAGAAGGAATTGTTTGAAAATGAAGGAGTCAGAGGAAAATATTGGTGTTACCTTATAAGTAGCTCCTCTCCATGCCCTCATCTAGTGTAGGGTCAAAAAGGGTCACTTCATCAGCTGAAAAATTTTGCACAAAACTCACTTGTCAATGACTCAATAATGACACTATTAATACACTTTGATTTAAGGAAATATTTTTAATTATTTATTTTTCAGTTTTAAAATTAGATTTTCTTATATTTTATGTAATTCTAGTTTTTAATAACACTTCATTGCATTAATTTTATCTGTTAATAATTTAAACTAGAATGTTAATGTTTATCATTCATATTTTATTACATTTTTACTTCATGATTTATAATCTATTTTTATACTTTCATATTTGAAATAAATTACATATTTGGTTTAAATGATTTTTTTGTATTTTTTGAGTTCTGAATATTTTTATATAACATAGTATTAAAGGTACTTAAGAATTACATGAAATAACGACTGCAATACTGGTATTAATATTTTGCCTGGTGTTGCAATCACTATTAGTAACTGCCTTTATGTGCCAATCATCATGTAGATATGGGATACAGTAACAAACAAGACCCTTAAGAAGCTTATAGTTAGTTAAATACATGGCTAGTTCCATTGATTCTGCCTCACACTTTGAAATATGTATATATTATATATAATAATTAATGCATATTACATATATAAAAGAAAAAAAAAACCATTGCCGTCAAGTTGATTCCAACTCATAGCAATCCTATAGGACTGTCTTAGTCATCTACTGCTGCTATAACAGAAATACCACAAGTGGATGGCTTTAACAAAGAGAAATTTATTTCTTCACAATAAAGTGGGTTAAAAGTCCAAATTCCGGGCGTCAGCTCCAGGGGAAGGCTTTCTATCTCTGTTGGCCTTCTCATCAATCTTCCCCCTGACTAGGAGCTTCTCTGTGCAGGGACCCCGGGTCCAAAGGATGCACTCTGCTTCTGGCACTGCTTTCTTGGTGATATGAGGTCCCCAATTCTCTTCTTGCTTCCCTTTCCTCGTATCTCTTGTAAGATAAAAGGTGGTGCAGGCCACACCCCAGGGAAACTCACTTTACATTGAATCAGGGATGTGACCTTAGTAAGGGTGTTACAATCCCACCCTAATCCTCTATAACATAAAATTACAATCACAAAATGGAGGACAACCACACAATATTGGGAATCACGGCCTAACCAAGTTGACACATATTTTTGGGGGACTAATTCAACCCGTGACAAGGACAGAGTAGAACTTCCCCATAGGGTTTCCAAGGAGCAGCTGGTGGATTCAAATTGCTGACATTTTGTTTAGCAGCCAAACATTCAACCACTGCGCAATTGGCCTGATACTACTTTTAGTGCTTCTTTTCTACATCCTACTTTGTTTTCTGGGGTCTTAAAAGCTTGAAAGCTGTCATGCAAGATACAACAATTGGTCTCTATTTGCCTGGAGCACAGGGGAAGAAGGAGAGTCAGGAACAGAGGAAGGAAATGGAATGTGTGGCTAATTGCATCCGTAAACAACTGCCTCCTTTGCCATGAGACCAGAAGAACTGGATGGTGCAGTGCCCAGCTACCATAACTGAAGATTTTGATCAAACATTCTAGAGAAGAATCATGATCAAAAGGAGGGAAATGCAGAACAAAATTTCAAATTATCATGGACTCCAGACTTTCTGGAGCCAAGGGGGCTGGATGAACTCCTGAAACTATTGCCCTGAGATAATCTTTAAACCTTAAACCAAAAATATCCCTTGAAGTCTTCTTAAAACCAAACAATAATTTAGCTTAACTAGTAAAAAATGTCTTCCTTGAGCATTATGCTCTTTTAAGAACTATCTATATGGGATCAAAGTGACAAACAGCAACTCAAAAGATTAGATAGGAAGCTTAAGGGGCAGTGAGTTTATGTTAATGAGAAAGGAACAACTCAGAAAAGGAGGATGAGAATGGTTGCACAACTTGAAGAATGTAATCAATGTGACTGAATTGTACATGTAGAAAATGTTGAATTGGTGTATGTTTTGCTGTGTATATTCTCAACAACAACACAATAAACTTATTTATTTAAAAAGAATTATCTATATGGGATCAAATTAACAACAGCAATTCGAAAGGTTAGATAAGAAGCTTAGAGGGCAGTGAGTTTGTGTTGAGGGAGGAACAATATAAAAAAGAAGAGTGAGGATAGTTGCACAATTTGAAGAATGTAATCAATGTCACTGAGTTATATATGTGGAAATTGTTGAATCAATTTATGTTTTGCTGTGTATATTTTCAATAACAACAAAAAGAAATAAAATAAATTTAAAAAACAAAAGAATTGTCCCAGTGGTTTTCAAACTCTACAGAGTGATGAGTAGGACACAAATCACAGGGCCCTTCTGCTTCTCACTGTAAACATCTCATGCTTGAGGTCCTTTGAGAGGGTATAGAAAAGCCCTCAATTCTTCCAATATTGTCTCTGTTTATGTTTTCAACTATGGACATGTAGCTAGCATTGGAACAGTAGAAAAATCTTAAGAGAGCTTAAGATTTAAGAGGTCTTCTTGGTGAAGTTAATAGACAAAGTGACGCTGGAAGTACCAGGATTATCAATGGAGAGGTACAGAAAAAAGAAAGGAGATCTTGAATCACCTCCACAATCAGAACCAGGGGTGACCATCAGGTGGGACCTTATTCAAACATTTGGTTTTGGATTTTTTTTTCTGGGGGAAGTGACTTGGATTAGAGGGCAAAATAGTTTGAGTAGTTTAAGAAGAAAACATAGGGGTGGTGGTGGTTCAGTGGTAGAATACTCACCTTTCATGCCAGAGCGGCTTTAGGCTTTGATGGTAGGAGCTCCTTGTTAACGTTGTTGTTATTGTCAAACACTTTTGTTATAAACTGGGAAAAATAATTCAGTAGCTTCAGCTAAAAAAAAAAATTCCCGGACAGTGCATCTCATGAATAGCCATTACCTGTCTCCTCAGTCAAGGATGGTTTGCATGCTTCTGTGACGCTGAAGGAGACCTGGTGGCACAGTGGTTAAGAGCTACAGCTGCTAACCAAAGATCAGCAGTTCAAATCCACCAGCTGCTCCATCAAAACCCTATGGAGCAGTTCTACTTTGTCCGATAGAGTTGCTGTGACTTGGAATCGACTCAATGGCAACAGGTTTGGTTTCTGTTTTTGTTTTTCTATGATGCTAAACAGGTTTCAGCGGAACTTCCAGACTAAGGTGGACTAGGAAGAAATGCCGAGGATCTACTTCCAAAAATCAGCCAATGAGAACCCTATGGATCACAAAGGTCCTGTTCACAACCAATCATGGGGATAACACAGGGCCAGGCAGTGTTACGTTGTGCATGGGGTCACCATGCGGGGGCCAACTCCACTGCAGCTTAACAACAGCAAGGATAAAATAGCACAAAGGAATGTAGAGGATAAGAAAAAAGGTATCAGAGGCATGTTAAAGAAAAGTCTTGATTTTTTTCTTTTTAACTAAAGCTACTGAATTATTTTTCCCGGTTTATAACAAGTGACCAACAACGACATTAACAAAGAGCTCCTACCATCAAAGCCTGAACCGTTCCTAACTGCAGGCTGGAGTTGCCCCTACCCCATGCAACATTAAGTCTACAAAACAACGAAGAAACAAACAAAAAAGTAATTACGGGAAGATTTGTCTGAATTAGGAAAAGATAAACAAATTAAAGAATTTTAAATGCATTTCTTTTTCTTTCTGGCAATGACAGCAACATCAATGAGAACCATGGAGGATTTCCCAGATCATTTACCAAGTTTAGTTGGAGAATTGGCTTTAATTAATACAAGAGAATGATTTTTATTCAACATATCAAAGGGGAGATATAAATAGGTGTGTCTAGAACAATTACTTTCTTAACAGTTTAAAAACATTAATCTCTTTAAAATGTACATGTCTACATGATTCATTATATTAGCCACTCGTTTTTTTGTAAGGAGAAATATAAACATCTCAAAATATCATCAATTCTAAATTTGATCAGGTCCAAATTCAGGGAACCAGTATGAGACATCCCTTTTAGTCAATGTCATTCCAAAAGATTTAATCATGGAATTAAAGTTATTTTTATCTCCCACCTAATATAGGGAAATACATTGTAATCAAAGTCCATGTTAAGTAAAAGCTTCTTTCATCATTCATCAATAAGCAAATATTTATTGAGTACCTACTGTGTGGCGACTTAAATATTTTCTTTGTTTAATATTAAAATATTTAATATTTAAATTTTGAAGTTGTCAAACTTGGATGCAAAATCAACACCCAAGGAAGCAGCTGTCAAGAAATCAAAGGACGTATTGCATTGGGCAAATCTGCTGCAAAAGACTTCTTTAAAGTGTTAAAAAGCAAAGATGTCACTTTGAGAACTAAGGTACGTCTGACCCAAGCCATGGTACTTTCAGTTGCCTCATATGCATGCGAAAGCTGGACAATGGATAAGGAAGACTGAAGAAGAATTGATGCTTTTGAATTATGGTATTGGCAAAGAATATTGAATTTATGATGGACTGCCAGAAGAACAAACAAATCTGTCTTGGAAGAAGTACAACCAGAATGCCCCTTAGAAGGGAGGATGGCAAGACATCATCTCACATACTTTGGACATGTTATCAGGAGGGATCAGGCCCTGGAGAAGGACATCATGCTTGGTAAAGTAGAAGGTCAGCAAAAAAATGGAAGACCCTCAATGAGATGGACTGACACAGTGGCTGCAAAAATAGGCTCAAACATAGCAACAATTATGAGGATGGCTCAGGACTGGGCAGTGTTTCATTCTGTTATACACAGGGTTGCTACAAGTCGGAACCGACTTGCGGCACCTAACAACAGCACACCATGTGGCAGGTCTTTCTTAAGGCTTACATTCTAGCTGGATAAACAAGACAATAGCAAGCCAAAACATAAAATAGATAGTATATAAAATGGCAATAAGTTCATGGAGAAAAATAAATAAGGAAAGGGATAATGGAGATAAGTATTGGGAAAAGTTTTTTTTTATTTTTAATAGGATGGTTGAGGAAGAGAGGCTTCAGTCATAAAGTGACATTTAAGCAGAAGTCTGAAAATGAGGTAGCAAGACATATGAAAAGCATTTAGTAGAAGAGCATTCCAGCAAGTACAGAGGTTCTATTAATATAAAATGCAATCTGTTGCCGTCGAGTCGATTCCGACTCATAGTGACCCTACAGGACAGAGTAGAACTTCCTCATAGGGTTTCCAAGGAGTGGCTGGTGGATTCCAACAGCCAACCGTTTGGTTAGCAGACGTAGCTCTTAACCACTGCAGTTTTATTTGATTGAGAAAGTCAATATGGCTGAGGAAGAGGATGGTGCACTTCCATGACCAGAAAGAAAGGCCTGGTGATCTACTTCCAAAACTCAGCCAATGAAAACCCTATGGATCACAATGGTTCAATCCACAACCAATCATGGGGATGGTACAGGACCAGACAACATTTTGTTCCATTGTGCATGGGGTCGCCATGGGTCAGGAGCCAACTCAAAAACAGCTAATACAACAATCTTGATTAAAACAACTTTTATCAATCAAATCACATGATTAATTTTTGCTCTTACTTGGAAAGCTTAAGAGCTGTAGATCACCTGGAAATGACATGCTTCTACTTTCAATGAACCAGCAATTAACATTAAGAAAATCGATCCTAGAGCTTGGAAAATCCATTCTAATTCGAAACAGCATAGTATGGCTCTCACATGCACATAAAAGTTTTTAATAAAAAACCTTCTTTCCTTTTCTCTTTAAGTCTGTGTTAGAAAGACCAGTAAAATCCAGGTGAAAAGACAATTAGGGGGAAAAAATTTAAAAAGTTCCTTTAGTTCAAAGCTTTCCAAACTTAGTACGCAAATTACCTGGAATCTTGCTAAAATTCAGATTTTGATTCAGTAGGGTATGGAGTTGGGTCTAGATTTCTGCATTTTTAACAAGCAGCCAGGTGATGTTGATGCTGCTGGCCCAGGGAATACATCTTCAGTAGTAACGGTTTAGTTAACATTATCTGATTAGAGGGTAAATTGACCACGCGGCAAAGAAAACAACCCTGCAGAGACGTGAACTGATGGAAGACGTTTACAACAGGTGCACAGTCAGCGGGAAAAGACTTCGACTGTAAGCAGAAAGATTCTAAATGGATAATACCTGCTCAAACCTCAGAAAACCAGAGTGAAAAATCATAATACTTAGAAAAGATTAAGCAACGATTGGAAACCACAGACTATTCAGTTAAAATGATACCTAATTATACATATGTCTTTATATTTCTTTAAATTTTAAAATCCGGTTTGTACATCCTATTCAAAGGCAACGTTGATGCTGATATTTTAATAGCTTAGTTGTTTTTGCATATTTTTTAGAGAATAATTAGGTCAGGATACATTTTATATTGTCTTCAATTTTATTGTTTCAACAGTTCTCAATCATGGCTGCACATTATAACCTGCACAGCTTTCAATGTACTGATTCCTACTCTGTAAAGAAGGGTGAGAATGGTGGCACAACTCGAAGAACGTTATCAATATCACTGAATTGTACATTAGAAACAGTGGAATTGGTGTATGTTCTGCTGTGTATATTCTCAACAACAACAACAAAAATAAAATACATTATAAAACTAAAAAGTACTGATTCCTGAGTTATACCCACAAAGGACACGATTTCATTACTCCGAGGAGGGATTCTGGCCTTCTGTAAAACGTAAACCTCCCCAAATGATTCTAATTTGCAGCCAAGGATGAGAACCACTGAACTGAACCAAACCTAAGAGAGTGTGTGGTCTCCATGAGGCCATAACCCATCCACAGAATGGCAGAGTCTCAACAAGAAATGGTTTCTAGAGACTTACCATGAAACCCATACTTACAAAGTTGTAGCAACTATCATAGAGGATTAGCCAAATCCTTTGATCTCAGAAACTTCTAAAACCCTAGTCACTTCTCTTTCCCTTTTCCACTTTTCCAAATCAAAGGCTTCAGACAGACTATCTTTAAGCAAGTTTCAAAAGACTCCCACTGAAATTGAAATGTTGGTAGTTTCAACTAGATGTCAGAATTCCCTGATACGAAGAATTGCTGCTGAAGTGTCAGAATTACCTGTTGATCCTAGCGTGCTTTAAAATACAAAGAACATCTCAAGTCCGTGGGTCAGGATAGAGGCTTCTCCTGACTCACATAGCCACAGGGGCTGGCAAACCCAAGATGGGCAGACAAGACCACAGGTTAGCTGCTAGCTCAAGTCTCAAGAACCGGAGGTCAGATGAACAGGAGCCAGATTCAGGATCCAGAATGAGCAAAAGTCCTCGAGCCTTGCCAGAGTCCACTCATATTAGATATAGGCCACACCCCCAAGGAAACTCCCTTTCAGCTGATTGGCTCCTCACACTGGATCCCGTCATGGAGGTGATCACATTATATCAAATCTCATCATGGAAGTGATTACATCATCATACGACTGCCAAACTACATCATAACTGCCAAACCACTGAGAATCATGGCCCAGCCAAGTTGACACAAAACCTTAATGATCACAAGGAATAATCCCCTTGGTATTCCATTTTCTTCTGTTGAGCTGAATTTGAGCAGAAATAGTTTAGAAGAGTAGTTTTTACAGACATCAGTTTCTGAGTCTAAAGGCGAAAGGACAAATAAGAACTTCGCAAGCCATTGAGAACGGGTACCATAAAGGCAGGACATTGGGAGAGTCCCACAGAGGTGGGTTAGCTCAAGTTCTTGAAAGATGGCAACAGTAATATCAAGGTGAACTGATAACATCTCCATGTAAATTAGTTCATTTCCCAGTATTCTCCAGCCACTGACAGAATCCCTAAATCCAACTAGCCATTTTAGAAATGTGTTCCCCCTAACGGTGGGGAAATTTAGTGAGAATCAGTAAATGACTCAGGGCAGATCTATCCCACTAACTGGAAAAATCAACCACCTTTATATACAAGGGATGGCATAGTTCCATGGGTTCTTTAGCTGCTTCCATCTGTTAGCAAGGAAACAAGAATTTGCCTTTCTGTGGTGGAAAATCTAACGAAACTCTAAAACATAGATTCTTTTCCTTTCTGCTTCTCCTTTTTCTTTGGTTTTGTTTGGGTTTCTCTTTGCTTTGGTTGGGCTACCAATCAAAGTTTGGTATGACAATGATTGTCTGAAAATTATCTTGGGAGTTCACTCTGGGTTTCTCAGACAAGGAGCCAGCTTGGACCAGGAGCTTCCCCCTCCTCCCAGTGGGAGGGCCTGCACCCATGGTCAGCTTTCCACAGTAGTCACTTCCTCCCCCAGGCAGAAGGGGCAACAACCACGGGCTTCAAACCAGTTCGTTTCAGTTTGAACCCCTGCTGAGAATTTGCATTTCCACTCCAGGTATACTGGATCAGAATCTACATTTTAACAAGGTCCCCAGGTGATTCTTATGTATGATAATGTTTTAGAACCACTACTCTGCTAGTAACCAACAACATTAGCATGCCTGGGAACTTGTTAGAAATGCAAATTGTCAGATTGAACCATTTCAAAGCCCTGGTAACAACTTTCCACAGGCTCTAAATCATCAGGTGATTGGCAGCTAGCTTTCTAGAATACTTTCTAAAAGAAAGTTGGCCACCTATATCCAGACTAGCCAGCATCTCGGTAGACTAATTCTTCCTCCACTGACAAAGTGACTATGCCGGTTACCTATAAAAAGAGTATCAGAGGATCTCTGTCTTTTCTTGCTACCCCAGCTCATCTCTGCTAGGCTTTCTGACATATCTGAGGCCAGCTGGTTTGTCAGTTGCTGCTGGATGATCTAGGTGGCCTCACTTACACGTACGACAGTTGGCTGACTTTTGGCTGCTGCATCTCAGTTCTCTTCCACATGGCCTCTCATTCTCCGCTAACCTGGCTTTGGCTTATTCGTATGGTAGTCCTAAGTTTTCAAGCACAGCAAGGAAAAAGTTCTGTAAAAAGGGTACTGTGGTGCCAGAGATCCTCTAACTTCGTGGGGAGGAGAATCAAGATCAACATCAGCCCAAGGCTGACTCCTATGAGGTGGAGGTCAAACATACCTCCACCCTCCAACCTTTTCACCAATTCTGACACCAGCTGTCCCTCCCACGGCACTCTATTTCTCTTCTGGGTTTGATAATTTGTTGCAATGGCCACACAGAACTTACAGATCATACTCATGATTCCGGGGTTTATTAGGGAAGTAACAGGTTACAATTCAGGATCAGGAACGACTCAGGATACAATTCTTCCATCAGGACAACTTTTCGCCTGTGACCACAGAGAAGCCTCTCCTGTCTTGGCCCCTGGGCCCCTTAGCCCCTGGGCTCCTTGGCCTGGGCCCCTCTGCCTGGCCTGTGCCCTCCTTGGGCAAGTGTTACAAAGCTCTTTAGCTCCAAGAGCAAGTGCCCAGAGACACCCCACTCCACCAGGAATCCTCCTGCCTGAAAGCTCTCAGCTCTCTCACTCCATGGGTCAGCATGCCCGCTGTAACTGCCTTGCTCAATGGGCCAGGAAGCTCACTGCCATCTCACACCAGTCTCCTGGTTCTGCTGCTGCTGTTTCTCTGCCACTGCTTCTCCCATTTGCTCCATCTCCAGTATTGTAGCTCTCTTTGTCTACTGGGTTTAGGAGGTTCTCAGCCCAGGGACCCCAGGTCCGAAGGATGTGCTCCACTCATGGCTCTTCTTGGTAGTAGTGAGGTCTCCCTCTCCTATCCTCTGGAATGGCTCATTTTAAGCCTAGCAGGATGGCAAAACTGACCAATACCCTCATTAGGGTTCCATACACCTTATTTGCATGGTCCCACTCACACATGGGATTTATGTACCTTATTTGCATTCTTAGCAGGCTGTCCAGTCCCCTTGGTGGGCCGCAAGCACCATATTTGCATAGTCCCACCGAATCATTTTGTAGGAGTCACAAAGGCTATGGCTGGATGGTCCATGTTAATTAATTCACTGTACAGTAAGTCCCAATACACAAGTGATTTTTAAACCTCTGCTTTTGTCCATTTGCTTAAGTTGCATTGGCCAAATCTAGTCTTAAGGCCAGGGTCAGTATGGGATGGCATTACCAAAAGACATGGATGGAGAGAAGGGGATAATTTATGGCCATTTTTGCAGTCTACTATACATTGCAATGGAAATAGGCAAGAATTCACCTACTCTTGCCCCCAAGGAACTTTAACCTGGTAGAGGTGGAGTTTGCATATCTCTGCCCAGAAACAGAACTTCTAGTGTAATGAAATCCATACTAAGTTCATACTAAGTGGGCTATGACTTATTACAGTTCAATATAAACAAGTCATACAATCTTCTTGTAAAATGAGAAAAGAAAGTCTCACCCTTCCCTTCCTCACATATACCTTATGAGGTCAAATGTGAAAACTCTTTTAAAGAAATGTGTTCTATCAGTCCCCTTTAGCAGCATATGTATTGTTGTTAGTTGCTGTTGAGTCAGTACTCCCCACCTCACACCCCCTCCCATTCATGGCAAGCCCATGCACAATGGGATTGGACCGTTGTGATCCATAAGGTTTTCATTGGCTGATTTTTGCCAAGCCTTTCTTCCTAGTCTGTCTTAGTAGGAAGGTCCACTGAAACCTGTTCAGCATCATAGCACCACACAAGCTTCCACTGACAGACAGATGGTGGCTGTGCATGAGGTGCATTGGCAGGGAATCAAACCCAGGTCTCCCACATGAAAGGTGAGAATTCTACCACTGAGCCATCAATGTTCCCTGGCATATGTATTAGACTGGCCAAATTTGAGGTGTCTTAACTCAAATAATGTGGATTTCTTTTTTAATAATATTGTGTTTTTGGTGAATTTTTTTAATGTGGATATTTTTAATAAACACCAGTTGTTTAACAAATACGTTACCTTAGGTGTTGACCTTGCCCCAAACTTCTTCTAAACATTCCCTATTGTCTTTTAACAAGAAACTTCAGAGTGTAGGCCAAGTCTTTCATGTGCCATTGCTGACTGTCACGGCTATGCCTTTGTCAAATTAGGCTCTCTGTCCAGAGGTCAGTAAATAGCATAAGATTTGCACAGTCCATTTGGTCCAACTCAATTTGAATGTTGTCAGAATCTGCAAAGCCTCAAAGAACCAATGAGAACAGAAAATGAGTTTTTGTAATAAATGCTTCACAGGAAAAAACAAGGTCAAACATCTATCTGACTCCAGCCCATCCTTGTAAGAAACAGAGCAAGTCCTTCGTATCCCATGGTACTTTCCCTGATCATCCTCACCTGCAGTGATCTCTCCCTCACATGCTGAACTTCGATAATGTTTTATGGAATGAACTAGACTTGATAGGGAGCCAGCAAACAGATTTTATTTTTTCTCACCTCTTCCTATAAGCTAGATTTGTAGAGTCGTTCTTCTCACCTCTTTTGATAAAATTATTGCAGATTCTCATTGATTTGGTCCTCTCAGATATGAAAATATCCAATGAAGAATAATAACAACAGAATATCAGTCCAATCTGATCACATAACTTCAATCTAGGGCAGTATAATATTGAAAATCCCAACTCTCATTTAATTAAACCTTCTCCATGGGAGAAAGATGTGGCAGTCTGCTTCCATAAAGATCACAGCCTTGGAAACCCTATGGGGCAGTTCTACTCTGTCCTATAGGGTCACCATAAGTTGGAATCAACTTGGTGACAACAGTTTCCTCTCTCCCATCCGGCACCTGCTTTAGGCTTAGAAGCCTGGGGTGAAGGAGGGGGAGTAGTCACTTTCTCCACTCTTCCTCTCCTCTCTGCTCTACCTCCTCTTCCACTCACTAGCTGCTGGCATAGTTGAGTTTTTGCAGATGTCTGAAGCTCACTCTTTCCTGGTGTCTTTTGCTGGTTCCTGGAGAGTTCCCACTTTTGATTCCAGCTTTGTTGCCTCGTGCAGTGCTTCTTTTCTGGCTACTCACTTCTTATTCCCACTTACGCTTGCCAGGATTTATCTCTCTGTTAGAGTTGTATCAACCCTGCATGCAGTCTTCTTGGGCACAAACACAAGAAGATGCACTCAAGCCATCTCTGTGAGGCTCACATCTTCCTAGGATATAATATGCTCACTCTCAACACAACCATCTCTCTTTTGTGATTCTGCTATCTCAGGGCTGTGGCCAGCTACAGCCTTAGCTGCCTATTTTTATTCATTTTAGGTGTGAGTCAGACTCTATCTCTGAGTCTGTCAAATTCCAAGGAAAGTGGCCAATCTTTCTGAGTATTTTCTTGAAGGCCCCAGGGGTGGATTATCCAATAAGCAAGATAAGCACGGTGCTTACCTTGCTTACCTTGCTTACCAGATCATCTGTAGTGAACAATTTCACATTTTTTCACCATATCAAAGACTGCTTCTAGGTATGGCTGGCATCTGTCTCTCTCCCAACCCACAGCACCTTCCTACAGAATCAAAGCCTCTTTTCAAATTTACAATCGATCTTGTTTTCATAATAAACGATACAGAACTTGCGTGACTCTATTTCCCTGCAGAACTGGATGGATGACCCAGTAAACAAGGTAGGCACAGACCTACTTATGCTTACTTACTAATCTATAATGAACAATTCCACTACAGATGATCTGGTAAGTGAGGTAAGCACTATGCTTACTTTGCCTGTTGGATAATCCTCCCCTGGAAGACCCGTTTCAGTTGGCTTAACCCAAAAAAAACAAACTCATTGCCACTGAGTTAATTCTGACTCATAGTGACCATATAGGACAGAGTAGAACCACCCTGTAGGCCTTCCAAGGAGCGGCTGGTGGATCCAACCTTTTGGTTAGCCGCCAGACTCTTAACCACTGTGCCACCAGGGCTTCAGCTCACTTGACTTAGAATCAGTAGAAAGTACCGATGGAGTGGGAGAAATGCTCAGAATCATGCCAGCTTTCTCCAAAGAAAACTCCTTTTTAGACTCTGCAATCTCTCCCTTCTATTTTTGCTGGAGGTAGGTTATGGGCTATTGTGGTCAGACTGACTCCACAGCCTCTTTACATATTCTGCCCAGGTGGTCTAGTCTAGCACATTGCCTATAAGTGAAATGCTTGGCACCAATTGGTTTATTCTCAGCCTTTGGAATCTTTACTGAAAATTTCTGAGATAAGAGTAAGAGTAACATCCAACCACTTGCTATTCTTCTGTATGTATTGTCCTTAACAAAAATGCCTTATTATCACTTAAGTATCCTCATACAAAGAAGTCCTGGTTGCACAGTGGTTAAGGTGCTCGACTGCTAACCGAAAGGTCAGCAGCTTGAACCCACCAGCTGCTCTGCAGAAGAAAGATGTGGCAATCTGTTCCTATAAAGATTTACAGCCTTGGAAACTCTGTGGGGCAGCTCTACTCTCTCCTATAGGGTTGCTATGGGTCAAAATTGACTCAACTGCAACAGGTTTGGGTTTTTTGTTGTTGTTGTTGTATTCCTATATAATTCACCATATTTTGCCTTTGGGAAGATGAGAGTTTGAAGAAAATAGAACAAATGACAAAGAGAATATAATTTTATTCTTAAAGTCCTCACAAGCTAGTAGAGACTGTAGTAGAAAATTTTTGGAGTTATCTGTCTTTCCCAATGACCAGTTGCCCCATCTCTTTGGGTACTAACCCCTTCTTCCCCTAATGGGCTCCAACTGCCATGTTTGTATGGTGACGCCATTCGCTAGCCATACATGGTTGACATCTTCCTCAACACCGGCCAGTTGTATTTTCTCCTAGGAATTAAGAATTAGATTTAAAGTCATATTAGACTCTATAGCTGAAAGGGCGGGCATTTTCTAACTTGTCGATCAGAGAAGCAGAGAAAGTCAATCTGCAGAGAAAGAGAGAATAGTGCAGACATACAAAGATAACAGATGAGGGGCAGAGAGAGAGTTTATGAGCCTTCTGGTTCCTGGTTACCTTGCTGTTGGCTGTCTGTATCCCTGCCTTTGGGTCTGTGATACTCCCTATATCCTCATACAGATTCTCTTTTTTGTTTAAACTAACATAGTTTCTGTTTCTGCAATCCAAGGTGTCCTAAGTAATGTAGAAACAAAATATACACATGAAAAGCAGTTGAGAACAAGACAATAGAGTATAGGTAAATGTAGTCGATTAGGGAAGGCAACACAGAGACTCAATATTTGGAGTGAGCTTCAGAAGATGGGCAGGGTTGCTATGGGAAGAAATGGGAAAGGATATTCCATGTAGAGAAACTGGTATGAGCAAAGGAAAGGAGGTGGGAAAACTTCCAGCACTTAGCTGAAGGGCCAAGGTGTCAAGGGGAATCATTGGAAAAAAAAATTAGGTAAATAGGTAAGAGTCAGATTTTAGAGAACCTTGAAAGCCATTCAAAAGAAGTTGAAGATTTTTTAGCTGGGAGTAGCATGATAAGATCTGTGATACAGAAGGTAATTATTGAGCAGTGTGTACTTAGAACAAATTAGCCTGTAAGGGGATTGGATACAGGAAATCAGATAAGAAGTAATTGTAGTAACCAGATAAAAAGGTGATGAGGGATTAGTCTAGGAAATGAGATAAGCAATTAGAATGGGGGGTGGTTGACAATTTAGTACTGAAATCAGAGTATGGGGGTGATGGGCCCATGGCAGAAACTATCAGAGACCAAAATGGTGATAAACATGGCCATGTCCAGACCCATTTAATTAGCAGCTGATTGTCCTGGTGCACTAGGCTATTGAAAGAGTTGGATTCATGCTGTAGCAGGCATGTGCTGTTTTCTGACTAGCAGTGTCTTCCCACCTTCTTTGGGGAAGCACTCCTCTTTTCTCTGAGGAACTAGGTCAGGAAGTTCTCCTAGACTTGAATGGCTCTATCTCATTGCAGAACTTCAGCTATGATGCACCCGTCAAGACTCTGACACCCCACACGGCTCCAACCAATACCATAGTGCAAAGTCCCAGAAAGCTGTCAGAATAAAGCTGGCTTTATCTGTAAGCAGCCATCTAAGATACTCCACTGGTCTCACACCTTCAGGAGCAAGGGAGAACAAAGAAAACAAAATACAAGGAAAAGATTAGTCCGAAGGACTAATAGACCACAACTACCACAGCCTCCACCAGACTGAGTCCAGTACAACTAAGATGGTGCCCGGCTCCCACCACAGACTGCTCTGACCGGGATCACAACAGAGTGTCCTGGACAGAGCTGGAGAAAAATGTAGAACAAAATTCTAACTCACAAAAAAGGGCCAGACTTACTGGCCTGACAGAGACTGGAAAAACCCCAAGAGTATGGCCCCCGGACACCCTTTTAGCTCGGTAATTAAGTCACTCCCAAGGTTTACCCTTCAGCCAAAGATTATACAGCCCCATAAAACAAATCGAGACTAATGGGGCACAACAGTCCAGGGACAAGGACTAGAAGGCAGGAGGGGACAGGAAAGCTGGTAATAGGGAACCCAAGGCTGAGAAGGGACAGTGTTGACATGTCGTGGGGTTGTTAACCATTGTCATAAAACAGTATGTGTACTAACTGTTTAATGAGAAACTATTTGTTCTATAAAACCTTCATCTAAAGTACACTTTTTAAAGGAAAAAAAAAAGAATAAAGCTGGCTTTATTCAGGCCCCTTGGCTGGTCTTGGAAAGAGACAAAGTAGTTTCAAGCTCTGTAGTTCTCAACCCTAGGATTAGAGAGTCAGGGTTATCTAACTCCCACCCTGAGCTCACCTGTTGTATGATGCTTACCCCAAATCAGACATTCTTGATACAGAGGAGGCTCTGTGATTATCAAACACCTGCCATAAAATCAATTTGTCAAGACCCCTTCTTCTTATACTTTGCACTTGACAGAGTGATCTATGATGTTAGATGATCTGGGACTGAACTGTGGCTTCCCTTCTTACCAGCCTTGGGCGAGGGAGTTAACCTCATTGTGATTCCGCACCCTCATCTGTAAAATGAGGTAGCAAAACTCCCTAACTTGTTAAGATGTTATAAAGATTAAATAACTTAGGATTCACAGAGCACTTAGGACAATGTCTGGCACATTGAGAAGGCTCAAAAACTGTTAGCTAATATTATAAGAAGTACTTGAGTATGTTGGCTGGTTATTGTCTGAAGAGTAGCTTGGCTTCTACTTGCACAAGGGCTGAGATAGTGGTATTTGGCACATTTTCTCCCATAGTTGAATGATAAATCGGAAACAAGCCTGCTCGGAACTTAATTTCATGAGTCTATGTAAGGGTGTGCTTTACAGAAAACTCATCCTAGCAGCCCATTCCAATGCTGCAGCCAAATTTGAGGTCAGACGCTTCACCAGGATTATACTAAGATTATTTGATGAATGAAATCTTTGGCTGGTAACACGTTCTGTAAAAGCCAGATACGTTTGTACACTTTTGCCAATGTTTGGGAAATTTAGAGGTTTTTTGTTTTTTGTTTTGTTTTGTTTTAAGTAAAAATTGACTGTCTCCAGTTTAAATAATAAACGGCCCATGCGCTGGCACTGCTTTTCCCCATCAACATCACCAATCATCTCTGCCAAGTTCAGATGCAGCCTTAGACCTTTCTCAGCCCACAGAAAGGCAGCCATCCCTGCTCATTTAAAGCTAATAGGAAATCAGCTCCATTTGATATTTAGGGTGTCCTTGTTGGGGTGAGGACCTAAAACTTGTCACTTTCTCAACAGAATAGTGACCCTGTCTCCCCAACTACTCCCCAATCACTTTAATCAACAATGTAGAATTTCCATATAACAGAGAATCAGTGCTGAGGCACTTGCTAGATAATTTTATTCTCAATAGTCTGGATATTGAGAGAATTACTCTAATGGACAAATTAACCAAGTGGTTTCCTAGCGATCATACTAAGATTATTTGATGAAGTCTTTTCCTGGTAATGCACTCTCTAATTTTTTTTTTTTCATAATAAACGATACAGAACTTGTATGGCTCTATCTGTGTGCAGAACTTCAGATATGACGCACACGGCAATGACTCTGTCACCCAATGTAGCCCTGCCTTGTTGATTAAACTCACTGGGGAGACAGGGTCACTACTCTGTTGAGAAAGTGACAAGTTTTAAGGCCTCACCCCAGCAACACGTTCTCTAAATCTTTAGGCTCTTTCCTTATTAACAAATAACTGTTACCTTCAAGTCAGTTCCAACTCATGGTGGCCCCATGTGTGTCAGAGTAGCACTGTGCTCCATAAGGTTTTCAATGGCTGATTTTTCAGAAGTAGATCTCTAGGCCTTTCTTCTGAGGCACTTCTGGGTGGCCTTGAACCTCCAGCTTTTCAGTTAACAGTAGACCATGTTAACCATTTGTACCACCCAGTGATCAGAAAGCCAAGAACTTGACCTTACACAGTACAATGAAAAGAGCTCAGGGTAGAAACCCAGGATTCAAGTCCCAGGCCTACCACTTACCTGCCATGAGACATAAGGACAGTAATACCTGTGCTACTGACCTCAGGGGAGTCCGGCGTGGTGCAACGGTTAATGAGATCAGCTGCTAACCAATTAGAGTCCACTCAGAGGTGCCTCAGAAGAAAAGCCTGGTGATCTACCACTGAAAAATCAGCCATTGAAAACCTTTGGAGCACAGTTCTACTCTGACACACATGGGGTCACCATGAGTTAGAACTAACTCCATGGCAACTGTTTTACTGATCTGAAGAGGGTTCTTGTAAAGAGTGAGTGTGATTATTCATGTTTATTCACCTGCTTTGAATGATGGCAAACACTCTCTTCACAAACATGCTACCACAAAACAGACCTTCCAAGACCCACAGAAATGTGATTGGTGAGGTATGTTCGGGAACAGGCCTGCTCTAAGAGGCAGGCATTAAAGTAGTGTCTTTCATATTTAAAGGCCTTGGTCACTAATGACTAAATGACCCTTTTAAAGGACCTTGAGGATAAATTCCACCTCCAGTTTGTTTTCAAGCAACACTCGTCATTTACCAAAATTTTGTAAGATTTCCTTTATCTAAGCAAGAAAAATTATGCAACTTTATTTCACTTTTTGACTTTGATGTAGAAAACTTGCAGCCAAAATCGATGAAAAACTGTTAGATTAGCACATCCTAGGTGCCTGGGAACATCTATTTCGGTTGATTCCTTTAAAGTGTGAGCTCTGCTGTTATTTTTAGTTCAGCTCTTCTACATTATATTGAATTTTCTGTGATAGCTCACACTCTTTCCCAAGAAAAAAAATAAAAGTTAAGGAACTATGAGTGCTGAGGAATACTGTGCCGCCTTTTGCCCTGGAAAGCCCCAGAAGAGAACAAAAACCTGTATGCAAGTCAGTCACTTACCTGGAGATGCTTTCTAGGGGTCTCTCTCAACTCCAAGATTCTCTCATTCGATCTGCATTCGTGGCTTTGTGGCAACTTTAAGATTATTTAGGACAGAGATAACAAGCCCAAGAAACCCACCTCAGTCCACACCACCACAAGAACACTTCTCCAGATTTCAGCAGGTTCCTCGCTGGAGATTGGTGAAAAAGGCCCAAGACCACTCATTTCCAAGCCCCTTGGTCTAAGGAAAAGAAGCCTTGGTGGCGCAGTGGTTAAGCACTCAGCTGCTAACCGAAAGGTTGGCAGTTCGAATCCATCAGCCACTCCGCAGGAGAAACATGTGGCAGTCTGCTTCTGTAAAAATTACAGCCCTGGAAACTGTATGGGGCAGTTCTACTCCATCCTCCTGAATCACTCTGAGTTGAAATCGACTCGACGGCAGTGGGTGGGCCAACGACAATAGGAACAGGAGATCCTAGGGCCTACACCAGCGTGTGTGTGTGTGTGTGTGTGTGTGTGTGTGTTTTCATTTGTCATATTTAGTTTTGTAATAACATCAACAAACATATAGTATTGTTCACCAATTATGTGTCATTATAAGGAATGCAAACACAAATGTAGAACCCCAGGAAGTTTGGGGTGTTGTGGTAGGGAAAGGGCAGAGTGGATAATAGCTGATGAGAAGCTTAAACCAGGGCTGAGGGCGTGAGACCAGAGGCAGAGTGGCAGAGGGGTTAACGGCATGGACTCCAACGTCAGACCCCTACCTGGGTTCAAACGCCTGCTCTGCTGCCTACAAAACATGTTACCCTGGGCAAGTCACTTCCCCTTTCTGTGCTTTCCCCATAAAGTCAGCATAATAATGACTTGTTGTAGTGACCTATTGTGATGGCTTGTTGTGATGACTAAATGAGTTGATTTATATAAAGTGCTTAGGCAGTGCCTGGCATGTAAATCCAAAATAACCCTTTGCCGTAGAGTCAATTCCAACTCATAGTGACCCTATAAGACAGAGTAGAACTGCCCCATAGGGTTTCCAAGGAGCAGCTGGTGGATTTAAACTATCGACTTTTTGGATATCAGTAGAGCTCTTAACCATCACACTACCAAGGCTCCACTATATATATATATACATATATATATATATATATGTGTGTATATATATATATGTATATATATATGTATATATATATGTATATATATGTATATATATATGTATATATATGTATATATATATGTATATATATATGTATATATATGTGTATATATATATATGTATATATATATCATTGGGAGGAAGGAATGATCCATTCGTTCTCTTTACAAAGGGAGCGCCAAAGAGTCAGAAAATAAGATAGGTGACCAGCCCAATTTCCTTGTGAACCAGACCCCCTGGTAAATAATCTAATGATACTTGCTAGGAGAAAAACCCCTAGAGACAGATTTTTCTTACCTCCCAACCAACTAGCCCCCTTAATCATGTCACCTAAGAGACCACTTCATGATCACTGGGGTCAATAGCCCCGCACTAAGTGTGAAATTTCATCAAAATTTTTTAAATGTCATTAAAATAAACTCAAAGGCTTTTAAAGAATTAAATTGAACTGAGGTCTCCCTTTCACTGATCCTATGCAATAACTGGTTTCTCCCCATTTGCTTTTGGGATTCAGCTTTGGTTTAAAACTTTTGACAATCTAACGATTAGTCTCCCTCAATAAACTTAATTTGCATCAAATATAAGAAAAAAAGTCATCCTGGTGTCTCCAAATAGCACCCTAGGGCAGAGAAGAGCTGGAAGGGGGGTGTGGATGCAAAAGACAAATGTTTCCAAACTTTGTCCCCGAGCAGACCCTTCCTTATACACAGGAGGAGAGGTCAGCACTCCACAGGAAATTTGGAGGCCATGTAGGGAACATCCTGACCTGGCCAGAAGAGAGATCCCAAGCTCATAAATTTCTGAGCGTAGCCATCTGCCCCATTGCCATCCATTGCCATCAGGTCGATTCCAACTCATAGTGACTCTACAGGACAGAGTAGAACCGCCCCATAGGATTTCCAAGGCTGTAAATCTTTATGAAAGCAGAGTGCCACATCTTTCTCCCATGGAGCAGCTGGTGGACTCAAACCACTGACCTCTTGGTTAGCATTGGAGCACTTAACTGCTACACCACCAGGACTCCTTATAGCCATCTAGGTATTATAATACGTAGGGCAAATAAGCATAAGAAAAATGCTTACCAGATCTTATTAGGGAATTGCAAAGCAGAACAACAATAAGATACTACTGCACATCTATTAGAATAACTAAAATCCAAAACACTAACATTACCAAATGCTAGCAAGAATGTGGAGTAACGGGAACTCTCATTCATTGCTGATGGGAACACGCAATGGGACAACCACTACTGAAGACCATCTGGCAGTTTCTCACAAAGTTAAACCTAGGCTTACCGTTTGATCCAGCAACCACGCTCCTAGGTATTTACCTAAATGAGTTGAAAATGTATGTCCACATAAAAATCTGCACACAAATATTTATAGCAGCTTTATTCATAATTGTCAAAAATTAGAAGCAGCCAAAATGTCCTTCAGTAGGCAACTGGATAAACAAACTGTGGTATATACAACGGAATATTTTTCAGCAATTAAAAAGAAATAAGCTATCAAGCCACAAAAATACATGGAGGAGCCTTAAATGCATTCTGCTACGTGAAAGAAGCCAGTCAAAAAAAAAAAAATTACATACTATATGATTCCAACTATACAACATTCTGGAAAAGAGAGCGAGAGTAAAAAAAATCATTTCCAGAAGGGTGGGACTGTGAGCACAGGGCATTTTCGCAGTGAAGCTATTCTGTTTCATGAGTAGGAGCCAACTGTACAGCAACTAACAACAGCAGCTCTATTCTGCATGATACTGTAATGGTGGACCCAGGACACTAGGCATTTGTCAAAACCCACAAGACTAAAATGTTGAATTGGCAAATGTGTTCTAAGTATTTTTATAACAATTAAAAAAAAGGGGGGGACTGTACAATACAAAGAGTGAACCCTAATGTAAAACTATGGACTTTAGTTAATAATAATGTACCAATATTAGTTTATCAGTTATAACAAATGTATCCTAGGAATACAAGATAATAATAATAGGAAGAAGAGTGTGTAGCGGGGAGGGGAGTATATGAGAACTCTCCATACTTTCTGTGTAATTTTTCTGTAAAACTTAAAACTACTCTAAAAAAATAAAGTCTGTTAGAACATAGATGGTACGTAGATAGATACCCATTGCCATCTAGTCGATTCCAACTCATACCGAACCTATAGGACAGAGTAGAACTGCCCAATAGGGTTTCCAAGGCTGTAATCTTTATGGAAGCAGACTGCCATATCTTTCTCTCACAGAGCAGCTGCTGGGTTTGAACCACCACCCTTTTGGTTAGCAGCTGAGTGCTTTAACCACTGTGCCACCAGGGGTCCTAGATAGATAGGAGTCCATAGTTTACATTAGGGTTCACTCTTTGTGTTGTGCAGTCCTGCTTTTTAATTGTTGTAAAAAAATGTACAACACAACCTTTGCCAATTCAGCATAGGTAGACAGACAGATAGAAAACTAAGTAAATAAATAATGTTTTAAGTATCAAGAAAGCTTTCATGTCCCCCAAACATTTTCCCCCATGCAAAATTTACTGTGTCTGAAACTCCACCTTTAACATTTAATTCCTTTGGGTTAAGCCCCACCCTTTACAGGGATTATTTCATAACTTCAAATACTGTCAAGACTGGTAGCTCCTTTTGTCTCTAACACCTCGGCGTGAACAGTTATCAGATTACCTTCCTCCCAATTAACGGACCAAGGAAGGTGGGAGATGGTGAGCAGCAGAGAAAGGAGGCGCCGGTGCGGAGACAAACTTTCTGCTTTCACGGTTTTGCTGAGAGCTGGTCCTAATACCTTGTTCAAGTGTCATCCTTTAACTCAGTAGCGAGGTCAGTGTCTTAATTACCAAGGGCAGCTGTAACAGAAATACCACAAGTGGGTGGCTTTAAAGAACAGACATGTATTTTCTCACAGTTCTAGAGGCTAAAAATCCAAATTGGGGTCTTGGCTGTGTCAGTTCCTTTCTTGTCGGAAGTCCCTGGCATTCCCTGGTTCCTTGGCAAGCCTCACGTGGCGTCTGTCTTCTTCAATAGTGCGCACGCATCTGGGGCTATCTGCTCTTTTTATAACTCAGGAGTGATTAGGTTAGGACACACCCCCGGTGATACGGCCTCATTAACAGAACAAAGAAAACCCGATTTCCAAACAGGATCACATCCACAGGTATAGGGGTTAGGACTCCAACACATATTTTGGTGGGGACACAATTCTACCCATAACAGTAAGGAAAAGCTATATCATTCAGTCCTTGCTCACTGCCTTGTAACTGGAGTTTCAGGAAAAGGGGGAGGGGTGGGTGAAATGTTTCAAATTGGTAAGCCAGTTGTGACTTGGTGAGCGCACATTTTATTTGTCAGAGGAAATAACTGGTTGATTTCTAATTGGTGGTAACATAACTGAACTGCCAGGGCTGCAGGAGAAGTGGGAGTGAAAATACCCAAAGCCCAGGGTTGTCATGGACATTTCAAACGCAATGCGGCCAGCCAAATCGATCAGGGTGAAAAACTGGCTAAAGGCCACCCTCTAGTCAGTCCTGGAAGAGAAGACCGTGGAGACGTATGTTCCCTTAAAAATGGAAAATTGCAATTCATTTTCAGACTAATCATTTCTAGCGCCTGCCCCAACTTTTTATGCTTTTCTGAACTTCTTGGCTATATTTACAGCGCAAAACTTTCTTCCTGTGTATGTGTTCACGCTGCGTTTTATTTGCATTGCAGAATATCACTGTAGCCCTCCCAGTCGTTATAAATTAAGTTTATTTTGAGATGAGAGGAATGGAACAGAAGTAGTCCCTGCTGTGACTTAATGTTGTAAGAGTTTATTTCTTTGTTTTTCTTGGAAAACTATATTGATGAGGCAGGCAGGGAAAAGAAAAATGGCTCCCCGCACTCCTTTCCTGTTTTCATTCTCATTTTTTAAAAGCATTTGTATCCAAATAATTTCCTTCCAGATGTACTCAGTTCAAATGGGGACACTGGGTAATTGAGAAACAAAATTTCCATCTGCTCTATCAAGTGAAAGAAAGCCAGTGAGCATTATGAATGGACGGGTAATTCAAGTGCTCCACGGGTTACTGATGATGAGCTGGAGTGAGCTGAGATCTTAAAGGACTGACAGCCTCAGTTCTAGCTCAACACTGCAGGGTCTCTGTCTCCTCCAAGGCTTTCTCCCAAAAGCGGAACGATGCCCTCAGGTCTCATTACCATCGACTGCTAAGTTCTCCGTCTCCTATCCCACTGGTTGTTTGTCTGCTATGACCCATCCTTATTGGCTGTTTCTTCCCCATGCCCCATCCCATGCTTCATTCCAATTGGCTATCGTTCATGCATTTATTTACCCACTCAACCAATATTGATCGGGTCCCTACTTCAGGACAGGCACTGAGCTAGCCACCTCTGCCTTCACTTACTAATTTAAATTTCATGGTGACCCCATAGAGTAGGTGCAGGTAGGCCATTCATTGTTGGCCTGAAGTATTATTAAATCTCATTCAGCATTTATCTTTTCAGATATTTATCCATTGTCTTTCAAGCTACATTGAAAGCTTTTCAAAAGCAAGAAGCTTGTCTGTCTCACCGTCTCCAGACAGGCTTGGAGCAAAGGACCCTGCATCTAACAGCTAGACATACAATAAACCCAGTAAAAATGGGTTAATTTTATTTCATTTTAAATACAGTAAGATGGCTAGTAAAGCATAACTTTTATCACATATGAATATAAGCTTTTAATCGCTAGTGGAAAAAATGACTTTTTCAAGTCTTACCAGGTACCAGTTGCTGTCAAGCTGAGTCTGACTCATGGTAACCCCATAAGTGTCAGAGTTGAGCCGTGCTCCTTAGGATTTTCAACGGCTGATTTTTCAGAAGTAGATCTCCAGGCATTTCTTCTGAGGCACCTCTGGGTGGACTCAAACATCCAACCTTTCCATTAGCAGCCAAGAGTTAACCATTTGCACTACCCAGCAGCGAAAACACCAAATCACCTTGGCATAGATGGTTGTTTTTTGAGTGGCCTTTCTGAATTATTTAGGTTAAGGCAACTGCCTGCTCGTTCTTGAAGAAGAGCATAATTGGAAGAGTTTGTCTTGGCAAGGGGTAGGGCTCTGCAGTTGATGGTTGGAGAAGTTAGTCCCTGCCCTTCCCGGGTGTTTATATTTGTATCTGTTCATTTACCCAGAGGTCTTGGAACCTTCTGATAGAAAGGGGAGTAGAACCCAGGCTCCTGCCTATTGCGGTTTAAAATTACTGGACTAGTCCATGGGCTGGGATAGTAGCTGGCAGGAAAGAACAACGGGCTCCCTAGAAAAAAGGTACCATTGCAGCAGGAATACTCAGTCCAGGTCCTGGCTTCTCACTGGGGAGGGTGGGGTCAACCTTGGTGGCTTCCTCAGAACTTGCCTCCTCTACTGAGGAAGAAACTTGTGGAAAATGGCTGCAGACATGTGAACCTATAGAAACAAGGAGATTAAAACAACAAAGACGAGAATCTTTTCCTTGTCAGGTGTCATGGATTGAATTGTGTCCCCCAAAAATATGTGTATCAATTTGGCTAGGCTATGATTCCCAGTATTGTGTGATTGTCCACCATTTTGTCATCTGATGTGATTTTCCTATGTGTTGTAAATCCTGTCTCTAATGTTAATGAGATGAGATTAATGGCAGTTATGTTAATGAGGCAGGACTCAATCTACAAGATTAGACTGTGTTCTAAGCCAATGTCTTTTGAGATATAAAAGAGAAAAGTGAGCAGAGACAGGGGGACCTCATACTACCAAGAAAGCAACGCCAGGAACAGGGTATGTCCTTTGGACCCAAGGTTCCTGCACTGAGAAGCTCCTAGTCCCGGGGAAGACTGATGACAAGGACCTTCCCCCAGAGCCGACAGAGACAGAAGACCTTCCCCTGGAGTTGGCACCCTGGATTTGGCCTTCCAGCCTCCTAGACTGTGAAAGAATAAATTTCTGTTTGTTAAAGCCATCCACTTGTGGTATTTCTGTTATAGCAGCACTAGATGACTAAGGCATCAGGTCCCACTGACCAGAAAGAGAGACATCCTCTCCCTACACACCTGAGAAACTATTGCTGCCCCCTTTCTGCAAAGGGCAGGACTCAAGTTACTTCTCAGCAACTGTAGTGGAATTTGCCTCCTGCTGATCTGACGAACTTCGTGTTTTTGAAAGTATGAAGCTGAGACAATGGCAAAAGCAGTGGGGAGCAGGGCCCTCTGGTGAACTCACAAAACTCTGTAGAGCCTTCCAAGAGGCAGTAATAATTAGACTTTGGACTAAGAATCTATGAAGCTCCTGAACTTTTCACAAAAGGAAAGCACTAATGATAATAGATCAAATTTCTCAAAAATAGGCAAAAGGAGGCTGGATGCCATCAGAATTTGAATATTAAAAGCACATGTCCACATGTTCTACAATAGCTGGTGGAGTAAGGTTTAGTGGTGGCACAAATCTTCATCCCTCAAGAGGTAACCTTCAAGGCCTAACCCAGTTCTCACTTCTTCCTGGAAGCCTCCCCTGATTGACTCAACCCCACAGGAGCCAGACGACCAGCTTTTTGGACTGTATCTACTACTCACTGTCTGTGAGACCTGGATGAGTCACTGAAACTCTCTGAGTCATTGGACAATAATGGTATTAATACCTATCCAGAATTGCTCTTCAGATTAAAGAATACATTGTTTATAAACTCTAAAGCTCTTTGCAAAAGTATAATTCTTGATTCTCAAATGCTTAGCAATACAGTTGGCTTAATACTATTATTCACTGCTTAGAGCTGCTTGGGCGTTCACAGGGATGGACTTTGTCTAGGCCCCTTGGGCTGTCCCTGTCCTCGTGTTGGCACCTTAACCTAGGAAAGAATAATAGCAATACCACCTTTTTGAAAGAAATAACTATTGGGAGGCCAACACTAGTCTAGGTGTAGATGTCACTTATCTCCAGGACTAAGAGCAACATTGCAAATCAGGTATTATTCTTATTTAGTGGACAAGAAAACTGAGCTCAGAAAGGCTGAACAACTCGCTCAAGTTCATATAGTCCATCCAGGTCTTAGTTACCTAGTGCTGCCATAACAAAAAATATCATAAGTGAGTGACTTAAAAGAACAAAATTTTATTTTTCTCACAGTTTTGGAGGCTAAAATTTCAAATCAGAGTCTCAGCCATGCCAGTTCCTTCTGTGAGCCTCTCTCCTAGTTTCTGGTGATTGCCAGCAACGGTTGACGTTCCTTTGCTTCTTACAGATGCAGCTCCCTCCATCCTCACATGGTGTCTCCCCTGTGTGTGTCACTGTCTATTCTGTCTATTCGCTGTCTGTTACTCAGAAGGGAATAGGTTTAGAACCCACCCTACTCTAGTACATCCTTATTAACATATCCCTATTTCCAAAAACTGGGTCACATTTACAAGCACAGGGATTAGGACTTCGATATACATTTTTGGGGGGACAGAATTCAATCCATAAAGGCCAGTAAGTTTCAGAGCCAAAATTCTGTCCATATTCTTTCTGTTTTGCCAAGCTGAGATTCTCATGGAAAGCCACATTCACTTTGATCCACACTGTTACAGAAAAGAGCACTAGGCCAATTTGTTAGACAATAAAGAGAAAAGTATAAGCCATAATATGGCCTTAGGCAGCCTGGAGTAGTGAAAGCGTGAGGTCTACCAGAAATACTCACTGAATGACTGAATGAATGAATGAATTCCTCCAGGGTAGAGTTAGCAAGGCTTCACAGAAGAGGTGAAAATTAGGAAGCTGGCATTCTTTCCTCAACACCTCAGGCCTTCCCTTAGTGAACATATTTCTCACTCTCAGATTCCAACGCTCTTCCATGAGTGGACTTTCTCTAGCCACACAACGCAGGGACGCCTGGGCTTTGCAGGCTTAACCCCTCCTGTTAAACTCCACAGTGCCTCATATGGAAATGACAACAAATAAATACATACTAGTTGGTTCTCGACGCACTTTTCTGCCCTCTTTTTCCCATCTTTGCCACTCTCCTGCATAATATGTAGAGACTTCATATACTGAATATGAATTTTTGTGTTTTTCTTTTCCCTGCATCTGTGCATGACAGAGGCCTCCACGTTGCCTTGAGACTTGAGGTTACTGTATAACCAAAAAACTCTGCCGTTGAGTCAGTTCTGACTCATAGGGATTATTGTATAGACGAAACAAATATTTATGCATTTTACTACTAAAACAACAGCAAAGCTGAGAAAAGCAGGGCATAGACCATGAACCACAACAACAGTACTGACAGAGAATAGAGAAGGAGGAGAGCCCCTATCCCCACCCTATCTTCCCCTTAAAGAGACTGGGAAAGAGTCCCCAGGAGGGAGTGTGATGGGGTATGTGGCCTTAGAAGAGCCCAGGGAGGATAGACCTGGGGGACCAGGGTGAGAGGAGGGAGGGGCAGCTCAGGGGTCTGCCAAATGGCCTGGGGGCCAGCACCAGGGAGCAGCAGGGGAGCCTACCCAGATGGTGAAAGCCAAGCCAGTGCCTGGGACCACTCACTGCTGCTCAATGTGCCCACATTGTCCAGGTCAGAAACCCCATTAGCTGTTCTCTCATGGCTCTGGGTAGGGCCTTCCATCATTGGCTGCCTGTACTCTACCTGTGGATCATCCCCCAGAGGGTACCCACCTGGGTTAATCCCCACCTTTGCTGCCCTGTGTGGACCCCCCCCCCACTTTTATTCAACATTAAAGACAATAGCTAACCCATAGAGCTTATTGTGTCAATATGTGCACATACATATGTTCATATGTACATGTGTATATATGTATATGCATATCCGATCAGACTCGTCGCCATAAAGTCGATTCGATTATGACTCATAGGGACCCTAAAGGACAAAGTAGAACTGCCCCATAGGGTTTCCAAGGAGCACCTGGTGAATTTGAACTGCTGACCTTTTGGTTAGCTGCTGTAGGTCTTAACCACTACGCCAATAGGGTTTCCATATGTGTGTGTATATATATATATACACACACACACGCACACACAGATATAGAGAGAGAGAGAGAGAAAGAGAAGGAGCCCTAGTGGTGCAATGGTTAAAGCACTCGGCTGCTAACTGAAAGGTCAGAGGTTCGAACCCACCAGCCACTCCACAGGAGAAAAATGTGACAGTCTGCTTGCATAAAGATTTACAGCCTTGGAAACACTATAGGGCAGTTCTACTCTGTCCTATAGGGTCACTATGAGTTGGAATCGACTCAACAGAAATGGGTTTGGTTTGGGGTCTTACACACACACACACACACACACACACACACACACGCACACGCACACGCACATGCACTCACAACCTTTCGATTAGCAGTCAAGCATGTTAACCATCTACACCACCCAGGGACTCCTTATCTCTGATAGCAAACTTAACCTCCAGGTCGTAAGCCCTGCCTTATTTATCTTGATACATCCATAGCCCAAGGATGATGCCTTGCCCATGCAAACAGCTAGAGTGAATGTTTGCTAAATATATTGAATTACTATCAACTGTTAGTCAAAGTTATATGGTTGAGCACATATTTGTCCTCGGGCACCCTGAGGATACATTTCTCAAAGGAGCACACAGAGACACCACAGCAATAACACGCTTGCTCAATATCAGTCTTTCATTCTCTAGAGAGCTTGGAAAGAGAGAATAACTTACTTTTAATAGTGCTCTACACTTCTCACAGTTTTTAAGTATATCACCTCATTTGAATCTCATTAATTCTGGTAGGTAGCTAAAGAAGGAGTTATTACTCCTACTGTACAAGCTAAGAAACTGTGGCATTAAAGAGGTTAAATGACTTATCCAAGATTATCTATCTACAAAGTAGCAAAGCCAGGACTTAAATGCCAGTTTCCCAGTCCCTGGTTTGGTAGTCTTTCCCCTATACCCTCATGTCCTTTGAGTGGGAAATGTAATTCTCTCTCCCAGATTCCATAAACTTTATTCCACAAATATTCTTTCCCAGGCTCCACATCTGTTGGGGAAGGATTGAGGAGAACAGTTCATATGGCACCTTAGTTAAGATACCCATTGCCCTAGCCATGGGCCAGCAACATCAGCATCACCTGGACCTTACTGGAAATGCAGAATCTTGGGCTTGAGGAGTTGGGCTCCTGGATGAAAACCTGTGTATGATTTTTCAGACCTGACCATAGGCAATTATAAAGGCTTTATCTGGCAGGCCTCAGGGGGAAAGCCACGCCCCCCAGCCAAACATGGTGCACTCATTGTAGTCTGTGCAGAGAGCTGCAGACAAGGTCCCCCCACCAACCATTCCCTTTCACACATTTGCATTCCCAACTCAGGCACCTCCACATGGAGGCCTCTTTGCTGGTGGCCTTTAGCAGTGGCCTTCCTTAGGTGCCTCTGCTGAGGTCTCTTTACCAGAAGGAAAGGGGAACTGTAAGACACCTTACCGTACTCTAACTCAGTAATCAGTATTTTTTTCAGGACTAGCCCTTCTCCCTCACCCTCCCCTGGCCCTGGGGTCTGTAAAATTGCAGGAGCCTTTTGTTGGGGTCTTTTTCAGCAGTAAGATGGTCCCCAAATCCATGCTGGTCCACCTGACCCTCACCCGGGTGCCTTACTGGGGAAATACGGAACTGAGGGAAGCCAGGAGCCTTCTCTCTGGCCTTGATGTCTTGCTTATAGTGAGTGATTATAGGCTTGACAAAAAAAACCCTTTGCCATTGAGTCAATTCCAACTCACAGTGACCCTATAGGACAGAGTAGAACTGCCCCATAGGGTTTCCAAGGTGGATTTGAACTGCCAACCTTTTGGTTATTGGCTGAACTCAGCCACTGTGCCACCAGGGCTCCATAGGCTTGACTGTTATTTTGGCTCCTTGACTTAATCAGCTATTCAGACACCCAGCAGCTTAGTTCAGTTCTCTCAGCTCAACTCAGCTCTCTGACAAGACCTGTTCCAGAATCTGCATTTTAACAAGATCCCCAGGTGATTTGTTTGCGTGTGAAAGTTTGAGAACCTCTGCTATGGAAGGGCAGTCATCAACAGATATAAAGAAGTTGAATATCTTCAGGTGTTGTCTATAAGAGTTGGAGTCCCTGGGTGGTTCAGGTGGTTAACATGCTTGCTGCTAACTGACAGGTTTGGAGGTTCAAGTCCACCCAGAGGCACATCAGAAGAAAGGCCTGGCAATCTACTTCTGAAAAATCAGCCATTGAAAACCCCGTGGAGCACACTTCTACTCTGACACACATGAGGTTATCAGAATTGACTTGATGGCAACTTGACTGGTCTTCTGTGAGAGTTAAGTGGGTATTTTCCGCTGTTGACCACGTTCAGATGTTAACTTGGTAAGCATCACCTGGGACTCACACTCAGCAGACATGTAAAGGATTCCTGGAGAACACATAGATAAAGCTGGGCACTTGATCTCCTCTTCCACGCGGAAACCTAGGGGACGGAACACTCACCTAAAGAGATGAGCCCTTGACATTTCTGCCCATAAATAGGCGACTGATGGACTATAGGGTCGCTTGATGGGCACTAAACGGTTGCCAGAGCCCTGGTGGTGAAGTAGTTAAGAGCTCAGGCTGCTAAACAAAAGCTCTGCAGTTCGAATCCACCAGCTGCTCCTTGGAAACCCCATGGGGCAGTTCGACTCTGTCCTATGGAGTCACTATTCATTGGAATCGACTTGACGGCAGTGAATTTGGTTTTTTGGTTTTATTGCCTTTCTATGCACTTTTGGATGTTGTGCCAGACACTGTGGGGCTTGGTGTTCTGAACACAGATCCAGGTCTGTTCAGTATAAACCAGAAAGGTGACTTTTTCCATCTTAGTTATCTAGCGCTGCTATAACAGAAGTACCACAAGTGGACGGCTTTAACAAACAGAAGTTTATTCTCTCACAGTCTAGGAAGCTACAAGTCCAAATTCAGGGTTCCAGCTCCAGGGGAAGGCTTTCTCTCCCCGTCAGCTCTGGGGGAAGGTCCTTCTCATCAATCTTCTCCTGTTGAGGAGCTTCTCAGCTCAGGGACTCCAGGTCCAAAGGATGCACTATTCTCCTGGCTCTTGTTTCTTGGTGGCATGAGGTTCCCCATCTCTCTGCTCGCTTCTCTCTTTTATATCTCAAAAAAAAATGACTTAAAACATAACCGAATCTTGTAGATTGAGTCCTGCCTCATTAACATAACTGCCACTAATCTCACCTCCTTTACATCACATAGGTAGGATTTACAACACATAGGAAAATCACATCAGATGACAAAATGGTAGACAATCACACAATACGGGGAATCATGGACTAGCCAAGTTGACACACATTCTGGGGGGACACAATTCAATCCATAACACTTTCCATTACAGAAAATTATGGAGGTCTGTCAACTTTTCAGCAGTCAGATGTAGGCTAAATAGATTCAGCCACCTCTTGCCACCCTGACTCTCCTGCTGGAGGAAGTCTAAATCAAATGCTGTTTTTCTGTATTTGTAAATTGTCTGCACAGAATGGTGATATAAAATGCAGAGTGTTTTAAAGAACCAGCTTTTAAAAGTTGTCTGAAAAGCTAAACATATTGATAGGTTTTCCTTATCAAGGGTAGCACTTGCTAAACCAACATTAACCTGTTGATTAGCCTTAATGGTATCTAATAACTAATAGTGGCTAACATGTTTTTTTCTTTTTTTTTTTTTTAGTGCTTGCCATGTGCCAGGTGCTGTTCCAAGCATTTAGAAGTACCCATTTAATCCTCAAAATAACCTTTTTTTGTCTTGGGAGGTACTGTTATTCTCATTTTACAGATGAGGAAATTGGCATCAAGAAAGATATTTAACCTCAACAACAAAAAGACAAATAACCCAATTAAAAAATGGGCAAAGGATATGAACATGCACTTCACCAAAGAAGACATTCAGGCAGCTAACAGACACGTGAAGAAATGCTCACAGTCATTAGCCATCAGAGAAATGCAGATCAAAACAACAATGAGACACCATCTCACCTTAACAAGGCCAGCATTAATCCAAAAAACACAAAATAATAAATGCTGGAGAGGTTGTGGAGAGACTGGAACACTTGTACACTGTTGGTGGGAATGTAAAATGGTACAAACACTTTGGAGATCGATTTGGCCCTTCCTTAAAAAGTTAGAAATAGAAGTACCACACGATTCAGCAATCCCACTCCTTGGAATATATCCTAGAGAAATAAGAGCCGTCACATAAATAGATATATGCACACCCATGTTCATGGCAGCACTGTTCACGATAGCAAAAAGACGGACACAACCTAGGTGTCCATTAACAGACTAATGGACAAACAAATTATGGTATATTCACACAATGGAATACTACGCAACGGTAAAGAACAACAATGAATCCGTGAAACATAACATGGAGGAATATGGAGGGCATTATGCTGAGTGAATTTAGTCAGTCACAGAAGGACAAATATTGTATAAAACCACTATTATAAGAACTCAAGAAAAGGGTTAAACACAGAAGAAAACATTCTTTGAT
>NW_004443969.1:5340729-5352804 GCF_000243295.1 Trichechus manatus latirostris
GCCTGGCTACCACCAATGACTGCCCAGACAGGGAACACAATAGAGAGTCTCTGATGGAGCAGGAGAAAGGTGGGGTACAGAACCTCAAATTCTAGTAAAAAGATCAGACTTAATGGTCTGACTGAGACTAGAGGAACCCCAGAAAGCATGACTCCCGGACTCTCTGTCAACCCAGAACTAAAACACTTCCCGAGGCCAACTCTTCAGATAAATATTGGACTGGACCATGGGACATTAAATGATACTCATGAAGAGCGTGCTTCTTAGCTCAAGTAGATACATGAGACTAAATGGACAGTTTCTGTCTGGAGGTGAGATGGGCAGGCAGAGAGGGTTAGGAGCTGGTTGAATGGACACAAGAGATCAGGGATAGAAAGGAGGAGTGTGCTGTCACAGTATAGGGAGAGCAATTAGAATCAGGGTCACCTAACAATGTATGTATAAATTTTTGTATGAGAGACTAACTTGAATTGTAAACTTTCACTTAAACTACAACAATAAAAAAAAGATAAGAAAGATATTTAAGTAACTTGCTCACAGTTGTCATCTAACTGATAGGAGGCTGAGCATGTTCTAACCACGCAGCCTAGCTCCAGAGTCCACACTCTGACTGTCCAACTATAAGCAAGAGTTGAGAGGGGAAACTGAGGTAAAAATACCGGCAAGAGTTGGTATGAAAACACAGCACCCTGGCTTCCTCCTCCAGCTCCATTTCCACTAACAGAGCAGAAATGAGTCCCGGGCAGGACTCACAGCCATCAGCTGGATTATCAGGAAGCTCAGCCTCCCAGTAACCAGCCACGTACTGCAGAGTCGACTCCAACTCATGGCGACCCCATGTGTGTCAGAGCTGCGCTCCATAGGATTTTCAGTGGCTGGTTTTTTCGGAAGCAGATCACCAGGCCTTTCTTCCATAGAGCCTCTGGGTGGACGCGAAATTCCAGCCTTTCAGTTAACAGCTGAGTGAGTTAACCTTTTGCATCATCCAGGGTCTCCTAACCTCCAAGTAGTAGAAGTAAATGCTGTTTGGTTTCTAGGAAATTGAGCTATTAGTGACTGCTCTCAATTAAGAAAAACTCCATTGTGAAGAGTTCTGTAGCCAAGGTATTAGCAGGACCAACGATTCAAAGAGTACCAAGAGCACCACTAGGAGAAGACTCATTTTTACTCATCGACTGAAATGAGCAGATTCTCGGCAGCATTTGGGAGAGGAGTACCAAGTATAAAGCGGTCTTGCTGAGTTCAGATGTTTAGTTCTTTGACTACATTCTTCTGCAAGTCTGTTATAGCATTTATTAAAAACGATTTCTAAAATCACTGCACTAACATACAGCTCGGGTTTGTTGAAAAGATGTGCTGACTCTAAAATCTTTCACTCACTTTCAAAAGGGATCCTGCTGTGGAACCACGAACTAGAAACAACTGGAATACCATGTGGTGGCAAAGTTCTCCCCGGAACGTGTTGCCTGAGGCTTTAAAAAAATGGACTGAATGACTGTATTCAACACACAAAGTCCAGGCTCAACCTTGTCGCTTCATATTTTGGGCTGGATAATGTTTTGTTGTGGGGGCTGTCCTGTGCATTTGGATGTTTAGCAGCATCCCTGGCCTCTATCCACCAGATGCCAGAAGCACACCTACCCCAGTTGTAACAAACAAAAATGCACCCAGGGGGACAAAATCACACACACACACACACACACACACACACACCCCCATTGAGAACCAGTGATTTATATGCTGCTGTTGTTGTTATCAAGGAACTCTGGTGGCACAATGGTTAAGCACTCAGCTGCTAACCTTAAGGTCAGCATTTCAAACTCATCAGTCATTCTGTAGGAGAAAGATGTGGCAGTCTACTTCTGTAAAGATCACAGCCTTGGAAACCTCGTGGGGCAGTTCTACTCTGTCCTATTGGGTTGCTGTGAGTCAGAATTGACTCGACAGCAATGGGTTTGGTGGGTTGTTATTAGCTGCTGTGGAGTGAGCCCCCATGCACAAGGAAGCAAAATGCTGCCCTCCTGCCTGGTCCCGTGTTATCCCTATAGTTGGTTGTGGATTGGACTGTTGTGATCCATAAGGTTTTCATTGCTGATTTTTTGGAAGTAGATTGCCAAACCTTTCTTCCTAGCCTTAGTCTGGAAGCTCCACTGAAACCTGTTCAGCATCACAGCAACATGGAAGCCTCCACTGACACACATGGCTGTGCATGAGGTGCACTGGGCAGGAATTGAACCAGGATCTCCTGCATGGAAGGTGAGAATTCTACCGCTGAACCACCACCGGTCTATACAGAGTAACAGAAATACGCCACCACCTCTCATCCCACGGCCTCACCTCTCACCTATGTGTGAATGACTGACTGCTATATCATACCTGTAGCCCTGACCCCTGCCTTAAGCTTTAATTAAAAAATACCAAACTATTTTTCTGTAAACCTAAAACTGCTCTAAAAATAAAGTCTATTATTAAAAAAAAAAGTACTAAACTAGTATTCCCAGCTAAACATCTATACAAGGTCCATAGACATATCAAGATCAAATTATCTAAAACTATACAAAATATGTACTAAAATTCCACGCAGCTTAGTCTCACATCACCATCCTTCTGATTAGCCAAGGTGGAAGACTCATAATGCTGAGAGACGCCTCTGCTAGGCCCTCGCACTCAGACTCCAGGCACTCTGAGAGATTCTGCCTTGGCCGCTTTCTCAGATCTGGGCTCTCCTCACCACGTCTGCTGTTGCCATCCTCATCCAGACTCTCATTAGAACAGGCGAGCTGAGCCTCTCCTCTTCAGGCTTCTCCCACTGTTGCCTGAGGCACATCCCCAAACACAGTTAGCATCCACTCTCCCTCTTCCTCCTCTGCTCCTACCACAATGACAGGCCCGTGATCCACCGGCTGCCCAAACCAGAAACCTAGCCTCACCGTTGACTCCCTGTCTCCAACATTAAACCCAAAACCAAACCTGTTGCCACTGAGTCCATCCCGACTAATAGTGACCCTATAGGACAGAATACAACTGCCCCGTAGGGTTTCCAAGGAGCGGCTGGTGGATTCGAACTGTCGACCTTTTGGTTAGCAGCCAAGCTCTTAACCACTGTGCCACCAGGGCTCTGTCTTCAATATTGGCTTCGTCCAATTAATTTTACACACAGTCACCAGAATGATCTTTGTTAAAATGAAAATCTGTTCATATCATTCCCCTGTGTAAACACTTCACCGCTCATTTTCTCCTCTGGACTTTGTGCAATCTGTCTTCTCTGCTCAGAAAGTTTCTGCAAAGTCCCTCCCCTCCCTGCTCACTCTGCTCCAGGCAAACTGCTCTTGGTCCTACACCATGATTTCTCCGACCTTCCTCTCCTTTGTGCTCACAAAGGCCCTAAACTTACCCACCCCATCAGGGCAGTCAGATGAGTAATGGCTGCCCGTTGTCCATGTCTGCTTACTCTAATAAACTGAAGAGTCCTTACTCACAGATACCTCTGTCTTCCTTATCCCTATGTCTCTGAGAACTAGCATGTTGCTCAGCTCATTTGTCAAGGCACTCATCAGAACACAGTGCTCTGCCAAAAAGGAATTCTGTTGAGTTATATTTTCTACACCTCATTCCATCTGAAGTAAACGTTTTGTTTTGTTTTGTTTTTTTCTTTTTCTCTAATCTGACTTTTCTGGATCATTATATTCTTCTCTTCTCACTAAACTTCCCAAACTGGCCTGGTCCTGCCTTAACTACCTTCAGCCTTCCAATTTCATTTTCCCACTTTCAAGCCTCTCCTCTCCCCCTCTGTGGATGCTGGATTCCAAAGCTTTTCATCAATGTATAGTTCCCCTGGAGCCTTGGTAATTCAATGGTAGAATTCTCACCTTCCAAGCAGGAGACCCAGTTTAATTCCCAGCCAATGCACCTCAAGTATGGCCACCACCCATCCGTCAGTGGAAGCTTGCGTCTTGCTATGATGCCAAACAGGCTTCAGTGGAGCTTCCAGACTAAGACAGACTAGGAAAAAAACCCCCGTGATCTACTTCCAAAAATCAGCCAGTGAAAACACTATAGATCACAACAGTCTGATCTGTAACCTATTATGCAGATGGCAGAGAACCAGGAAGCATTTTGTTCCATTTTGCATGGGGTCGCCATGGTGGGGGTGGGGGCAGGGTGCAACTCAATGGCCTCTAATAACAACATAGTTCCCAGTATGCAGGATGACCTATTGAACCATAATGAAGTCTCATTTTAACTGAGACCAACTAGGATAGAGCACTGGTCAGTTGGGATTATTTATATGCAGTGTGAGGACTAATCCTTAAATCCACCACTGAGCCATCAGAGAACAGACTTGTGAAACATTTCTTCACTCCCCAGCACCACTAACGCCAGAGTCAGGACATGGAACATGGAGTGGGACTGCAGGGGAGGCAACAGAGAGCGAAGAAGTAAGGCTAATGCTGCACCACCGTGGTTAACCCAGACTAGAGTATTCCCAGACTGTACTTAGAAAATGGAAAAGAAAAATTCCTCCAGCTACAGATTAAAATAGCCACGTACTTTCTGAGAAGTCAAATACTAAAACATTTGGTTTAGATTTTTTTTTTTTAATGTGAAGTCATAAATATACATTTTTTCCCTGTGGAGAATATTTATGAAAACTTTTCTGGGAAACATCTTTTCACAAAATATAGGGTCTCTGGAGACAGCTCAGGAAAGCAGTCCCCTGAATGTGCTGTCAATTGTGACCTGAGAGTCTGAATTACCATATTTTTATATTGTAACTCACTTCCTTTAGTGATATATATATTGTGCTAATGGTGTGAAAGAAGTGGAATCTGGCACTGTTAATGGTGTGTGATGTATGTGCTCCCTAACCATTAAGCATGGGGTTTTGCCCGAGACAAGAGAAGCTTCTGGCTGGCCTTCCTCTGGGGCACCGGCTTCAGGGTGACACCCAGCAGAGGTGACTTTGGTGGTGACGTGGAGAGGGGATTCTGTTTCCTTCATGCATATTAGAGATGACTGCGCCGCCAGACTTGGACAGTTTGGTAACTTCTGAGCCTTTTGTGTGCAACTTTCTTTCTCCAGACGGCCTCAGCCCCTCCCACCTGAGTCCCTTTCTCCTTTCCTTCCTTTTTTTCTCTTTTCCTGAAAGAGGCCCTTGGCCCCTCAGTGCTTACTGGAACTGATCGTCAATTCAAATGCTTTGCCATCCAGGTCATCCTACTGGTGCAGAGGTGTGATCTTTCATTGTGGAGACAGGACATTTAAAATGAAAGTAAGGCAGTGTGTATACAGTAAACGCCTATCTGGAAGATAAATGGGGACTATCACACAGTGCACATCTTCATTATTACCCCATATCTCCCTGGTGTAAACAGTTAATGCGCTAGGCTGCTAACAAAAAGGTCAGAGGTTCAAGTTCACCCAGAGGTGTCTCAGAAGAAAGGCCTGGTGATTTACTTCTGAAAAATCAGCCATTAAAAACTCTATGGAGCAAAGTTCTACTCTGACACACATGCAGTTGCCATAAGTTGTAATTAACTACATGGTAACTTGTCTGCTTATCTCCTTTCTACACACCCATACCCAACACCAAACAGCCAGACAATGGGAAAAAGTGAATTTAGAGGGATGGGCGTTTGTGAGTCCCAGCTTTTCCTTCCTGATCATTTCCCCCTCATCATACCCCACACTCTTATTGCCCTCCTCCAGGCAGAGATCATGAGAGGATGGTGCTCTCAGTCATTTATACGTCAATCTCAGCATTCTTTCTCCTGGCCTTTTAAACTTCGTTTCTGACTAAAAGGAATTTCAGATGTGATCCAGCAGGTAAAAGAGGAGTCACTTGGCAAGGTGGCAGCGGGGCGGGGCTTTCCCTGGAGCCCTTGACCTTACCTCGGACTAGCAACTCTCCCCTCTGCCCACACAGAAAGCATCAGAGCCTCCCCACTGGGCACCAGGGGAAAGGACCCAGGCTTCCAAAAATTTCAGGACGGGGTATATCTGTTATAGCTGCTTTGTGTGACATGCTGTGCTGGTACATGTTATGGATTGAATTGTGCTCCCCACTAAAAAAAAAATATGTGTTAGAATTTTAACCCTATACCTATGGACGTAATCCAATTTGGGAACAGAGTTTCTATCAGTGTAGAGAGTACTAAACCTAAACATTCTGGAGTTATAAACAAAGCAGATTAGACACAGAAGAGAGCGTAAATGGGGGAAGATAGATACCACCTAAAGATCGTCAAGGAACCAAGGAATGCTGGGGCTACAGAGGCTGAAAGAGACAAGGATGTTCCCCTAGACTCACTGCCCTGAATTTGGACTTTTAGCCTCCAGAACTGTGACAAAATAAATGTCTGTTCTTTAAAGCCACTCATTTGTGTTATTTGTGTTACAGCAGCACTCAAAAATTAAGACAGCCAGTAATAGAGACGCGTATTGCACTTGTGCCTTGAGCCCCAGTGAGCACCATCTAAGGCAACTATTGCAGTTCTCTTCAGCTTCTTCCAGCTCTGCTCCCTCCCTCCTCTTCCTCATGACTGAAATCTGCAAGCCTTCCTCCCCCAGCTCCATCAATCCCTGACTATTGTTTGACTTCTAAACATCAGGTTTACAAAAATAGATGAAGCTGTAGGAGAAGTCAGCATGACTTGACCAAAGCAAAAGTATAGAAGTTTCCTAGACACATCCAAACACCCTGAGGGACTGAGTTGCTGGGGCTGGGAGCTGGGGACCATGGTTTTGAGGGACATCTAGATCATTTGGTATATCATAGTTCATAAAGAAAATCTTCTACATCCTACTTTGGTGAGTAGCATCTGGGGTCTTAAAAGCTTTCAAGTGGCCATCTAAGATACATCTATTGGTCCCATTCCTGGAGCAAAGGAGAATGAAGAGAACCAAAGACACAAGGAAAATATTAGCCAAAAAGACTAAAGGACCACATGAACAAAAGCCTCCACTGCCCTGAGCCCAGAAGAACTAGATCTGGCATACCACCACCAACTGCTCTGACAGGGATCACAACAGAGAGTCCTGGACAGAATGGGAGAAAAACGTACAACAGAATTCAAATTTACAGAAAAAAAAACACACTTACTGGTCTGACAGAGACTGGAGGAATCCCAAGACTAGGGCTCCCAGACACTCTGCTAATCCAGAACTGAACCACTCCCAAAGCCCACATTTCAGACAAAGATTAGAGAGGCCTATAAAACAAACACTAACACACGTGAGGAATGTGCTTCTTACTTCAACCAAAGGGGCAATTCCTGTCCAAAAGCAAGACACAAAGGTAGGAAGGGACAGGAACTGGATGAACGGACACAAGGAACCCAGGGTGGAAAGGGGGAGCATGCTGTTACATTGTGGGGATTGCAACTAATGTCACAAAAAAAAAGTGTATAAATTTTTTAATGAGAAATTAATATGAGCTGTAAACTTTCACCTAAAGCACAATTAAATTAAAAAAAAAAAAGGAAGTAACCAAAGTCAAATAATAAAAAAATGACTAAACTGGTTATGGAACTGTGCAATTTTAAAATATTTATGCAAATTTTTCACTCTGCTGCCATTGAGACATATTCCCTCCCCTTGAATCTGGGTTGACCTTGATTACTAACTGACCAATAGTACTTGGCTGAAGGGATGCTGTGTGACTTCCTGTCCTAACTAGATCATAGAAAACAATTCTGTGTCTTACTGGCTTGCTAGAATACTTGTGCTGGAGCTCTGAGCCACTGCATAAAAAGTTCTAGAATCCTTCGGCTGCCAAGCTGTAAGGAAGCTCAACCCAGCCCATATGGAGGGTCCACATGGAGAGGTCTTGCGAATATGTAAAGACAGAAAGATGCCCAGGCAGCCCTCAGCTGCTCCAGTCCCCTCTGTCCTAAATCCAGTCACCACGTAACACAACTGCATGAGCCAAAACCACCCAGCCAAGCCCTTCTCAGATCCCTGACACACAGAAACTGTGAGAGACAATAATATGATTGCTGTTGTTTTAAGTCACTAAGTTCTGAGTGGCTTATAATAGATACCTGGGACAGAAATCCCTACTGCATACAACATTATGTAGCCATTGAAAAGCTTAATTAACAACAAGATTTCAGAAATGGACAATGTGATAGAAGGACTGAGGACCAGGTTTGAAACAGTAGAAGACAGAATCAGTGAAATTGAAGAAAAACACTTGGATACAACTCTGTCTGAGGAAAAATCAGAAAAAAGAATGAGGAAAATGAAGAGACCCTGAGAATTACATAAGATACAATCAAATGCAAAAATTTGTGAGTAATCAGAGTTCCAGAACAGAAGGAGAAAACAGAAAACATAGAGAGGATCATTGAAGAACTGCTGACAGAAAACTTCCCCAATATCATGAAAGATGAAAAGTTGGCCATCCAAGAAGTTTGAACCCCATATAGAATAGACCCCAAAAGAAAATCACCAAGGCATATCATAATTACACTCACCAAAACCAAAGACAAACAAAGAATCCTGAAAGCAGCTCAAGAAAAACAAAAAGTCACATACAGAGGAGAAACAATAAGACTAAGCTGAGATTATTTGGAAGAAACCACGCAGGCAAGAAGGCAATGAATGGGATGACACATACAAAAAAAACTTTGAAATAAAAAAATTGCCAGCCAAGAATAATATATCCTGCAAAATTCTCATTCAAATTTGATGGTGAAATTAGGATATTTCCAGATAAACAGAAATTAACGGAATACACAAAAACCAAACCAAACTTACAAGAATTATTAAAGGGAGTTCTTAGATCTGAGAACAAACAACACCAGCTCACAGGCTGAATCTAGGACACAGGATCCTACCAGCCAGATACCAATCTAGGAAATGAAATCTCGAAGACTATCCAAAACTGAAAGAAATACAGCAGGGAATCAGAGAAGTTAATCTGTAAATGGCAACAACATTAGATCAATAAAAGAGGGAATAAACAGTGTATGTATAGAACCTTCTAATGGAGAGGAATGCAAGGCAGTATCAATAATAATAGACTGCTTCAAACTTAGGAAGATAAGGGTAAATTTCAAGGTAACTACAAGGAAAGCTGACCAACCTACTCATCAAAATAAAGAGGAAAAACATAAAGTCTCAGTAAAAATAAAATCTACAAAAACAAAAGGAATGAAAAAAAATCCACAAACAAAAAGAATTCAGCACAGGAGAGTAAGAGGAACAAAGAAAACGTCAGCACCACAAAAAAAAAGCGCTACAAAATGACAGCAATAAACTCACATGTATCAATAATTACACTGAATGTAAATGGCCTAAATGCACCCATATAGAGATGTAGAGTGACAGAATGGATAAAAAAACAGGATCCATCAATATGCTGTCTACAAGAGACACACCTTAGAAACAAAGATGTGAATTTATTAAAAATCAAAGGATGGAATAAATATATCAAGCAAATAACTACCAAAAAACAGTAGGAATGGCAATGCTAATCTCAGATAAAATAGAATTTAAAACAAAATCCACCATAAAAGACAAAGAAGGACACTATATAATGATTAAGGGGATGATCCATCATGAAGACATAACCATAATAAACAGCTACACACCCAATGACAGCGCTCCAAAATACATAAAACAAACTCTAACAACACTGAAAAGAGAAATTGACAGTTCCACAAGAATAGTAGGAGACTTCAACACACCACTCTCAATAAAGGACAGAACAACTAAGAAGAAACAGCAAAGATACAGAAGACTTAAATGGAAGAATCAGCCAACTTGACCTCATAGACATATGTAGAACATGCCATCCAACAGCTGCAAACTACACATTCTTTTCCAATGCACATGGAATGTTCTCCAGAGTAGACTACGTTTTAGGTCACAGAGCAATCCTCAACAAGATCCAAAACACTGAGATAATACAAAGTATCTTCTCTGACCACAACGCCATCAAGGTAGAAATTAACAACAGAAAGAGCAAGGAAAAAAAATCAATTACATGGAAACTGAATAACATCCTGCTTACAAACCACTGGTTAATAGAAGAAATCAGAGATGGAATCAAAAAATTCCTAGAATCAAATGAGAATGAAAATACGTCATACCAAAACCTTTGGGACACAGCAAAGGCAGTCCTCAGAGGACAATTTATAGCAATAGACGCATACATCATAAGAGAAGAAAGGAACAAAATCAAAACACTAAGTACAGAACTCAAACAAATAGAAAGAGACAGGAAAAAAAAAGCCCACAGCCACTAGAAGAAAGGAAATAATAAAGATCAGAGCAGAAATAAATGAAACAGAGGATAGAAAAACATAGAAAGAATCAACAAAACCAAAAGTTGGTTCTTTGAAAGAATCAACAAAATCGACAAACCACTGGCCATACTGACAAAAGAAGAACAGGAGAGGGCACAAATAACCCAAATAAGAAATGAAATGGGGGACAAAACAACAGACCCAACTGAAATAAAAAGGATCATAACAGAATATTATGAAAAACTATACTCCAACAAATTTGAAAATCTAGGGGAGATGGATAAATTTCTAGAAACATATATTACCTACCCAAACTATCACAAAGTGATGTTGAAAATCTAAACAGACTCATAAAAAGAGAAGATATTGAAAAGGTAATAAAAAAAACTTCCAACAAAAAAAAGCCCTCGTCCAGATGCCTTCACTGGAGAATTCTACCAAACATTCAGAGAAGAGCTTATACCCGTAGTACTCAAACTATTTCAGAACAGAGAAAAGGAAGGGATACTTCTGAATTTATTTTACGAAGCCAGCATAACCCTAATACCAAAACCAGGCAACGATGCCACAAAAAAAGAAAATTACACACCAATATCTCTCATGAATATAGATGCAAAAATTCTCAACAAAATTCAGCATCATACTAAAAAAATAATATGCCATGACCAAGAAGGATTCATACCAGGTATGCAAGGATGGTTCAGCATTAGAAAATCATCAACATAATCTACCACATGAATAAAAGGAAACAAAAGAATTATATAATCATCTCAATTGATGCAGAAAAGGCATTAGACAAAGTCCAACACCCATTCATGATAAAAACTCTCAACAAAATAGGTATAGAAGGGAAATTTCTTAGCATAATAAAGGGCATCTATGCAAAACCAACAGCCAACATCATTCTTAATGGAGAGAGGATGAAAACATTCCCCTTGAGAACAGGAACAAGATAAGGATGCCCTTTATCACCACTCCTATTTCACATTGTGCTGGAAGTTCTAGCTAGAGCAATAAGACAAGAAAAAGAAACAAAAGGCATCCAAATTGGTAATGAAGAGGTTAAACTGTCCCTGTTTGTGGATGATACAATACTATACATAGAAAACCCTAAAAACTCCATGAGAAAACTGCTGGAACTAATAGAAAGATTCAGCAGAGAAGCAGGATACAAGATAAACATACAAAAATCAGTTGGATTCCCATACACCAATAAAGAGAACGATGAAAAGAATCTTACGAAAGCAATACCATTTATAATAGCTGCTTAAAAAAATAAAATACTTAGGAATAAATCTAACCAGCAGTGTAAAAGACCTATACAAAGAAAACTACAAAACACTACCGCAAGAAAGCAAAAGAGATTTACATAAATGGAAAAACATACCATGCTCATGGATAGGTAGACTCAACGTTGTGAAAATGACTATTCTACCCAAAGCAATTTACAAATACAATGCAATCCCAATCCAAATACCAACAACATTCTTTAAAGAGATGGAAAAACTAATCATTAATTTTATATGGAAAACAAAGAAGCACCGAATAAGTAAAGCACTATTGAAGAAGAAGAATAAAGTTGGAGGACTCACACTACCTGACTTCAGAACCTACTATACAGCTACGGTAGTTGAAACAGCCTGGTATTGGTACAACAACAGATAAATTGACCAATGGAACAGAATTGAGAAACCAGATGTAAATCCATCCACCTACAGTAACCTGATCTTCGACAAGGGCCCAAAGTACATCAAAGGGGGAAAGATGGTCTTTTTAACAAACGATGCTGGCAAAACTGGATGTCCATCTGCAAAAAAATGAA
>NW_004443969.1:5354865-5413795 GCF_000243295.1 Trichechus manatus latirostris
AAAAAAAAAGGTCAAGAAGGGAGAGGGTTGACATGTTGTGGGGTTGTTAACCAGTGTTATAAAACAATATGTGTACTACTGTTTCATGAGAAACTATTTGTTCTGTAAACATTCACCTGAAGTACAATAAAAATAATAATAAAAATAAAACGTTAGAACCACAAAAGCACTATGACAAAATTCATTCCTTTCCCAGGAATGATTATGGATTGGGATGGAACCCTTGAGATTTAGGTGTTAAAATGTAAAAGGTGTATCTTCCATATTTTCAAAGTTTGAAGAGAGCCCATAAATATTACCTACAATCAGATATGTACTGCAGAGTTCCTCTTTTATCTTATTGCTTTTCTTTTTTAAAACAAAAATTACCATATATTTTGTATAAATGGAGTCCCTGGGTGATGTAAACACTTAGCTGCTAACCAAAAGGTTGGAGGTTTGAGTTCACTCAGAGGCACCTTGAAAGAAAGGCCTGGAGACAGACTTACAAAAAATCGGCTATGGAAAACCCTGTAGTACATGGAGCACAGTTCTACTCTGACACACATGGGCGTCTCCATAAGTCAGCGTCCACTCGACAGCAACTGGTTAGTTTGTATAAAATACAAAGAATATAAAAAGTGTTTGAAATGTCTAAATGAAAATATGGATTTAGGGTCATCTCTTTTGGACCACCTGGGAGACTGCCGTGAAGTCGCATCCACTCACACTATCTCACCTTAAGTCCAGGATCTCTGGATCTCAGTCCTCTCCATCAGGAGCACGCATGGCTCCTCATAGCTCAGTGACCCATCAACTAAAGGGCAAACCAAACCAAAGAAAAACAAAACCTACCGCCATCAAGTCAGTTCCAACTCATAGCAACCCCATAGGGTTTCCAAAGCTGTAAATCTCTACAGAAGCAGACAACCACATCTTTCTCCTGTGGAGCTGGCAATTTTGAAAAGCAGAACTTTCAGTTAGCAGTTATCGTGGATTGATTTGTGTTCCTCAAAAATATGTGTATCAATTTGGCTAGGCCATGATTCCCAGTATTGTGTGATTGTCCACCATTTTGTCATCCGGTGTGATTTTCCTATGTGTTGTAAATTCTATCTCTATGATGTTAATGAGATGCGATTAGTGACAGTTATGTTAATGCAGCATGACTCAATCTACAAGATTAGGTTGTGTTTTAAGCCAATCTCTTTTGAGATATAAAAGAGAGAAGCGAGCAGAGACACAGGGGTACCTCATACCACCAAGAAAGAAGCACCGGGAGCATAGCGCGTCCTTTGGACCAGGGGTTCCTGCACCTGAGAAGCTCTAGACCAGGGGAAGACTGATGACAAGGACCTTCCCCAGAGCCAATAGAGAGGGAAAGCCTTCCCCTGGAGCTGGCACCATGAATTCAGGCTTCTAGCCTCCTAGACTGTGAGAGAATAAATTTCTCTTTGTTAAAGTCATCCACTTGCGGCATTTCTGTTACAGCAGCACCAGATGACCAACACTGTAGTCGAGTGCATTAACCACTGCGCCACTAGGGCTCACATGCACACGCACACAATGTGCAATGATGGAGTAAGACTCAGTAGCGGCAAATAAAAACGTCCATTAGGAAAAGGGAGACCAGAGAAAACATATGGCAGTCACTGGCCCACAGTAGTTTATCAGTCCCATGGGGCCAAGGTTGCAAAGGCTCCTCCACAGGCTGTGCACTAAGTTACTTGCTAGTCCATCTGGCAGCACCTGGTTCTGTTCTACACAGATCCTTCCTTGCCTGTTACCCTCTGTGGTCATGTGTGACTCTGGCCTTGGAGAGTGTGCTCTTCCAGGGGCTGCCAGCTTACATGGCCCACTTCCTGCTGGTGCAGGTCTGAGACCAGGGGCATTGCTTCATAGGTTGAACAATTATAGGCTTTCAAAGAGGAGAATAGTAGTTACTTGTAGAGATAAAGCTCCCTCAAAAATATGCAAAGCTTCTTGTCTGCCGGTAGTCATTCTGTGTGCAAGATCTTATTTAAACATAATCGTTATGCCTAAGGCTGTAGTGTAGAGGTCTGCATGCTTTTTCTCTAAAGGGCCAGATAGTGAATATTACAGGCTTTGTGGGCCAAGAAAGCAAAATTGAGGACATTACTTGAGTATTTATATAACTTAGGAGTCCTGGTGGTGCTATGAGTCAGAATCGACTCAGTGGCAACGAGTTTGGTATTTTTGGTTTTGGTGGTGCAATGGCTGAGTGCTCGGCAGCTAACTGAAAGCCACCCAGCGGCTCCACGGGAGAAAGGCCTGGTGATCTGTGCCTATAGGATTACAGCCTAGAAAACCCTGTGGGACAGTTCTACACTGTCACATGGGGTCGCTATGAGTCGAAATCTACTCAACAGCTGCTAACAACAACAACTTGTATTATAAGAAAGAAAACAATTTTTCACCTTTTTTTTTCCATCCGTTCCTAGCCCAGAGCCATACAAAAACAAGCAGCCAGGCCTTGCCCATAGGGCTGCAGTCTGCCCAGCCCTGCTCCGGTCTATTACTCATTGGCTTCTGTGCTCTCTGCCCTTTTCTTTCCTCTTTATAGCGGCCACCTTGAGGCCACCTGAAACAGTAGACATTAGTGGAAAGGCAACACCTGTCATCTGATCCTTGTTATCATTTGTCTTTATACGTTGCTTGTAATGTTGTTTGTCAAAGAACTCTTACCAAAGATGCTTAAGAAAGGCCTGGAGCCAAAATCTTATCTCCTGAAAGCTGCCCCTCAGGGTCACTGCTAGCTGCTTCAGTTTGTGGTTCAGTCACAGGTAATTGGCATTTTCAGCCTGCTAGGTCCCCAGCTACTGAACTCTCTCCGACTTAGATTGCAGGACACAGGCAGAATCCTCCTTTAGCAAAGCCATACTCCCCTCCACAGATGCTTACAGGCTGCTAGGCAGCCAGGGAGTCCCTGGGTGGCACGAGCGGTTACGCACTGGCCTACTAACAGAAAGGCTGGTGTTCAAACCCACCCAGAGGTGCCTCAGAAGTAAGGCCTGGCCATCTGCTTCTGAAGGGTCACAGCCTTGAAAACTCAGTGGCGCACTTCTGCTCTGCACACATGGGGTCGCCACGAGCCAGAATCAATTAGACAGCAACTAACAACAACGACAAGTCAGGCCAGCGCGTCTCTCTCAGCGCTGTGCTGAGTGTGGCAAGAACAGCCCCACACACCACATTCGAAAGCGCTCCTGCCATTTCCCCTAATGCTACAAACCTGTCTGTCTTTGGTCTGCCTTCCAGCAAACTCAGGGAACAGTTTTAGCCAATGTTTCGCGGTCACGTAGCAGCAGTCACCGGCTCTGTAGACTGCAGTACCTGTGATCTCCCACCTTCTACCGATCCTTCAGCTTGTGCTGCACCACACACGTACGTTCTGTTACGAGCAGTCCCCTACCTCAGGCACCCAGTTCTTCCTTGTAGCTATTATATTTTTGGCCTTGATCTTATGGTCCAAGATTGAAGCGTCAGCTTCCAGGGAGCAGTACAGAAGAGACAAAGTCAAAAAAGAAAGGACCACGCGCCTAATGTCTTTTAAGAAAGGCTCTTCTTGTTGTTAGTCTCTTACATGGAAGGCAAGAATTGACCCCCAACTCATGGCGACCCCATGCACGAGGAATCGAAATGCTGCTGGGTCCTGCGCCATCCCCATGATTGGTTGTGGATAGGACCTTTGTGATAATAGAGTCTTCATTGTCTGATTTTTTGGAAGTAGATGGCCAGGCCTTTCTTCCTAGACCATCTTAGTTCAGAAGCTTCACTGAAGCCTGTCCAGCATCCTAGCAACATGCAAGTCTCCACCGACAGGCAGGCAGTAGCTGAACATAAGATGCATTGGCCAGGAATTGAACCCAAATCTTCCGTACGGAAGGTAAAAATTCTCCTGCTGAACCGCCACTGCCCCCAAGGAAACCTCTTAGACACTGTTACCCCACTCTTTTGCTTGCACCTCGTTGGCCAGAAGCTAGTGACATGGCCATACCTAGCTGAAAGAGGAGCTAAGAAATGCAACCTCCATCCTGGGAAGCCATACACCTAGCCAAAAAATGGGGCTTTTATCACTCCGAAATGAGCATGGTAATTCAAGGCTGGCTGGAGTCTCTGCCATAGATCGGTACTAGTATAATCCCCATTTTGCAGACGAAAACACTGAGGCTTGAAGAGGCTAAGTACTGCTTGAGAGTAAGCAGTGAAGCCAAAATTCCAATCCAGCAATGTCTGACTCCAAAGTTAACTCATATTCTTAACAAAGAGCATACTTTGGTCTATGTATAACAGATTCTGGCCTGAGGAAGTGAACAAGCAGCTTTGGGCTTCCTGTCTGGTGACTTTTGGAATTTTAACACTTCTAAATAAAAATTTCAGTCTACATTTGAAAAAATAGAGGCAGGGAAAGGAAGCATGAAAACCAAGGAGTCCAGGAAGAATGAACTTTTCTTGTAAACTGTTACAATTGTTTTATCTTTGTTATAGACGCATAAGCCATCCCTGATGTGTTTCATGATCCAGTACAGCCAAATGCTCTGCACTTTCACGGAAAATCATGTTCGAGAGAAGAGCTTTACTACAGTGTTGCCTGTTCTGGCAGAGGGCATCAGCTTGTGCTAAGCCCTCTCCTCTGCTCAGTGTAGAGGGTTACCCAGGATTCCACCTACTACAGAATCAGAGATCAACTGGCCCATCCCTCTTACTTTACGGGTTAAGTAACTAAATAATCCACCACTTGTTCATCATTTTGTTGTACTGTGGTGGCTTGTGTGTTACTATGATGCTGGAAGCTATGACACCAGTATTTCAAACACCAGCAGGGTCACCCATGATGGACAGGTTTCAATGGAGCTTCCAGACTAAGACTAGGAAGAAAGGTCTGGAAGTCTACTTCTGAAAATTAGCCAGTGAAAATCCTATGTATCACAACAGAATATTTGTCTGATCTAGTGCTGGGAGATGAGCCCCCTGGGTTGGAAGGTACTCAGAATACACAGTGGCTGCAACAAGGACTTGAGCATACCACCAATCTTGAAGATGGTGCAGGACCAGGCAGTGTTTCATTCTGTTGTACATGGGGTTGCCATGAGTCAGAGCTGACTTGACGGCAACTAACAACAGAAACAATTACGTAATCCTAATGTTCAGTGACTTTTCCAAGGTGACTAATCTAGTGAGGCAGGCCTCCTGATCCCCAGACCAAAGTAGTTTGCCCTATACCACACTCAATCCCATAATAACAATGGAGATGTACAAATGATCAAATGTACATGTACAAATGTACCAATGATCAAAGGTTAGGAGACTCATACTTAGTGTAAATATTCTTAATATTTGACAGAGACAAAAATAATATTGAGTAACAGAGATAAAAATGTATGTGTGACTACTCACTCTGGCTCTAAGGAGGCAGAATTCCTGCAGGACAGGTCAGCTCCAGGGCTGTCCTGCAGTGTGGAGATTCCAGAAAAGGCAAAGTAAAGATGCAGAGAACAATTGTGCTTGTAAGTATCAGGAGATGGTTTCCATAGATAGAGGAATGAGAGTGAAAAAGAAAGACTCTCAAGGGTCATCTGCTACCCTAGTAAAGGATATTGAAAAGAGCAGTGATAGGAAAAAGTATTTTAAAGATTGTTGTTGTGTATTAAGAATGCACTAGCCTCTTTTTCATTTCAGTGAGAAATTAAGTAAAGAAAATATTTTAATAACCTTTTGGCCACTATACTGATTCCTTGGTGTTTAAATTGACCTTTGTGGTGCCCCATCATTTATTCAGGTTATAACGATTTAAAAAAAAAAAAAAGGGCAGCCCTGGTAACACACTCAACTACTAGCCTAAAGGTTGGCAATTCTAATCCACCCAGCTGCTATGAAGAAGAAATACCTGGTGATCTGCTTCTGGAAAGATTACAGCCAAGATAGCATTAACCCAAAAAACACAAAATAATAAATGTTGGAGAGGTTGTGGACAGACTGGAACATTTATACTGTTGGTGGGAACATAAAATGGATTTGGTGCTTCCTTAAAAAGCTAGAAATAGAAGTACCATACGATCCAGCAATCCCACTCTTTGGAATATATCCTAGAGAAATAAGAGTCAACACACAAATAGATATATGCACACCCATGTTTATTGCAGCACTGTTCATGATAGCAAAAAGATGGAAACAACCTAGGTGCCCATCAATGGACGAATGGATAAACGAATTATGGTATATCCACACAATGGAATACTACGCAATGATCAAGAATAACAATGAATCCGCAAAACGTGTTATAACATGGAGGAATCTGGAGGGCATTATGCTGAGTGAATTTAGTCAGTCACAAAAGGACAAATATTGTATAAGACCACTATTATAAGAACTCAAGAAAAGGTTTAAACACAGAAGAAAACATTCTTTGATGGTTACAAGGGTGGAGAGGGAGGGAGAGGGGTATTCACTAGCTAGATAGTAGACAAGAATTATCTTAGGTGAAGGGAAGGACAGCACACACTACAGGGGAAGTCAGCACAGCTGGACTAAACCAAAAGCTAAGAAGTTTCCTGAATACAACTGAACACTTCAAGGGACAGAGTAGCAGGGGCGGGGGCCTGGGGACCATGCTTTCAGGGGACACCTAGGTCAATTGGCATAACAAAGTTTATTAAGAAAATGTTCTGCATCCCACTTTGATGAGTGGCATCTGGGGTCTTAAAAGCTAGTGAGTGGCCATCTAAGATGCATCAATTGGTCCCAATCCACCTGGAGCAAAGGAGAATGAAGAACACCAAAGACACAAGGAAAGTATTAGCCCAAGAGACAGAAAGAGCCACATAAACCAGAGACTTCATCAGCCTGAGGCTAGAAGAACTCGATGGTGCCCAGCTTCCACCAATGACTGCCCTGACAGGGAACACAATAGAGAGTCTCTGATGGAGCAGGAGAAAGGTGGGGTACAGAACTCAAATTCTAGTAAAAAGATCAGACTTAATGGTCTGACTGAGACTAGAGGAACCCCAGAAAGCATGACTCCCAGCCTCTCTGTCAACCCAGGACTAAAACCATTCCCAAGGCCGACTCTTCAGACAAAGATTAGATTGGACTATGGGACATAAAATGATACTTATGAAGAGTGTGCTTCTTAGCTCAAGTAGATACATGAGACTAAATGGACAGCTTCTGTCCAGAGGTGAGATGAAAACTTGAAGAAGGTCAGGAGCTGGTTGAATGGACATGGGAAATCCTGGGTGGAAAGGAACAGTGTGCTGTCATAGTATAGGGAGAGAAACTAGGGTCACACAACAGTGTATGTATAAATTTTTGTATAAGAGACTAACTTGAATTGTAAACCTTCACTTAAAGCACAACAACAAAATAAAATTTTTTTAAAAAGATTACAGCCAAGAAAACCCTATGGAGCAGTTCTACTCTGTAACACATGGAGTCTCCATGAGTCAGAATCAACTCAACGGCAACGGGTTAATAATAATAAAATTAATCCAACAAAACCACATACATAGTAATTCAGAAAGAAAGTGCTCTGAGAACATTTTTAACAAACATTTTTTTATTCTGGATTATTGCAATATATTACTTGACAACTAACAAGTGAAAACGTTGAGAGCAGAGAGTGGTTCTTACTCATCTTTGTTTCCCCAAAGTATCTAACACTGGCTTTTACATAGGTGTGAGAATTGCCAACATTTTTAATTTAACAACTGCCGAATATGACACAGGAAGAATCTGAAGTTTCTGAGGCATTTTCAGATGTGAAAAAGAAAGAAAAAAATCAGCGCTTTGGCCCTGTGGCAGAATTGATGATTATCCTCCAAGAACTATGCTCTTTTTATTACATTAAAAAAAAAAAAAAAAAAGCCATCGTGTCGATTCCCACTCATAACACCCTATAGGGCAGAGTAGAACTGCCCCATAGCGTTTCCAAGGTTGTAATCTTTACGGAAGCTGACCGCCGCATCTTTCTCCTGCAAACCAGCTGGTGGATTCAAACCACCAACCTTCCCGTTAGCAGCCCAGCACTTAACCACTGCAGCACCAGGGTTCCTGTCTTTATTACATAGTAACAGGATTTGTAGTTAAAGACTAACTAAAGTCCTCTCTAAAGACTACATTTCCCAGCCTCCCTTGCAGATAGGTATGGTCACATGACTGAGTTGTGGCCAGTAGAACATGAGCAACAGTGATACGTGCAGATTCAAGGTGATCCCTACCACTGTCTGTAACGTGGAAGAAGCTGGAGCAGCCATGGTGACCACGAGATGGAAGCTATGTGTGAGGATGGCAAAGAATAAGACATAAGGAGCCTAGGTCCTCAGTGATGGTGAAATCCCATACTTCCAAACCAGTCACTGAAGTTTTGAACCTCTCTATTACAGAGATCAAAACAAATATGTCTTCAAGGTGTATTAGTTTCTTGTTGATTCTGTAACAAATTACTACAAACTTAGTGGCTTCCAACCACACAAATTCATTATCTTACAGTTCTGGAGGTCAGAAGTTTGAGATAGATTTTACAGGGCTAAAATTAAGGTGTTAGCATGGCTGTGTTTCTTCTAGAAGGCTCTAGGACAGAATCCATTCCTTGACTTTTCCAGCTTCTAGAGGCTGCCTGCATTCCTTGGCTCATGGTCCCGATCCATCTATCATGTTACTCCAACCTCTGCTTCCATCCTCACGTCTCCTTCTCTGACTCTGACCCCCCTGGATCCCTCTCACAAAGACCCTATGGTTACATTGGGCCCACCTATAATCCAAATCCTTAACTTATTCACATAGAAAAATCCCTTTTGGCAAGTAAGGTAACATATTCACAGCCTCTGGGGATTAGGACAGGGACATATTTGGGGGTCATTATTCTGATTACTACAAAGGAGATTGTCCATACCTAAAATAGAAAAGCAGCTTATCTAGTTCCTTCCCAAGTGTTGGATTTCCCCCACTTATTGAATGACATTCATGAATCCAAGTCATGGGGTTTGCATTTAACTCCAAAATTAGCACTTGGAAACATTCTATTTGGTTCTCAGTGAATGTGAGAGTTTTTCCCTCTCTCTTTTTCTCTCTCTTTTTTTAAGAATTTTTTTTTTCAAGAAATTGACCAGTTCTGTTACACACCAAGGGGCCTGATATAAAACTTACGAAGTACTTCCTGGAGGGCAGAGCAGCTTGAGATTTTTCTGGGATCCTAAAAGCAGAAAATTGCATCTAATTCTAGAAACATCAAAGAGATTTGGTCTTGAGAGAGGGATGTTTCAAAGAATTTGATAATTAGGAGAGTGTCGTTCAGTGCCAAGTCAATTTTCGACTCATAGTGACCCCATGTGACAGAGTAGAACTGCCCCACAGGGTTTTCTAGGCTGTAATCTCTACAGGAGCAAATTGCCAGGTCTTTCTTCCATGGAGCCGCTGGGTGGGTTTAAACCACCAACTCTTCGGTTAGCAGCCCAGCACTTAACCACTTTGCCACCAGGTCTCCTACTCAGGAAAGTACACCCACTCACTGTGCACGCCTCACTGAAGAGGCACTCACAAAGGCCCCTGGAATGACTCCTTTTGTTCTGACCCTGCAGCTAACCTCTATGTGACATTGGGGGAGCCACTGTTACTTTCCGATTTCAGCAAACAGGTGTGGCCTGAATGGTCACTGAGTCCCTCTGTAGTGAGTTCGAGAGAGTTTGGGGCTGATCAAGGAAAAAGATATGACAAGAGATATGACAACAAGAAATTGACAGCTGCACAACAAGCTAGTAATCGGGGCAGGAGCACTGATAGCTCCATGCAGGGGCAGTTTTCCACAGCAAGAGGTCTTCCAGCGGCAACAGTGCAGGGAGCCGCCTGAAGGGAAGGGGACCTGGGAACCTCCAGGAAAGAGGCAGGTATGGCAGGGGGAGCTTACCTGTCCCTGCACAATGTCCCTCTGCAGCAAGGTGGTAGGACTCTCAGCAGGTCAGAGAGCTCCAAAGGCAGCAGCGTCTTAGGGTCTTTATAACTACAGGGATTTATCTGATCTAGGACTAGCAGATGTTGGGTGCAGTTTAGCAGGGTATGTAAAGCAGACAGGCTCTAAGTAGCTAAAAATCTTTGTACTGGGGCTATTTTTTAGGTAATTGGTTGTGTACAGACTTGAGTTTGTCGCCGGTGGGCTTTTTGGGCTAATAGCCCTCAACTTGCTAAGAAGAAATAAACAACCTGGGGCCAGCACACACAGCCCATCTTTGTTGCATTTATATAACACCCTCCCAGCTATTAAATATAGATTTTAGTAAATACGGCAATTCTCTTCCTAATCGTCAGTTAGATCAAGATAAGCTTATCTCCAGCCTTAGAGCTCCAAGAGAAGCTGACTCAGATTCTAACTGGCCTGTTCCAGATCCATCTTTCAGCAGGTGGAGTTGTCTCATTTCAGGAAAGTAAAAATCCAGGCCCATGGCAGGTCCACATTCATATCATTATGGCTTGATTTTCTAGCCAAGCTTTATCGGTTGCAAAAACAGAGCCTCACTGGAGTTTCGTCAAGACGAAGTGGGTTAGTTTTAGGAGGCGTGTGGAGCTGGAACATGGTGAGGCCCCAAAGCAGCTCTAGAGGCTGCTGTGGTTCTGTCTACCGCCCACTATCTCACAGTGTATCTGCTTCTCTGCATGTATTACTACCTTCTCTGCTCTCTACTGATCTTGCCCTACCCCGCTGAATCATTCTGCTCTTGGATAACATACACTTACACGATTCTACTGTGGCCTGTCCTTTTCCTCCCTACATCACGGCCTGTCAGCATCTGCGCCCACTGAGTACTGCCCTATTTCCTCAGTGTCTGCGGGAATCTGATTGCCCAGGTCATCTTTGTATGACAGGCCATGCCATTGATACGTGGCCAGCCTACAGACTGGTTGCGTTTGTGTCACTTTGCCATCTCTGGGCCATCTCTTACTCTAACTCATGGCTCCCCTGCAGCACGGCCTAAGACAGAACAAGCACTTTGATTATGTGCTTGGTGTTCCATAATGGACTTGCCAGTGCATGCTCTATTTTGAATTTTAAGAAATTTCAAAGCAGTGGCAAAAGGGGTAGTTTTAGGGTCTGGACTCTAGGATGACATGGGCCCTCTCGGCCTCTGCTTCCCCATCTGTTATATGTGAGGCTTCTCATTCCTGCCTAGCCTGCCTCAGCAAGTTGTTAAAGCCAGTTGCCATTAAGTGGATTCCAACTATGGAGACCCCCCCATGTGAGCAGAGTAGAACTGCTCTCCATAGGGTTTTCAAGACTTGACCTTTCGGAAGCAGATCATCAGACCTTTCTTCAAAGACAACTTTGGGTAGGTTTGAACCGCCAACTATTGGGTTAGGAGTTGAGCGCTTAATTGTTTGAGCCACACAGGAACTCTCCAGCAAGTTGTTAGAAAGATAGAATTTTTGTCTATATTGTTCATTGCTGTATCTCCAGCACCTACTCAGTGCTTGACACAAAATAGGCGCTAAATAAATATTTGGTGAATGTATGTAGGGTGTGGTTCTACTTTGAAGCTATAAAGCTCTACAATTGTACATGGCAGGCTCTAACCACTGTGATTTGGGATAACATTTAATATTTTTTGGCATACCGCAATCTCACTTATTTATACCTTAAACTCATAGTTAAACTAATGCACTGATCCAGTAATTCCATTTCCAGAAATTAGTTCCACAGATAAGTTAATACAGGTGCAAAATGACTTAGGGACATGGTTGTTCATTGCAACTTGCTTGGAAAAGGAAAGATTGGAAACAAAGTAACTGTCCATCAATATAAGATTTAGTTAAGTAAATGGGTGCATGTACTCAGTGCAGTGCTGGTGGCTCAGGGGTTAAGAGTTCCGCTGCTAACCAAAAAGTCGGCAGTTCAAATCCACCAGCCACTCCTTGGAAACCCTATGGGGAAGTTCTACTCTGTCCTATAGGGTCACTATGAGTCAGAATCGACTCACAGGCAATGGATTATGTACACAATGGAATTCAAAAGAATAAGAAGTCCTTTATGTACTGATGTGGAAAGATCTGCAAGATAGATATATCATTAAACAAGAAAAGCAAGGAGCATAACAATGAGGATAAATGCCACCAGTTGTATAAAAGAAAGAAAAGGAAAAATACGTGAGATGTGCTTATTTATGCAAAAAGTATATACCTGTAAAGGTAAATAAGAAATTAAGACATCGGAAAGGAGAACTTGGTGGCTGCGAGATGGGAGTGGAAAGGAGATCTTTACTGTATGTCTACTTACACCTTTGCCATTCTGAACCACATGAGTGTATTACCAATACAAAAATTAAATGTAAAAAAAAAAGAAAGAAAGAAAACGAGTTCATTTAGTACTTCATGTAAAAATAAACAAACAAGCAAACAAATGGGCTATTTTTCTTTGGCCTTACTTCTAAACTTACTTCTACCTGCTTTTGAACTTTATATCATCTCTTCTGAGGTGTGAGAATGACTACCTCATGGGATGAAAGGCGAAATTTCTGTAAGTGGAAGTCTCAGTATTAGATTTTAGGATTGACATTTGGCTTGTGACAGGTCTTCATAAGGAGGAAGGAAAAAAAGACAGAGAGCAAAGAGTTAGGATGCTTCTCTCAGAGGAATATTCCAGAAATCGATCTGAGTCAGAAGCAGCAGGAAAATTTTTCTGAGAAAATGGTCAGAACACATCAGCCCAAATATAACAATTATTCAAAGGAAATCCCAAGTTATCTAGTTGAAAGACAGAATTCCAATGTTGTGATTGCACATAGCTCACCAAAACTAAAGCAAGAAAATCAGGAAAAGACTTTAGACGGTACTGTAAAAGGTATATCCTTAAAAAACTGAGCTTGCAAATCCAGTCAACTCTCAGTTGCCCAGAGGCTGGCAGTCCAATCTGAGAATCCAAACCAGTTGTTCATCTCTTTTGGATCCCTGCTGTCTGCCCTTTAACCCTTCACCAACTCTCTCTAGCTTGAAAGAGAGCAAAAATGGAAAAATCAAAATAGTTCACCCAGGAATTTGGATTATCAAGGCTTATTTTTAATTCCTATGCCAGTAAAAGGAGCCTTGGTAGTATAGTGGTTAAAAAGCTCTGCTGCTTAACCAAGAGGTTGGTGGTTCAAACCCAGCAGCTGCTCCACAGGAGAAAGATGTGGCAGTCTGCTTCCATATAGATTTGGAAACTCTATAGTGCAGTTCTACTCTGTCCTACAGGGTAGCTATGAGTCGGAATTAACTCGAGGGCAACAGGTTTATTTGTTTTTTTGGTTTTTGCCAGTAAAGTGATGTTTCTCTAGTTTACAATCTCTATCATTTGCCAAATTTTGTGATCTGTTTCTCACTGTATCCATCAGGATATACTGCAGTAACTAACAACCCCAAAGTCTCAGAACCTATATAAAACACTGGAAGTCTCTGGGTCCTGCAAATGGCAGCTGCTAACAGAAAGGTTGAAGGTTCAAGTCCACCCATAGGTGCCTCAGAAGGAAGCCCTGGCAATTTACTTCCGAAAAGTCAGCCGTTAAAAACCCTGTGGAGCACAGTTCTACCCTGACACACATGGCACTGCCATGACTCATAATCAGCTTGACAGTAAGTGTTTTGTTTGTTTGTTTGTTTCTCAGCCAATCAAAATAAACTACAAGTCCTGGCACCCTCTACATCACTTGTCTTTAGTGTTGCCTCATCATGGCAACACCTACTTGTTTGGTCACTGTAAGGGGGAAAGAGAGAACTTGGAGAACCACAAACCAGCTCTTAAGAACTTCTGCCCAGAAGTGACCTACATCTCTTCCACTTGCATTTCATTGACCAAAAATATCACATAGACTGTCCAACTTCAGTGGGTGAGAAAGGACAATCTTACCACGAGCCTGAAGGGAGGGAGACAGGAAATACTGAGGGGGCAGCCCTAGTGTTGTCCACACTGGCTCTGCTCCTTAATATAAGAAGCTTCGATAGTGTTTTGTTTTCACTTCAGTTTTTCAAACCCCCGTGGCAGTGCAGTGGTTAAAGCGATCGACTGCTAACTGAAAGGTCAGAGGTTCAAAACCACCAGTGGCTCTGCGGTAGAAGGATGTGACAGGCTGCTTCCATAGAGATTTACAGCCTTGAAAACTCTAAGGGGTCGCTATGAGTCAGAATTGACTCAAAGGCAATGGGTTTTTTGGTTTAGTGACTAGAGAGCTCTGGCCAGAGAATGCTTAGGGGCAAGAGTGCCTCAATGAATTAACTTGTGTGGCCACCCTGGCCCTGCCCATCCTCTGCCATAAATTGCTTCTTGAAAGCTACACTTAATACACCAGGTAACCCCAGGGATTCCATCACTAGTACACATTCAGTAGGGTTTCATTTTACCAAGCCATCATCATCCTTTTGTCACTCTTCCTTGTAATTAATGCCAAATCTCTATAAAACTGCAGAGAAACTTTGGACCCAAGTTTCAGGTCTAAGCTGAGAAGGCCATTGAAAACACTTCCAATAGAACCATTGCACATTACAGATGAGAAAGTTGAGACCCAGAAATAGAAGTGACTTGCCCAAAATCACAAAGCTAATAAATGAGCATTGCTTCAAACTCCTAAATCTGTGATAATTTGTTACACAACAATAAAAAACTAATACAAAGTTAGAGTCTCCCAAAAGTATATTTTAACTAAGCACAAATCAAGATCTAAAGCACTAACAACTCAGAAAAGGAGGGTGAGAATGGTTGCACAACTCGAAGAATGTAATCAACGTCACTAAACTGCACATGTAGGGAAAAAAAGATCTAAAGCACTAAAAGCAATAAAAAGATCTTGGCATCTCACATGTTATTTTTTTAAATTACACATAGTTTACCCATATGATATTATTAAAATAAGTTCCTCATAGGTCTTCTGTACAAAAATCTGGATATTTTTACCAAAAGAAAGACTTTCTCCTTTCTCTCTTTTTATTAGATAATCCACCATTGATTTTTAGGACAAGAAGCCTTGAATGAAAGAGTAGATCTCTAATTAGGGAATTTCAGAAATCAGGATAAGAGCAGGGCACTATATCAGACAATATTCTGTTGGTAGGCTTGCTCTTACCAGGGAAGAAAACAACAACCCTTCTCCATCTCCCTTCCCACTCCTGCCCCCACTCCCAGTAAGAGCCTTGGTGTTGCTTACAGGAAAAAGGCAGGCACCACAGTCGTTGCTTGCTGAAAGTGATGAGGGTTTGATCTACTTACTGATGAAGATCAAAGAAGACAGCCTTCAGTATGGATTGCACCTCAACATAAAGAAAAAAATAATCCGAAGAAGAATTGATGCCTTTGAATTATGGTGTTGGTAAAGAATATTGAATATACTATGGGCTGCCAGAAGAACCAACAAATATGTCTGGAAGAAATACAGCCAGAACTCTCTTACAAGTGAGGATGGCGAGACTTTGTCTCACGTGATTTGAACATGTTATCAGGAGGGACCAGACCCTGGAGAAGGACATCATGCTTGGTAAAGCAGAAGGTCAGTGAAAAAGGAAGACCCTCAACAAGATGGATTGACACAGTGGCTACAACAATGGGCTCGAACATAGCAACAATTGTGAGGATGGCACGGGACCAAGCAGTGTTTCTTTCTGTTGCACATATGGTCAGCGTAAGTCAGAAGTGACTCAATGACACCTAACAACAACAACCACATTTGTAGTTTGCTCTGTGTTTGCAGGAAGCAGCCTTTGGTGAGTGTATCAGGCCTACTTTTCTACTGCAGCCACCGATTACCACTTCAGCCCTCCATGAGCTTTCTACATGCAGGAGGCAATTGGTATAAACAATTGATTTTTTTTAAAGCAAGAGGCAATGGCTTCTTTAGAGCAACAGAATCATGACTCTGATATTTTCTTAGTTGGGAGGCAGCCTAGAATCAGTGTAAGGAGAAGCAGTGTCTCTTTCCCATTCCAAGTTTCCTGGAGAATGAATCACCTCTGTATGGAGGTAAACATGGCGGGCCTGAACAAAAAACCAAACCCATCGACTGTGACTCATGGCCATCCCATGCATTGCTGTGATCTTTCAGAAGTAGGCCACCAGGCCTTTCTTCCAAGGCTCCTCTAGGTGGGTTCAAACCACCAACCTTTTAGTTAGTAGTGGAGCACTTAACAATTTGTACCACGTAGGGGCTTCGTCGCTGTCTCAGTACAGCATAAATGTGCAAGCCCTGAGTCCAAATATCCACCGGGAAAGAGAAAACCACACATCCTGCTCTGTCCAAGGCATTTAGCAAAATCCAGGCCAGTACCCTGAGCAACAACGAGAAACAATGAGTTGAAAAAGCCAACTTTTGAAGCCACAAAGCAACATCACACTGGAAAGAAATTAATCAGAAGATCTTTAAGGTCCTTAGTTAAAAATTCACATCCTCTTGGTCAACTTTCTAGAAGTTCCTGGATGGTGCAAACGGTTAATTTGCTCATCTGCTAACTGAAAGGTGGGAGGTTTGAGTCCATCCAGAGGTGCCTGAGAAGAAAGTCCTGGTTATCTACTTCCAAAAAATCAGCCATCGAAAACTCTACGGAGCACAATTCTACTTTCATACACATGGGGTGGCTATGAGTCAGAACTGATTCAACAGCAACTAATTTACTGATTTGGACAACTTTCTAATTCATCTGTTGGAGGGGCTTTCTCCTCTGAGCTCTGTTGCTCAGGATCAGAGGAAAATAGAAATAAGGAATCTCATGAACTCTTTGATCCCGTAGGGCAGGTCCAATTGGCTCAAACCAGTTCCAAAACTTCTGAGTAAAGTTGTCTGTCAACTCAAAGTCACAGGTGGAAAACTCAGATTCCAAAAACCCCGCAGAGAGACAAAACAGCAGGTATAGTTGAGCAACATTGAGTGAGGGAATATTTCTCTATTTCTTTTTCAGTATGGAATCATTGCCTAATAGTCTAAACCCCATGGTTAGAACCTCGAGAGTCATTTATTCCAAAATGTGCTGGCTCCATTTGTCCTCAGAGTGGATGGTACTGTGTTCTTTCCTAAAGAGAGCAACAGCAAGAATGGAAATGTAGTTTGTTATTGCTGAGTTGGGCTTTTTCAAATGATTTTTGCAGACGTATCTTTAATAGATTTTTTTAGACATATTTTATTGAAAAATTTCCATGCCCTTGCATAATTTCAATTATTCAATGGAAACCACAGTTTGGGGAATTGTTTCCAGCCATTTATTCGACCCTTTGGATAAGCCATATTTACTACTTGAATTGATTCCTTAGTCCATTTGGAGCTTAGCTAGGATGAACAGAGATTAAGAGAGAAGGTGTTTTAGCTCCATTCCCTGCTGCAATCACACAGGAGCTTTCTTCCTTCTTTGGGAGCAGCTGTGAACGGCGCTGAGTCTTGCCTTTCGCACTATGTGGTCCTGGTGACGAGGCTCAGGAGAGGGAGGGAGTCACTCAGGCACCATGTCAATGAAGATGCATTAGCTGCAGTTAACAGAGAGCCTGACTGCGAAACATACCCAGACCAAAACAGTCGCCATCAATCCCTTCTGTGAAAAGAAACCTGGCAGCTTTGGATCCTTCCCAGGCTCATTCAGAACAAGATCCACTCAGGTAGAAGAGGAAGCCGATAGCATCACACACTTTTACACACAACAGTCTGACAGCCACCAGGACGGTTGGAGAGCTAAGCCCTGTAAGCCAACAGAGAGCCGGTGCTTCTGCCTGAGCCCCAGGTCTACCTGCCAAGCTCACCTGCTCAACCACCACACCTATGTCTTGGGGCCAGGAGGCAGGGCCGGCTTCTCACACCTCCTCTTTGCACCTCCAGACACTGCTCACCCACCGCTGCCCTTTTGGGCTTTCCCATCCTGCAGTACACTGGATGATCCTTTCTCTGGCCCACCCTCAGCTCCTATAGGCACCTGGTCCAGGTCTACACCTGACCATTCAATAAGGTAGTCAGTAGTCACATGTAGCTACCGAGCACTTGAAATGCGTCTAGTCTGAACTGAGATGAGCTGTCAATGTCAGACACAGCCCAAATTTCGAAGACTTAGAAAGAATAACAGAATGTAAAATATGTCATTAGCACTTGAATTGTGGCTAGTCCGAATTGAAATGTGCTGTTAAGTGCAAATTACACACTAGATTTTGCTGACTTAGTATGAAAAAAATGTAAAATGTCTCATTAGCCCCTTTTTATATTGATCACGTGTTGAAACAATAATATTTTGGATATATTGAGTTGAATAAAATATACTATTAAAATTAATTTCATTTGTTTCTTTTTACTTTTATCATGTGGTGACAAGAAAATCTTAGATTACGTTGGCAGCACACATTTGCGGCTCCCATTCTATTTCTGTTGCACAGCCCTGTGTGGACTATTCATTACCTTAAACTGTCACTATTTGTTTTAGCCCTGTTTCACTTACTAAGCTAGGAGCTCAAGGAGGACAGGATGAGAGCTTTCCAGTGCCCAGAGAGATGCTTGATACATGGTAAATCTTCCATAAGTCTTGTTGAATGAATGAAGGGAGCTATGACCAAAATAATAATAATAATTTTCAACATTTTTGGGAATTATGTACTAGTTTGAATTGCTCACACCACTAATCTCTTTGGCATGGTGTCTTAGTTTCCTCGGGCAGCCATTACAAAATACCACGAAATGTGTGTCTTTAAAGAATAGAAATTTATTTTCTCACCATCCTGGAGGCTCAAAGTCCAAATTGAGGGCATTTGCGTTACAGGAAGGTCCTTCTTTGTCTCTTTCAGCTTCTAGCAGCTGCCTGCAATCATTGGTGGTCCTGGGCTTTATGCATCTGCCTGCATCTTCACATGGAGCCTTCCCCCTGTGGGTGTCTCCCTGGGTCCATACTCCCCTTTTATAAGACACTGCTAGGAAGTGATTAGGTTCAGGACCCACGCTATTCTGATATGACCTCATTAACATAACAAAGAAAACCCTATTTCCAAACAGGATCACATTCACAGGTCCAGGGGTTAGAACTTCAACCTTAATTTGGAGGGAACACGATTCAATCCATAACACATGGAGATGACATCTAATCCACATGGTTGATATGTATGCCCATATATTCTCACAGACATTAATGAAATGAATATTCCAAAACTACAGTGAACCGTATGCTTGCAAATTCAAACTTGAGCATTTATCTTGTGGGTGGGTTGAGCAGCCTACTAATTTATAAAACTTTGTGACTGTCACCCTGTCTCATAATGTGGCTGCTTAGTCAACAGCTGCTCCATGTATTTCCTTGTGACTCCACCTGTGGTCCTGGGCCAACAGGGTGGACATCAGTTGGGAGCTGGTTAGAAACGCAGAACTTCCAGTCCCACCCCAGATCTTCAACTCAGCAGCTGCATTTTAACAAGATCCCAGGTGAATTGTGTGCACTTGAAATTTAAGAAGCCTGATCTATGCTTTCTGGTTTCTAGCTGTAAGGAAGAGGGCCACCGGGAACTTAGCTCTCATTTCTTTTCATTCTTCACACATTTTTTACTAAATATGTATGGAGCGTTTGCTTTGTGCAAGGTGCTATCCTGGACCCGGAGGATGCAAGGATGAACCAGATACACGGATCTCGGTTCTGTGACTGTTTCTTCCTGTATTGAGTCCTTGTTCTTGGTGGCGACAGCTGGACACCCAGCTCTGTGAGTCCCACATGCCTCTGCAGGAGCGACAGGGTGGTGGAGAGGTCAGAAATGGTATAAAATGGCCCCGTGTGTGCAGCGAATCTAGAGACAGCTGCTTCATGAATCTTGCATTCGGAGGGTGCCCAGAGGAATGAAACTGCCAGCACTGCCTCTCTCCCAAAGAAGGAAACTTTCCGCTCCGTCTCCATGGAGACCCAAGGAGCTGCAAAGCCTCCACCAGCTCACTGGTCTCCAGGCTCAGGTGCAATCCGGCTTAATTTCCCTTTGTGTCTCAGGAGTAGCATGAGTTTGCTTACTCCCGGCAAAGGCTGGTGAGCTACATGCAGGTTTTTTCAGTAACATCTGCGTGTTCCTGCGTGCTCCACTCAAACTGGATCTCAGCAGCAGTGCTCAGACCCTCTGTGGCTGGCAAACTGCAGTAAAACCGCTATCAATTCTCACTCAAACAGCCCAAAAATTCAACTACCAGAATTATTTTCCTCCATTTCTCCAATTACAACTGCATTCACTAGGTTAGTCAAATTTATGGAGCACCTATTGTGCTTACTATCAACATGGATAAGCCTTGAAAATATGCTGAGTAAAGTCAGTCAGTCACAAGAGGACAAACATTGTATGATCTCGCTCACATGAAATGCCTACCCTAGGCAAATGCATAGAGATCGAAGTTTGATAGTGGTTACCACAGGCCGGAGGGAAGGGAAAGGTGAATCCTTGTTTAGCAGGCATTGAGCTTCGTGTTTATGGTGCTGGGAAATTTGGCAATGGATATTGGTGAGATGGTTGCACATGATTTATGTAACTGATGTCATTGAATTGTATGCGCGAAAGATGTTGAAATAGCAAATGGTGTGTTATCTATATTTTTACACTAATTAAAAAAAAAAAAAATACAGAGATAGTCCTGGTCCTGTCCTAGCAAGAGAAACTGGTGTGTAAACAACAATAGCTTGAAACTCGCCAATGGCTTCCCTTCATTGTTATAATCAAGTCCAGAATGCTTCCCTCGGCCTACCAGGCCCTGTGTGCTGGCTGGGCCCCTGGCTTGCCTGGCCCACTCCTCTCACCCACCTCCTGACACTCTCTGTGCTCCAGCCACACTGGCTTTTTCCAAACCCTCCTACCCCTCACACTCCCTCCCTAAGGGCCTTCACCTGGAAGGTTCTCCCGATCCGGCTCCGCACTCCCTCGTCTCTTTGTGCCTACTCATTGCCGCACTCCCTCGTCTCTTTGTGCCTACTCATTGCCACACTCCCTCGTCTCTTTGTGCCTACTCATTGCCATAGAGTTGACTCTGACTCATGACAACACCATGTGTGTCAGAATAGAACTGTGCTCCGTAGAGTTTTCAATGGCTATCTTTCAAAAGTAAATCACCAGACCTTTCTTGCAAGGTGACTCTGGGGAGACTCGAACCAACGTTTCCATTAACAGCTGAGCTCATTAGTCATTTGCACCACCTGGGCACTCCTTCTTTGTGCCTAGTAAACGCCTACTCATCCTTCATATGTCAGCCTGCAGGACCTAGGTCCCTGCATCGTTCCCTCAGAGCCGGCCTCCTTCCTTACACTCTGGGAGAGTGTGCATTCTTTCCTGCAGGGTTCCTGACTGATGCAAGCTTTATTCCGTAGGCTCCAGAATCCAAACACTTTCCAGCAAGGGAGCCGTACGATTCAAGCAAAGTTTTGGAAAAATGAATCTGGCAGCTGTGAGCAGAGTATAGAAAACAAAGGAAGACACTGTGAGCTCAGGAAAGAGGCTGGAACAATTCTCTTTTACATGCCAGGCCTGGGGCTGTTTTTTTAAACATTATTTTATTTGTCATATATAATATATCTATGATGAAGACCTTGTCCCCATTTTTCAGTTCAAGCAACTGAGGCTGAGAAAGATTCCCAAGGCCACAGATCTAGTATGTCTAGGCTTGCCTGGCTGCCTTACAGTTGGCCTCCCAGACAAACCAAAAGCAAACTCATTGCTGTCATGTCTATTACAACTCATGGCAGCCCTGTGTGTTATAGAGTAGACCATGCTCCATAGGGGTTTCTTGGCTGTAATCTTTATGGAAGCTGATCACCAGGACTTTCTTCTGTGACACTGCTGGGTGGATTAGAACTGCCAACCTTTAGGTTAGTAGTCCATCATGAACTGTTTATGCCACCTAGGGACCTTTGCCTCCCAGATAGGCTATTGTAAAAGCTCACTTGTTTGAGGGTAACACTGGTTAAGAGCTGGACTGCTAACTGAAAGGTCATCAGTCTGAACCCACCAGCAGCTCCGTGGGAGAAGGATGTGGCAGTCTGCTTCCATAAAGGTTACAGCCTTGGAAATCCTATGGGGCAGTCTACTCTCTCCTAGAGGGTCATTATGAGTCAGAATCGGCTTGATGGTACATATCATGGATTGAACTGTGTCCCCCAAAAATATCTGTCAACTTGGCTCGGCCATGATTCCCAGTATTGTGTGATTGTCCACCATTTTTTCATTTGATGTGATTTTCCTTTGTGTTATAAATCCTATCACTATGCTGTTAATGAGATAGGATTAGTGGCAGTTACGTTAATGAGGCAGGACTCTATCTACAAGATTAGATTGTGTCTTAAGCCAATCTCTTTAGAGATATAAAAGAAAGAAGCGAGCAGAGAGACATGGGACCTCATACCACCAAGAAAAAAGAGCCAGGAGAATAGCGTGTCCTTTGGACCCAGGATCCCTTCCCTTGACTGGGGAAGATTGATGACAAGGACCTTCCTCCAGAGCTGACAAATAAAGAAAGCCTTCCCCTGGACCTGGCACCCTGAATTCCGACTTCTAGCCTCCTAGTTTGTGAGAGAATAAATTTCTCTTTGTTAAAGCCATCCACTTGTTGTATTTCTGTTATAGCAGCACTAGATGACTAAGGCAGCACATAACAACAGCAACTACAATGGAAAGGAAAGAACCAACTCCACAGATGTTATCAGGGAAAATCAACAGAACATGCTGGGAGGGAAGTACGGAGCGAGGAACACACTCAAGATGACTGAAGTTCTTACCTGGCCACCTCCTTCAGGAAGTCTCCCCAGCATCTCTCCCATGTGTTCCCTTAGCATCTTGTGTTTCCCCCACCCGAATTTTACAATGTCCAGTCAATTTGCCTGTCCTTCCCACCAAGGCCCGGCCTGTGGTATTCACTGTTGGACCACCACAGTGAAGCAGAGGGCTTGTGAGTGCTCAGTGAAGACTTAGTAAATGAATGTGGCCATGAATGAATGAATACATGACTGAGTTTTGGAGAGTGATGATGCCCATGATAGATTCAAAATGCCCAGCAGCCAGGGCAGGTGGAGCGGCACTCTGGGGGTCACCCACGGTGTTTTCATGTGAGGACCCTTGTGACTTAATCCCCGTGAAGAGCAGGACTTGTGCAGGTGAGAGTGAGGTAAGTGGATGGCGTAGGGCTGCGGCATCCAGCCTACGGCAGACCCGGCTCAGTGCATCCTTAAGTAGTCCAAGGCTCGGGACAAAATCAATAGTTCCACAGTGGCAAATCTCAGAGAATCCTCTTAGTTATTTATTGGCCAGTACATTTGGCACTTGAAGACCAATTTATGCCACCACTTGTAAAACTTTACAACATGAAGGACTGGTTTCTCTTGAGAGTTTGAGAGAATGCTCTGCTGAAAGAGAAAATCCTTGTGTTGGCTCTTGAAACGGCATTTACCTCAAACTTTCTCTGCTCCCCATCTGAGGAAGGGCCAGGAAGCCCTGCAGACCTCTCATCACCACTTTATTCCCTCTGGAAGTTGCCAGACTTCCTCCTCACACTCTAGGGGTGTCTCAAAATGTCTCACACATCTCTCCGCCCTGGCTCTAGTCAATGACTCCATCACCTCCTGAGCAAACCACTGCCATCACCTCCTCCTAGACTCTCTGCTTCCAGTATTGCTCTCCTCCCCACTGTTCCCCCTACACTGTCAGTAGATAAGTTTTTCTAAACACTGGTCAGAACCAAGAGTAAAAAGCCCAACTCCCTACGTTGGCCTTCATGACCCTCCCTGCTGAAACTGTTACCTCCTTCCACTGCGCCTCCAAGTGCTCACCACAACAAACCAGCCAACACATACCCTCAAGTCAATTCCAGCTCGTGGCACCCCATGTGTGTTAGAGTCAAACTGTGCTCCGTAGAGTTTCCAGTGGCTGATTTTTCAGAAGTGGATCACCAGGCCTTTCTTCGGAGATGCCTCTGGGTGGACTCAAGCCACCAATTTTTCAGTTAGCAGCTGAGCGCATTGACTGCACCAGCCAGGGACTCCTAGTCCCTCCCATGATTGGCCCTCTGCTTTCCAGCCTTATCGTCACTCACTCCCAGCCTATAATGCCTTCTCTTCAAGGCCGCCTGTCAAAAACCTACTGGCCTTTCAGGATTTGCTCAAATGCCACCTTCTTACCAAAGCTGACCCCAATTCCGCCAGTGAGTATTAACCCCTCCCTTTATACATACCCATAGGTCCCTGGGTGGCGCACAGTTTGCACTTGACTACCAACTTAAAGATTAGCAGTTCAAACTCACCCAGCAGCACGATGGAAGAAAGGCAATCTGCTTCCATAAAGATCACAGCGAGAAAACCCTATGGAGCAGTTCTACTCTGTAACACGTGGTGTTGCTATAAGCTGGAATTGAATCAGCAGCAGTGGATTGGGTTTTTTGTTTATTTGTGTTTTATACATTCCCATCGTGCTTTCTTTTTATCTCTCATAAAATCTTTTACAAGATTGTCTGGTATTGGAGCTAATTCCATAAGTTTGTGAAAGCAGCCCCAATGCATTATGGTCTTGTTTCAAATGTCATGGTTAAGGTCCACTGGTAAATAACAATGCGTTATAATCAGCACACCAGTGGGTTGTTCCCATGTTCTTTGCAACCTAAGGGTTTCTGTATTTATTGACCCTAATTAAAACTCCTAGCATATCAAAGGAATTTTTTAGAAAAACAACAGTAATTAGCTTTGGAAAAATTCCACAATTAATTATTTTGCCAAGCTCCAGCGGCATCACTAGGGAGGTGCAGGGGGGCGGGAGGGAGCACACTGCACCGCCTGACACTGTCAGAGGGGTTGACACCAAAATGACCCCAGAGTCTGTGGCTGTGGCTGGGGTGGGCAGGCGGATGCCCCGGAGGGAAGGGCCACCAAGGCAGTGGCATCACTAGGGTTGGTGTCACTGGTCACCCAGTATGGTAACTCGTCACCACCAGCCCCACCCCCCCCACCCCCCTACCCCTGTCACTTGCCAGTCACTAGGGTTGGTGTCACCCAGTGTGGTAACTCGTCACCACCACCCCCACCACCCCCACCCCCTAGCCCTGTCACTTGCCAGTCACTAGGGTTGGTGTCACCCAGTGTGGTAACTCGTCACCACCACCCCCACCACCCCCACCCCCTAGCCCTGTCACTTGCCAGTCACTAGGGTTGGTGTCACCCAGTGTGGTAGCTCATCACCACTATCAGTCAGGGTGTGGGCAGCCAGGCTGTGGCACCAGCCACTGGTCTCTGCCTTGGCCAGTGGGAGACAGGGTAGCCATGGGGAGCTGCAGGGGGGTGAAGCCAGGGGTCTCGGGGCTGGGGCCACAGGGGGCAGAGCTGCAGGGTATAGGGCCATGGGAGGCAGTGCCATGAGGGAATGGGGGCGGGAGGGGCAGGACTGCACCGCTCACCAGAGGGGGGTTCTATTGCCAGCCCACCCATGGGTTGGGGGGGTGACTCCATGAAGTGCCACACTGGGTGACACCAACTCTAGTGATGACGCTGCAAAGCTCAATGAACACTGTGGACTTTGTTCTATATGAAGTCTTCTTGGGAAAACTTTGAAATCCTGAACCTTCCCCTCTGGTGAGTAGAAGTAGCATGGGTGATCATTTTCAAACTCTTCTCTCTTTCTTTCCCTCTCCCCTCTCAAGTGAGAGTCAGTCTCTATAGTACCCAGAACTGCTCATCACCTCACAGAGCACAGACGAGGCACCTCACAGGGCCAGTCTCATCAGCAGCAAAGCATGCAACTAGCAAGCAATAAAATCTTCCCTAAAAGGACTTTGCCTCTTCGTTTGTCTTCTCTCACTCATCAGTTGCTCCCTCTCTCCTGGATAATTCTTATCAATTTATAAGCATATGATAGAATATCCACATTTAATAACTTTCTCTTAACCTAGTTTCCCCCTTCTAGCAATGTACCAACAAAACTTCATGGAAAGGGGTTGTCTATATACTCCCTATCTATACTTCCTCACCTCCTATTCTCTATTTTTAATGATTTTTGTATTTATAGTACATTAAGATGTTGACAGGCAACCCTCCTCCACAAAGTTATTCATGGATCAAGGCTAGTATTGGCTTTGCCAGTTTTAAAATATGGTTTCCAAAGTTGCTCTGGTCTTTGCCTTTCAGGAGGGGGGAAAGGGGAAGGGTAGAGAGGAGTGTACATGGGCAGTTTTATGGACCAGGTCAAGAAGTAGGACACTTCAGTACCATTCCTGTCTCATTAATGGGTAGAGATGATGATGTGTCTCACTCACCAATGCAATATAAGTGTTCACCCCTTCCTGTAGGGAGGCTAGGAAATGTTGATTAGCCATGTGGTTAGCAATTTCTCCACGGGTACCTTTAATTTTCTTTTAGTTTATCTGTGTTTTTTAAATTTTCTACAATAAACTTATATTTCTAATGCAACCCACTCTAATCAGTTCTCCATCCCTACCTCTCTGTGGAAAACCCTATTTTCCAAGTCATCAATGACCTTCACTTTGCCAAGTCCAAACGATGATCTTCTGTCCTCATCTTACTCAGCCTTTCAAAATAATTCAACACAGTTTAGTATTCTCTTTTGTAGAAATTCCTTATTTATTCCATGACAAGTGATCTCTGTTACTCTGCAATCCATTTTCCACAATCTTTTGAAAATATAAAACAGACATGTCACTCTCCTGCTTAAAACACAGTGAAGCTTCTTGTCACACTTTGAATCCAGTTTCTTTACCATGGCCCTTGAGGCTCCACATCGTCTGTCCCTGCTTGCCCCTCCAACTCATCTCTGACCACTCTCTGTGTACTCCCTATGACCCAGCCACACTGGCCTTCTTCCTGTGGCTCAAACATACCCATCTTGGTCCCTTCTGGGGTTTCTTCACGTATGTTCTTCTCCCTAAAGCACTCTTCCCTCAGGTCTTCCCAAGGCTGGCTTCTTCTCCTTAGTCAGTTCTCAGCCTAAATGTCACCTTCTCACCCAATCCAAAGATGCATCCCCACTACCATTACACTGCCATATCTATCATATCAACTTGTTCTGTTGCCAGCATGACATTTATTATCATGTGAAATCATCTTGTTTATTTTTTAGTCACCTTCTATCTGAATTTCCCACAAGATGGGAAGCCCTACAAGGATCAAGGATATGTCTGCTTTGGTCATAAGTGCCATCAAACAGTGCTTGGTGCAAAGAGGATCCTTGATAAGTATTCACTGAATGACTAGATGAAGTGGTTCAACAAACAGTCCTGTGCTGAGTTTTCTGTAGCAAGCCTTGCAATACTACCCAGAGAGGGATCTGTTTTCAGCTCAGACCACCGCCCTAGATCTCTTCCCACCAGAAAAGATTTAAAATGCCCTTTGACCACCACGGTACCCAGAACTGCTCATCACCTCACAGAGCATAGACGAGGCACCTCACAGGGCCAGTCTCATCAGCAGTAAAGCACGCAACTAGCAAGCAATACAATCTTCCCTAAAAAAATTAGTTAAGAAAAATTGAATCCCTTAAGTTAGAACTTTGGACAAATGCACAAATAAATTCTAAGAACTTAGCACAGATAAGTTTAGCATATCTTGAAGAATATCTAAAAGAGAGACTGTTTTCTTGGCCCTACTAATTATGGTTTCTAGCCAGTTTTTGGTGTGAAGTTACTATCAGAATTTGCTGTAAAGCTTTTCACATTCATGTTATACAAATATGCATGGTAAACTATATATAGGTCTCATTAAAATGGTGAAGGATTAGTCACTCTCAACAAATTCTGACTTAAAGAATATCTTCAATATTTCATATATATAATATACAAACAGGTAGACCCTAACTGTACTTTCTTAAAAATGCAAACACTATTTGACCCTACAATTCTTCCTTTAGGAAGTTAGCCCAAGGAACTAATTAAGAATGTGAATTAATTTTTGCCTATAAGGATATTCATCACAATGTTATTTATAAAAGCAACCTAAATGCCTGACGATAGGAGATTGGTTATAGTCATTAAAAAAAATTATTCAGTTAATAAATACTTATTGGCATGCAATGAGTTCATTAGGTTGAAAAGGCAGGTTACAAGGCAATATGATCCCATTGTATTTATTATCATAATACATATGTATGTCTAAATATGTATCTATCCATTAAACTTGTGCATGTGTGTGTGAGACAGAGAGAATATGGAAAATGGCAAGAAAGGCCCTACACTGAACTGAGATTTTCCATGCAGTTTCTCTGGGTAGTAAGACTATGGAAAAATTATTTCATCTGTGTTTTGTTTTCCTTTGTGCTGATACAAATCTTCTTTTTTTCCTATAATGAGTACTTGACACTATTGTAATATTTTTAAAAGCTATAAATTTTTTAATTAAAAATATGGTGGTGATCAGAATGAGCGCAATCACATAAGAAATACCCTTTACAATGTGTTTATCTTAATCCATTTATTCCATCTGAAAGTGTCACACATCATACACACCTGAACTATGGCACAAACCTTTAAGCTCAAGAGATTGATAGAATCCAGTGGACACCTTCAATTCCAATCATTTTTGACACAGTTGGATGGCCGTTTCTTCCTATCCTTTCATCTCCAGGAAGCCACACTCCCCGGGCTATCCCCTTAGCTCTCTCATTGGTGTCTTCGTTCTTTTTGATGAGCTCTCCTTATTCTGATTAAATATGAATGCTTCCAGTGCTCTGTCTTTGACGCCTTAACACATGCTCCATCACTTACACAAATCTATGGTTTCTACCATATCTTTTGTTCCATCACAAATGTGTACCACCAGCCCAGAGAAACCCAAACTCCAACTCCAGACCTAAATATCCCCCAAGTCCTACAAACAACTCAAACTCACACGCCCTAATATTTCTTCCCTTTTCGAATTTTACTTCTTCTTTGACGTTCACTACTATGGCCAGTGAATGGTACAACCTGAGCCAGAAGTCTGAGAGACATCCTAAACTCTTCCCTTTAATCCCTAGCAACTAACAGTTGTTTTTAATGACGAGCCTTGGCCATTCCTACCCATAGAAAGCCACTAAGCAGATAAGAAACATCCAGGACCAGCAGCACAGGCAGAGGAAAGGAGAAATTGCTCAATCCAGAATTCAGACAATAGCCTGAGGGGTGTGACCCACCTTGTATGGTACTATCAGTGGTCCCAGGTGTTTATGTAGTCAGGACCATAAAATTCCACAGTCCTTGGCCACTCTGGCCTAGTGGACATCTCACTTAAAATGAACTGACAACATCTCCAAAAGCAGGACACCTGTAGAAGCAAGGGAGGCAATGGGAGGCCCTTTATCCTTATCTTAGATGTGGCATTTCATCTACTTATTTGAGGTTTTGCAAGTAAACCACAGTAAAAGCAGCACTGAGTCGAGCTTAAGTCCTCTTTCTTATCAGATTTTGGCCTAACTCATTTTGGTCCTGTAGATTCCTGGGACCTGCCTCAAATCCCCCATTGTTAGCTCCTGCTGTCATTTCTCTCCTTGATAGTCCTCAACTTCCAATCTTCTCCCTCATTGGAACCCTCCCCGCCTCCACCCATTCTCCACGCTGCCCCAGGAGTGGACTGTCCAACATGTAAATCGGACGCGTTTCATCCACTGAAAATCTAGGTGGTTTCCTTTTATCCAGAGTCCCTGGATGGTGCAAATGGTTAACAAGCTCAGCTGCCAACCAAAAGATTGGAGGTTTGAGTCCACCCAGAGGCATCCTTGGTGATCTACTTCCGAAAAATCAGACATTGAAAACCTTATGGAGCATTGAAAACCCAAAGTTCTACTCTGACACACATGGGGTCATCACGAGTCAAAGTCAACTCGATGGCAAACTTTTTTTCCCCCTTTATCCACAGGAGCATGAGGTCCTTTTCAGCCTGGCTCCTGCCCGCCTGTCCACACCTCCACACTTCTATTCTCCCTCCACACATTTATCCTGGGCACACCAAGTTCTCTCTGTCACCTCCACCCTCAACCCCCAACACCCTTACCAGCTTGAGGACTTCCCCCTTCCTGACACCGCCTCTATCCTAGAAATTTCAGTCGTTTCTACTTGCTCCTGTTGTACTTTATATCCCCTCCAGGGTGGCCAGACCACACCATATTTTGTAGTAGATGTTTGTTGATCTCTCTGTCTGGCATACTGTAATACAGTGGATGGTTATCAAGGATCCTTAGAAGACAGCCACGGAGGCCTTTCCCCTTTCTCTGACATCTATTTAGGACTTAAACATACATGTCCAATACATATTCTTGAATGATGAGTTCACGAAATAATGAACAAACAAAAGAATTACTAAACGGCACCAATGAAGACAGACACTACCTCTAGGGTTAAAATTTGCTTCCAAAGTGCTCAGGAACCCTTGCGGCCTTGAATATGAATGGAATTGGGGGAACAAAAAGACTAGAGAAGTTATTTGTTTAACATGGAAATCAGGAGAGCTGGGGTGATCCAACAATGAAAAAGTATAAAATACAGGCCTGAGGAGATTTGCAAGTTTCTGTAATATTGACTTGGTGGTTTTCCAGTAGCCATGAGAGGGAGACACTGCAGCTCAAACCTACCTTTTCTTAGCAAATAAGCTCCAAAAGATGACCCAGGAAAAGCAAATCCCATTGAAAGGAACATTCTATTAATCAGAGGCCCTTAGATGTGACCTGCCCAGGCAGCTATTGGGCCTCTTCTGCCATTGTATATTTCCTCTTTAATCAAATCCCTGGATGCTACAGTTTTCAACTTGCAGAGATTTAAAAGGCTTTTTGATTAATGGACTTCATCAGTGTCCACTCTTGTTTAACCAGAGTGTTCTTCTCTGCATTTCACATTTCACACCCACATCACACCATTCCCCTTTTATTACAGGAACTGAAGAATGTGATGGGCTGCCAGACAGCAGAGTAATTTATGAAAAATATATTTTTGAAGGAAGACTGTATTAAGCTTGAAAAGAACTCAGAGACTGTTGCTATTTTAATTTTAAATAGGCTATGCAAATAATTAAATGTCAGGTCATATTGACACCATCAAATTTAGGAGAGTATAGATGGATGATATAAGCAGTCCTGGTGGCGCAGTGGTTAAGCACTTGGCTGCCTAACAGTGGTTCAAACCCACCAGCCGCTCCAGGGGAAGAAGATGTGGCAGTCTGCTTCTGTAATGATTACAGCCTTGGAAAACCTATGGGGCAGTTCTACTCTGTCCTACAGAGTCACTAGGAGTTGAAATCAACTCTCTGGCAATGAGTATAGATGGTATACAACCCCAGAGTCCCAGGGAATATTAAATTAGATTTATCAAGGCACCGAATCATATTTTGCTTTCGACTTGAAACAACAGTGTCGACTGGGTTTAAAATGAGACAATTTCCAAAAACCTCTACCTGCTACAAATGTTTCCATACATACCTCAATTCTTTAAAAGAAGATAAAGAGAAATCAGATGAGTTCGTAAATATATTTAAGCACTAAATCCCTCTTCGGACTTTTATTTTTCTTAAGCTTCTTCTGCCTCACTCTTGCCTATTTCAAATATTGACTTCAAGCAGAAGATGGATGGAAACAGCCAATATTCAGGTCTAAGGAAATGGATGTTGTTCTCCCTACTTTATAGCAGTTTAATCTGGGTAGTTACCTGAGCTTCACTCATGAATTGTACATTTGACCCTTAATTATTCACACCACTGGGCACTATGTACCGTACATATGATGCAGCTATTCCAGATTAGGAGGGAACTCAAAAATCCCAAATGCATGAATGGTCAGTAAATAAATATTTATTGTGCGCTTATTATGTGCTAGGAATTGTGCTATATCATCAAGCTTTCAAGATTAACAAGACAAAGCAAGAACGAAACTTCAGCTTGCTTACTTTGGACACGTCATCGGGAAAGACCAATCGCTAGAAAAGGACATCACGTTTGGTAAAGCAGAGAGCCAGCAAAAATGAGGAAAACCCTCAATGAGATGAACTGACACAATAACAGCAACGATGGGCTCAAGCATACCAACAATCATGAGAGCGGCACAGGACCAGGCAACATTTCCTTCTGTTATGCATAAGACAGCAACTAACAACAACAATATGCTTTTGAAGAGACACCAGCAGAAAACGTGCCTTTCTTCTTTTATACTGCTTGACTGGTGATGAAGGGAAATTCCTGCTTCCAGAGTACCTCATAACCAATCATCAGGAGATGGCCCAGAATCAAGCTGAATGTAATGAGGAAGCCAGTTTGGGATCCAGGATTGGTTGTCCAATAAATATTTGTGGACAAGTGGTCAAATGCGGTGATTGATCAGTGATATCTGCCATGAGTATTAGAGGGAATGACAACAATTCCTTGGAGGGACATGCCATGGAGTGAGTGCCAAGGTTTCTTCATCCCAAGATTGGCTGTCATTCCCTCCAATACCCATGGCAGATATCACTAATCAATCACAGCATGACATTTAGTCCACAAATATTTCTTGAGTGTTTTCTATATGTCTACATTCTAATAAGTACTGAAGATAGCAGTGGGCAAAATAAACAAAGTCCCTACCTTCTTGGAGTTTATATTTTACAAGAGGAAGAAGTCAAATACAAGAAAGATAATTTCAGATAATGAGAAGTTCTAGAAAGCAAGGAAAGGAGATAGCGTATGGCTGAGGGAATGGAGGAGGAAGAGCATTTTAGATACGGCTGTCAGTTCTCTCTGTAGAGGTCATATTTGGGGAGAGAGAGTAGAACTGCCCCATAGGGTTTCCAAAGAGCAGGTGGTGGATTCAAACTGCTGACCTTTTGGTTAGCAGCCATAGCTCTTAACCACTGATTGTGCCGACAAGGCTCCTCATCAATGAGAGAAGAGCAGCCATATGAAGCCACTAACTTGTCCTCAAGACAGTCCTCCAGGCAGTCATTACCAGTCAACTGCCAAATGGCCATCTCCATGCTATGGATGAGCACTGTGCTAACCAAACATTCTGGGTCATGTAGCAGAATCTAAGATAAAAAGTATTCAATGTAGGAATGCAGACACATTTAATAACATCAAACATCATACAATTCTGAAATCGAGCATCAAAGGAAGACTTGGAACACCTGGATTTTAGTCCTCTTATCTTTTTGGGATCTCAGATTTCTCATCAGTAAAATAAGAGGGTGGGACCAAATTCCTTCTAGACTTAATGGTCAATAACTCTACTACAAAGTGGAGTAGAGTTTTAAAAAATTGGAGAGAGGGGGTAGATTACATAGAGAAATCTCTCTGGAAAGGGGTTATTTGAACGGACAGAGAAAAAGTAAGATGTAGCTGTGGCTTCTTGGAGGTTTCTTGGTGACAGAAAGAACCACAATTAGCCCTTGATTTTACAAACAGCTTCAAAGCCACCATCCAAAGCAGTTTTCACCTTAGGATTCTGAGTGAAACCCAGCTAGTATGGTCTCCTCAAATATCCACATAGTCAAAGTCAGCAACATCCAACCCTGCCGTCTGTTTATCTCAGAATATAGAGGGTTACACACTGCAGATAAGAATGTCGTGTGATAAAGAGGGTTATTAGGGATTCATCAGAAAAATCTGCCTTTCACTGATGCCAGCACGTTCAGAAGAGCCACAGGAGAGAGTCCAGGTGGGTCTGGATGAGGACTCAGTATGTATTTAGACAAATTTATGATCTTACTTCACAATAGCATTAAAACCAGGATGCAAGTATATGAAAATATCCCCTTTTTTACAGGAAGTAGTTCAAGTTTGGGTCTTCAGCCATAACCCTGATACTTATAAGGTCCTGAGATATTATGAGTTTGGATGATAAATGATTGAAATTCGTTTTGTGGATACAAAGTGCTTCATAAATATTTATCTCCAGAGAGACTTCAACTTTGAATTTCTGACTCCATTTGGACTTCTCTTTACCCAAGTCACACAGGGTCCCTGTTCTGTGTGTAAATATTTAATGTTCCACACTAGGCTCTCCATATCTCCCTCTGTGGCTGGTGGATGTGGGCTTGGATCTTGTCACCCTGGCAGGGAGACCTGGACAAGGCAAGAATGGCATTTGGAATGACTTAGGATTCAAGCACAGTCCTACCTATTTACTGTTTCTCCAATTTTCCATGCTCTGGAGCAAAGATGGAACGACTCTCTGTGACCTATGCCAGATGACTGGGGTAGGCCTGGCTAGGTTTCATGGTAGGATGTTCTCTCCAGAGAAGAGGTCATGATGCTAACTCAGCACTTCCAGCCCACCAACTGCTCATCAGCCAAATCATGACCCCTGCACCTAGGCCAGGAGCAAATCCGGAGCGTGATCAAGGGCAAAACATATTCCCTGAGAACATTTAAGTTATGATCTCCTCTATAGGCTCCATAATGGCCATGTAGCATTAGGAAAAAATAAACTTTTGTTATTTCAAGCCACAGAGATTTGGGGATTGTTTGTTATTGCCAAATAACTTAGCCTCTGCTGACTTAACTATTACCCATATTTGCTGAGAAAATGTTTAGAAGGCCTGACAAAGAACATTGGTACCTCCAATATTGGAAAGGACGTAGGCAGCTCCTCTGCATAATAAAAGAGAAAGTTGAGAGCTCAAGGATAGAATTTGAGAAAGAGGGCTGAGTAGAAAAGTGTTAAAACACAGTCTCAAATGGAATATCACTCAACTCTAAAGAGAAATGGAGTCCTGATACATGCTACAACGTGGATGAACCTTGAAAATGCCACTGAAGTAAGTCAGAAAAAGACAAATATTGTATTATCTCACGTTTACAAAATATCTACAATTTGGCAAACGAGTAGAGACTAAAGTTTATTAGTGGTTACCAGGGGCGAGAGGGAGAGGAAAGGGGGGAATCATTTCCTAGGGGGCACTGAGCATCTGATAAAGGTGAAGAAAACATGTGGACATTTTGGTGGTCCAAAATTTCAGTGATGGTTGCACAACATGATAAACGTAATTAATGTCACTGAATTGTATATGTGAAAAATGTTGAAAAGGCCACTGTCGTTATACATACATACTGTTGTTATTGTTAGTTGTTGTTAATTCCAGCTCATGACAACAGCAAAATAAATAAAATTAAATTTAAAAATTCCAACATATGGCGACCCATGTGTGTCAGAGTAGAACTGCTTCATAGGGTTTTCAAGGCTGTGGAAGCAGATCACCAGGTTATTCTTCCGAGGAGCCTCAGGGTGGGTTCAAACCACCAACCTTTCGGCTAGTAGTCAAGCATTTAACTGTTTGCACCACCAGGGACTCCTATATATATTTTACCACAATAATAATTTTTAAAAAAAATCTAAGTCTCCGCCATCAAAGATTTTCTCATTTACTTGGAAAGTAAAATAAGAAAAAATGAGGCTCAGAGTCCTGAGGGCATAGAGGTTACTTTGGGTTTGGAGCAGGCATGGAAGAACTTCATGGGAAAAGTAGAGCTTGCCCGACCTAGGGATAGTCAAATAAGAAGGATTTAGATTTTTCAAGGAATCCCTGGGTGGTACAAATGGTTAATGCACTCAGCTGTTAACTGAAAAGTTGGAGGCTGGAGTTTACCCAGAGGCACCTCGGAAGAAATGCCTGGAGATCTACTTCCAAAAAATCAGCCATTGAAAACCGTATGGAGCACGGTTCTACTCTAACACACATAGGGTCACCATGAGTCATGGTACTGATTGCCAAGGGTGGGGAGAGAACACTCTGGAGAAACAACATGATTAGGTTTGGTCTGCACTGTCATTTTTTAGTTTTGTCAGAGTCTTTGGCCCAGGGTTCCCTGCAGGCCAGCTGGATCCAAGTCAATAAGACTTTTCTGATACTGAGGGACTGCACTGCGAGACGCGGACATCGGGGCCTCTCCTGGACCTCAGACAGGCAAGAGGTATGTGGCGAGGTGAAGGAAAAGCACCAGAGTGGAGGGTCAGACATTTCAAAGCACAAACCAGAACTTTTTTTTTAATTATGCTTTAGGTGAAAATTTACAGCTCAAGTTAATTTCTCACACAAAAATTTATTCACATATTGTTATGTGACACTAGCTGTAGTCCCTGTAATGTGACAGCACACTCCCCCTTTCCACCCCGGGTTTCCCATGTCCATCCAACCAGCTCTTGTCCCTTCCTGCCTTCTCATCCTGCCTCCGGACAGGAGCCACCCATTTGGTCTCGTGTATCTTCTTGAACTAAGAAGCACACTCTTCACGAGTATTATTTTACGTTTTATAGTCCAGTCTAATCTTTGTCTGAAGAGAATGGTTCAGGAATGATTTTAGTTCTGGGTTAACAGAGCGTCCGGGGGCCACGGCTTTGAGGGTTCCTCCAGTCTCAGACCATTAAGTCTGGTCTTTTTATGTGAATTTGAGTTCTGCTCCAGGCACCATGTAGTTCTGGTCTCAGGCTGATGGAGTCTCTGGTTTATGCAGCCCTTTTGTGTCTTGGGCTAATATTTTCCTTGTGTCTTTTGTGTCCTTTGCTCCAAGTGGATTGGGACCAGTTGATGCATCTTAGATGGCCTCTCGCAAGTTTTTAAGACCCCAGACACCACTCACCAAGATGGAACCCAAACATTTTTGCTAATTTTATTTGAAACATCAGTGTTAGAGTAAAGCTCCTTGACAGAAAGGACCTGGCTCTATTCATCTTCATGTCCCTCCATCCCACATGGGCCAGCCCCATGCTCAGCACATGGTGCTCTAGGCTGCTGTCAAGTCAATTCTGACTCATAGTAACCCTACAGGACAGGGTAGAACTGCCCCATAGGATTTCCAAGGCTGTAGGGTCACTATGAGTTAGAATCAACTCAACTGCAAAGGGATTTGGTTTTAATCTTTATGGAAGTGGACTGCCACATCTTTCTCCCATGGAGCAGTCGATGGGCTTAAACCACCAACCTTTCAGTTAGCAGCTCAGCACTTTAACCACTGTGCCACCAGGACTCCTCGAACATGGTCCATATTCAATAAATAACTATAGAATGTAATCAACAGGGCAAGGCAGTAAGTACATTGTGAAACAACTTCAGCCATTATAGCACCTCCTTTTGGCCACCAGGGGGCAGCATGAGGTCTTAAATGATAAACTGTGGCCTGGGGCTTTGGAATCAGTATGGAACCGAGATTCCCAAAAACCAGTAGGTGCCAGGATGCCAGTCTCTGCCAACATTTCCATAGGACCATATAGATGAGATAAAGTAGTAAATTTTTTTTTTGCATAAAGCTATATTCATGCAATTTAAACAATTATCCTTTATGCAGATTGTCTTTTCCACTTTTTCGTTATTAAAACATCCTTTCTTGTAATGTAATGATGGTGACTATATGTAATAGGGAGTCCTGGTGGTGCAGTGGTTAAGAGCTACGACGAGCTACAGCTGCGAACCAAAAGGTCGGCAGTTCGAATCCACCAGCAGCTCCTTGGAAACCCTATGGGGCAGTTTTACTCTGTCTTACAGGGTGCTATGAGTTGGAATCAACTCGACGGCAACAAGATTTTTGGTGTTTTTTTGTTTGTTTTATATGTAATAGGATTTTCATTTTATTGATGTACTGTTAATTTCCTTATTTGATCAAATAAATAGCAACAAACTTCTGATATCCCAGAGAGTTTTGAGAAAAATTACTTTTTAGGCTTGTGAAATCAAAATTCTAAGAGCCATTATTGTAGACTGTCAGGATCAGAGAGAATCTGATGGGTGGGAAAAAGGGGCAGAGATAAACTTTGCCCGTGGTTTCCTCAGGGGGCGCAGATGGTTTGCACTCAACTACTAACCTAAAGTTAGCAGTTCAAACCCACCCAGTGGTACCTCAGAAGAAAGGTCTGGTGATCTGCTTCCATTAAGATTCTCATTGTCGTGGAGTCAATTCCAACTCATAGCCGGAATCATAGCAACCCTGTAGGACAGAGTAGAACTGGCCCATAGGGTTTCCAAGAAGCGGCTGGTGGATTCGAACTCCTGACCTTTTGGTTAGCAGCTAAACTCTTACCACTGTGCCACCAGGGCTCCGTCCATTAAGACTACAGCCAAGAAAACCCTATGGAGCACAGTTCTACTCTGACACACATGAGGCCACCATGAGTCAGAGTTGACTCAATGGCAAAGGATTTGGTTTGCTTTTTTTTTTTTCCTTCTTGCCACCCATTGCTTCTTCCTTTCTCCCGTGGTCAACTGGGCGGCTCAGCGTCCTTCCGCTCTCTCCCTGTCCCACTTCTTCCTCCTAGCTGAAACCCCTTCTCAGAGAAGACTGCTACCAGCCACTTACCCCTCAGTGAGAATTTCCCCTCCCAGGAAAACTTGCCTTCCAAACCTCATCTCTGACTGCAGAATGCAGGTCTGTATGGCCAGTTCAAAGGATTCCAGACATCAGCAGACAGAGAGAGGTACTAGATTTGAAGGCAGTCAGTGACGTCTTGCCACCTGGGGCTTGTAGATCCCATTCCACTCGGTTAGGGAGGCTGGAAGGGCCATCCCCAATGCAGGCAGATCAGATCCTTGGATAGAGTGTCTCCAACAGCTTCCCTTTTTCTTTCTGGGAAAACACAGGTCTCCTCCACAAGCACCTAGATCTTCAGTCCTAATGTCAGAGAACCTTCTGTCTGTGGGACGAGTGCAGCCTGGGCAAGAGACAGCACCTCAAATCATAAAGGGAGGATCTGCTTCTATCAGAAGCCAAGGGATACTATCTATAACCGCATTGTGGAATACGGTGGTATTTTCAGCAATGATTATACTATACGAATCAACAGACCTGCATGGAGACCTGCCACCAGAAAGTGCCGGGCTAGCGTCCTGCTGGACACAGAGAAGTACGTGAAGCAACACTGCCTTCCAAGAGCTTTCACAGGGACTCCAGAGGAACTGCCAAAGGAGGAAAACCACGTTTGTCACAACAGATAAGACTGCACAACACAAGAGTGAGCCCTAATGTAAGCTATAGACTTTAGTTAATAGTAATGTATCAATATTGTTTCATAATTGTAACACATGTACCACAGGAACGCAAGGTGTCAGTAAGAGGAAGAACAGTGTGTGGGGGGCAAGGGGACATATGGGAACTCTGTCACTTTCTGCACTATTTTTCTGTAAACCTAAAACTACTCTGAAAAATAAAGTCTAACAACTAAAATTAAAAAGAGAAAGAAAGATGACACCAAGTTTGGTAGACTTAGGAAGGCCTTCATTAGGTGGCCCTGGAGTAGGAGTGGGCTTTTGACAGGGCAGATTGAAAAGAAGGGCCTGCTCAGCAAAAACACAGCCTGATCTAGGGGCTCAAGCAGAAAGGACCGTGTGTGTTTAGGGTGCTGGGCCCACTTCTGTGTGTCGGAAGTATAAGACATATAGCAGGAAAGGAGCAGTTACAATGATGAGAACAGGAGGGCTTGGGAGCAGGAGGGAGGGGCTAATCCCACCTCCACCGTGGACCACTCGGTAGCCATGACTGACTTTCAAAGCTTCCGCTCCTTGGGCGTTCACTGTGGGTAATGTCCCCACACTTCAGAGAATTCAGTAAGAGAATGGGTGTGTAGTATTTTAGTCCACAAACTCAAGGGGGCAAAACTGTAATGTTTGTCTCTTAACGCGTCGCAGTCAAGTCAATTCCAACTCATAGCAACCCTACAGGACAGAGCAGAGCTACCTCACAGAGTTTCCAAGGCTGTAAATCTTTACGGAAGCAAACTGCTACATCTTTCTCCCATGGAATGGCTGGGGGGTTTGAACCGCCAACCTTTCAGTTAACAGCTGAGCTCTTAACTATTGCATCAGCAGGGTTCCTTATTTATTTATTCATTTATTTTTAACTCGACTTAATTTCTATTTCAGCCCCCCAGATGGTAGCTCATAGTTCACATAGTTCAGGACTCCGCGCAGGAGGTCCCCGTCACAGCGAGGCCACGAGCCCTTGGGGGTTTTCTGTCTGCACTGGCAACTCTCCTCTGACCTGCCCTGTGGTCTACAAGTGCTCCTCCATCATCCTCATTCTCTACCTTCAAATCTGTGGTTGCTCCCTGGTACTTATGTGTCTCCCAGAAGCACCTGAGGCCATCTGCTCCCTCTGCTCTGGGACATGAGAACAGCCCTCTCCACTCTGGGATCTTCACATCCTTCTGTGTTCCACGCAGCAAAGGAGGCTCAGGTCCACAGGGGGCTTGCCTAGAGGGAGACAAAAGGAAGGAGCCCTCCCTGGTCAGAGGCCATGGACCTCCAGTCTCTGATCATGGTCCCATCCATTCTCTTCTCTGTCCCCAACTTGGGCAAATTGTATTCAATTACTACATGTTCTCCAAAAGTCTATTGGTTTTTGCCTTTAAACTGAAATTCAAAAGCCAAGAAAGACTTCTTTGCTTCAGAACTTTGCCTTTCGGAATGTAAGTCTCACAGAGTATATGGGGAGATGGGGCCTGGTAAGATAATAACAGGACAAACTGATTAACAATTTGAAAATGTTATCCCACCACCCGAAGTCACCCAGCTCATTGAACATGTGTACAGCTGTAGCATTGTCCCTGGTGTGCAAACTTTAATAAACCAAGAGGCTTGCCTGGGACTGAGGGGGCTTCCAGCACACAGGACTCTCCGTGCTAAAAGCAGGAAAGTACCAGTCAAAGCAGGACAAGCTGGTCACCCACAGTAAACACTGGTTACCTTCCCCATTCCAAGGAGGCTGAACCATGGGGGAGACTATGGTTCAGGGCTTAGAAGCCAAAGTGTTGAACAAATGCGGAAATTTCTCCAACAAAGGCGTTCTTTCACATGGCAATTGGTGATAAATTCAGGGCACTCCCACAGCACTGGGCAAACCCAAAAGGTATCTGGCACCTAGTGAGATAATACAAAGGCGCCATTGACAACTCCTATAACCAGGACCTCTTGGAGCTAACCTCCCAGTCCTTCCCTCACATGCCTGTCCTGTGACTGTAGTTCCACTGGTCTAAAGTTCCCCTGGAGTCCCTGGGTGGTGCAAATGGTGTATGTTCTCAGCTGCTAACCAAAAGGCTGGAGGTTTGAATTCACTCAGAGGCACCTCAGAAGAAAAATCTGGAAATCTACTTCTGGAAAATCTGCCATTTAAAACCCTGTGGAGCAAGTTCTACTCTGACACACATGGGGTCACCACGAGTCAGAATCAACCCCACAGCAACTAGCTCCTGGTTAAAGTGCTCCCACCACCACAGAACAGGACCCTTCAAGCTCTGTCTCATGTGCTTGAAAATAAAAATGTAGGCTTTCTCCAAGCTTCCTCCTTTCAGCTGGCTTTCCTCTCCAGGGCAGACATCTGATTCTGTTAGCTTATTTCTGAGGTACAAAACAATTCGGATTTCTACAAGCTGAAACCTAATTTCTGGTAGGAAAGTACCATCTGGTGGATATTTGTGAAACTGCTCACATGCTGTGTTTGAACATGAGCATCTTAGGGTAGCTCACTGATGAGAAGGCCAATGGGAATTTTACTCCAAGACTGAATGAGAGCTCAGCAATAAAATGCGGCTGATTCCCTTAGATATTTGACTCTACACGCAGACTGTTGTTCTTCTTAGAACCAATCAGAGGCATCTAGCAGTGTCTTCTCTGTTTTCTGGCCCCCTTCATCCAGTTTACAATTAATTGAGGTTGGCTATTCATTGTCTGAGAGGCAGAGGTGGTTCTGTGGTAGATTCTCGCCCTCCATGAGGGAGACTCTAGTTCAATTCCCAGCCAATGCACGTCATACACAGCCACCACCTATCTGTCAGTGGAGGCCTGAGTGTTGCTATGATGATGAACAGGTTTCAGTAGAACTTCCAGACTAAGATGGACTAGGAAGAAAGGCCTGGCAATCTACTTCCAAAAATTAGTAGATGAAAATTCTATGGATCACAATGGTTGGATCCACAACAAGTCATGGGGATGGCACAGGACTGGGTAGTGTTTCTTTCCATTGTGCATGCAGTCGTCATGAGTTGGGGGCCGACCCCACAGCAGATAACAACACATTCATTGTCTAGTCTCTTCCTCCCAAGGGTAGTTCTTGTTTGTCTTTATTTATCATGGACATTTCCCTACGGACATTTATCTCTGAGAGTTGTCTCTTGCAAAGCCTAGTCACACCTCATTCAAAGGTCTTCTTCTTGTGCAGCAAACCCTCCACAGGCACATCCACACACCGGTTGACCTTTTGTGGTGGGTTGCCTCCCCAGCTCACCAAGGCCCCTTTCTCTGAGATGCTGCACCCCTACGAGTCCCCCAGTCACAGATGATAAAGCAGGGATGACATCTCTCCTGGGCTGGGCAGTCAGGTTCTCGCTCACCTGCAGTTTGGAACCAATATTCAGAAACCATTAATTAGTGTGGCCAATCTGAGGTGATGTAAGCTCCAGTGTCCAGGGGTAGGCTTCTTCCACCAGGTGCCCAGGGAAGCAGCCAAAGCTGGCTTGCAGAAAGCAGACACCAGCCTATAACAGAGCAAACTGAAGTGCCCCTTCTGCCTGTGCTCTAGAATATTCCATGTTTCGGGGCTGCCTTCTGGCCCTTGACATTCCTGAGTTATGCTGTGTCGTCATGATAAATTCCCCTTTTCTACTGAAGCAGACTGTGGTGATTACTCACAATTAAAGATAAGCAGATGGACATACACACACCTACACACACCATGAAGATCTGTCAGTAGAGCCAAAAGCCTGAGCTGGCAGATAGCTGAGATACCTGAGTTTCTGTGCCTGGTGGAATCAGGGACCCTTCTCCTCCAACGACCTGAGGACTTTATGTAAATGAAAAATCATTTCCAATCAAGAAATTCCAAGGAACTCCATACTCCATATAACATCTGCAGTCAACAGTGAGATACGCCAACCTGCCCTGAGCCTGTCTGAAGGTTCTAGTGAAGGATGCCGCCACAGCTCTGCACTTGACTGAAGAGCAGGATTTCTTCAACAGGAAAGATCACCCTCCAGCCTGCAAACAGTTTGGGGAAGAAGTAAATAAAAGGAGACACTCACTCCCCATCAGAACAATTATAGTATCAGAGGGATGAGAGATGGGGCAGTCAGATGGTTTCCATGATTATTCCTGGGTTTCCTGGGAAGCTGACTGAGCAGAGTTTAGTTGGCAGCATGTTTATTAAGGAGTGTTCATGGGGCCTCTACCGTGGAAGGGAGGGGAAAGGAGCAGGAGTTGATGGAGGGAGTAGATGAGCTGTGATGCAGGCCCAGGTCATCCTTGACCACCCCATGGAGAGCTCTGGATTTAAATGACTGGTCAAGCCTGCCCAAGTTGGGCTAAGATGCCCTGGCCTTTATATTCCTCCATCAGTCAGTCATTGGGCATGGCCACCCCATGAAGGCCGTTACCTTGGACAAGCAGGCTTTCTACAGCTGAGTGTTGTCTGCGGACAGGTCCCCTAGCAGTGGGACAAAAACTCTTTTTACTCAGAGTCTCTGGTCTGTGAAAACCAGCTGGGCTCCTGTCGTTGATTGAATTGTGTCCACAAAAAATGTGTGTCAACTTCGGAAAGCCAGTATTGTGTGATAGTCCACCATTTTGTTATCTGATGTGATTTTCCAATGCGTTATAAATCCTACCTCTATGACATTAATGAGGCAAGATTAGAGGTAGTTATGTTAATGAGGCAGGACTCAATCTACAAGATTAGTTTGTATCTTGAATCAATCTCTTTTAAGATATAAAAGCGAGAACCAAGCAGAGAGACAGAGGGACCTCATGCCACCAAGAATGAAGAACCAGGAGGGGAGTGCATCCTTTGGACCCTAGGTCCCTGCGCTGAGAAGCTCCTAGTCCAGGGGAAGATTGATGACAAGGACCTTCCACAGAGCCGACAGAGAGAGAAAGACTTCCCCTGGAACTGACACCCTGAATTCAAACTTCTAGCCTCCTAGACTGTGAGAGAATAAATTTCTCTTTGTTAAGGCCATCTACTTGTGGCATTTCTGTTATAGCAGCACTAGATATCTAAGTCAGCTCCTAATGTAATCTTTACCTCTTGTTAAGGTTTCATTCCCAGTAGGAGACAACATCTTTCTCATTCTTTTCTTTCTTACCTTCTTTCAATGGGTAACTGACACTGGATCTACCTAGTATCCCCAATGGACCAGGGCCCAAGTAGGAAGTATTGGAGAGTTGTAAATATTTGTTCCCAGTCCCTGTTTTCTGACTCTTCCCTTTACTGTGCTATTCCTCCCTTTTTGTTTTCTACTTTCTCTTTATTCCCTACTTCTTCAGTCAGAGGACTTATTTTTCCAGAAAAATAAGCAACTGTGACAGACTAATTCACACTATGAAGTGAATGGTTGCTAACCAATCATTCCTGTCCAGTGTAATCTTCTTCATTCCTGCTCCTTCATCCTCAATTCAAATGCTCACCACAACTGGATTTAAACAATTTTCTACCTGGTCTTCCTTTTCCATCTCTTCTCTAGTCTGTGCTGACCGCTGAAGCCACATCAGTTATCTCTAATATAATTTTCCTCATGTCACTTCGTAGTTCAGGAGAGCACAGCATCTCCCCAATTCCTTAGATGCCCAGTACAACATCAGGGAGCACTGGACCAGCAGTGAGAGACCCTGAGGAGCAGTGTAACTCAGAGATCAAAGCACAGCCCTGGTTCCTGTCTGCCTGCTGTGAACTACAGTTCCACCACTTACTAGCTCTATGACTTTGGGCAAAGAACCTACCCTCTCCAGGCTCGGTTTCTCCATCCATAAAATGGAAATGAAAATAAAAATCTACTGTGATTAGTTATATCTAGTTAACACACCTAAGCACTTAGAATAGTGGTGGGCACATAGTGAGTGCTCACTAATATTAGTTATCCAAAAAGAAAACAAACCAAACCCATTGCCATCGGGTCGATTCTGACTCATAGTGACCCATGGGACAGAGTAGAGCTGACCCACAGAGTTTCCAAGGATTGCCTGGTGGATTCAAACTGCCGACCTTTTGTTTAGCAGCCGTAGCACTTAACCACTGCACCACCAGGGTTTCCAGTATTAGCTATAAAGACTGTTATTACTAGAAACCTGGTGGTGCAATGGTTAAACACTCTGCTGCTATCTGAAAGGTCGGTGGTTCAAACCCACCCAGCAGTTCTGCAGGAGGAAGACCTGGTGATCTGCTCCCATAAGATTACAGCCTAGGGAACCCTATGGGGAGGTTCTACTCCCTCTTATAGGGTTGCTATGAGTCAGAATGGGCTCGTTGGCACCCAGCAACAACTATTATTAGTGCTATTACTCACCGAACACCAAATAACTGAGGGACCTTGGACAACTACTTCGCCTTGCTAGGAAGGGACCTCAGTTTCCTCATCTTTAAACTGAAGGAATCACCCAGACCATCTCTCCTGTCCCTAAGAGTGCCAGGATTCTGTTTCTGTCATCCTCATCACGTCATTCAAGCCTACCACTGACACTCCCATGCTATGGTGCAATGGCAATCATTTTGTGGTCACCCTTGTATAAACCTTTGTTCCTACCTCTGCCTAGTCCAGAACTCACCCCTGCTCCCCTTCATGGATTGTCAATTTTATTGGATTATAGAGCAGAAAGTCTCTTTCATCTCTGGGTTTACCTAGCATCTGGAATATCTTCTACATAGGTGTTCAGGAGTCCCTGCCTGGGTGGAGTAAACGGTTGACATGTTTGGCTGCTAACAGAAAGTTGGGAGGTTCACATTCACCCAGAGATGTCTCAGAAGAAAGGCCTGGTGATCTACTTCCCAAAACTCAGTAATTGAAAACCCTATGGAGCACAATCCTACACAGACACACATGGGGTTGCCATGAATTGGAAGTGACTCCACAGCAACTGGCAACATGAATATTCAATAAACATTCACTGACCAAATTGATGTTGAGCATAGAACACTTTTGGACACTTTCCAGCTATTCATCTTCCCTGACTCTAACCCTCTGGAATTACTCTTGTAGCACAGGCACTCGAAACGCTCTGGCTTTTGCAATTGCCAATTTAATTTGCCACCATCTGTCCGGGAATCTGAGTTCCCAGAGGCCTGGAGCACATCTTCCTCCAGGGCAGTGCAGTGCCCTGTCCAACGCCAGTGAAGACCAGCCAGTGGTGGGAGGCTAGGAGGAAGACAGAAACTTCAAGGAGACAGACTATGCTAGCCTCCAGTTTCTGAAGTGTCCCTTGTCAGTTTGCACGGACAGAATGTTAGCAATAGATTTCTAAACATTTTGGAAAGTTATTGTCTTTGAATACATGAATATTTCAGAAGAATAACCTCCTAGAAACATTGTTTATTCTTTTGTATGTTAACACGTATCTCACCCACAAGTGGTTCAAGGATAGGCCATGGCAAGAGATTTTTGTTGTTGTTCGTTACAGTCAAGTCAGCTCTGACTCATGGTGACCTTATGTATAACAGAAGGAAAATTGCCTGTTCATGCACTATCTTCATGATCGCTGGTGTGCTCAAATCCATTGCTGCAGTCACTGTGCCTCCCAACCTAGGGGGATCATCTTCCAGCACTATATTGGACAATATTCTTTTGTGATTCGTAAGTTTTCAGAGCTTTAATTTTCAGAAGTACATTGCCAGGCCTTTCTTCCTAGTCTGTCTTAGTCTGGAAGCTCCACTGAAACCTATTCACCATGGGTGACCCTGCTGGTAGTTAAAATACTGGTGGCAGTTTCCAGCATCACAGCAACAAGCAAGCCACCACACTATGTAAAACTGACAGACAGGTGGTGAGAAGAGAAGGAACTAACAAAAATTCTTAAGATCCATAGGTATTGGGAAAGAAAGGCTGGAAAGTGCAATTTTTCTAGCGATATCAGTGATAAAATCTATAATATCAAATAAGGAAGCTGCTACAATACTGATTGAGTTGGGTAGCCTTAGACCAGTATCCCCTGCCTAGCAAGTTGTTGCTATTCTTAGATGAGATTGAGTCGATTCTGACTCCTAGAGCCCCTATATGACAGAGTAAAACTGTCCCATTGGTTTCCTAGGCTGTAATCTTTACGGGAGCAGATCACCAGTTCTTTAACCATTAGACACCAGAGCTCCTTTCTAGTAGGTTACCAAATACTTTTAAGTATGTTTCAATCTGCATATGCGGGCTTGCTATACTGGAGGTACTGAGAACATTTTCTGGAGTTTTCAAGGAATATAGCATCCCAATTAAGAGACAGCTAGACTTCCAGCAACCTCAGCCCTCCAGAACACAGCCAGGACCCTGGAGGTCAGTTAAAAAACATCACAGTGTCACCGCAACCTGGACCACCACCGGTGTGCACTCAAGGAGTACAGAATAATTACAGCGTGAGCAAACCATATGCTCACAAGCATCCTAGCATTCATTGAGAAGCTGGTTCAATCTGGGAGTCACTTTTGTGCTGCAGATACAATTCCGAAAATCAATGCAAACAAGAAGTGCTTCTGAATTCAAAGTCTGGCGGTTCCTAGTTTCCGCCTTGCCAACCCACTCAGCCAATGCTAATCTCAGTTAATGCCCCATAGCCTGGTCCCTGATTAATCTGATCAAAGGACACGTGCCCAGCATCTTTTGTTAACACATAGTAATTTGGCTTGTGCCACCTGCCACAAGTACAATAGAGCAGTTACAGATTTGATTCTTGATTGAGGGGTGTCATGGATTGAATTGTGTCCCTCAAAAATATCTGTCAACTTGACTGGGTCATGATTCCCAGTATTGTATAATTGTGTGCCATTTTGTAATCTGATGTGATTTGCTTATGTGTTGTAAATTCAGTCACTATGATCTAATAAGATGGATTAGTGGCAGTTATACTGATGAGGTATACAAGATTGGATAGTGTCTTAAGCCAATCTCTTTTGAGATATAAAAGAGAGAAGTGAGCAGACACACATGGGAACCTCATACCACCAAGAAAGCAGTGCCGGGAGCAGAGCGTGTCCTTTGGACCTGAGGTTCCTGCACAGAGAAGTTCCTAGACCAAGGGAAGATTGATGACACAGACCTTCCTCCAGAGCCAACAGAGAAAGCGTTCCCCTGAAGCCGACGTCCTGAATTTGGGCTCATAGCCTACTGGCCTTCTCTGTGTTAAAGGTATCCACTTGTGATATTTCTGTTATAGCAGCACTAGATGACTAAGACAGCGGGTGATCTCTACCATGTAGACCTGAACAGGGGGAAAGATCACCTCTATATGTGCTGCTTTGAAATCCAATCTCCTGAACCGTAAGCAGGACATTTTATAAACCCATATATTCAGAGTAAACACAGCAAAAAATCTCTTTAGGAGCCATACTGAGAACAAAAAACTAGAGCTAGAACTGCTCCCTGCTCCCCCTGAATGCCTCCTCCAGCCTCTCCTCATCTATTGCTTGCCACAAAGGGGACCCATCGCTCTTTTCCAGAGCTAACCCACCCCTCTCTGCCATTCCACCCCATCCTCTCTTACCTCCTCTGGGAGCTTGTGTCAGAAACCACTGTCTCTCACCCTGCCTCCTCCAATTCAGCCCACAGGCATAGTTACGGCTTCTCAGGTAAACAAGCCCACACAACCTGTTCTGCCACATTTCCTTCAGACCTCACAGGACCACTGAGGTCTTTTTCCTTCTTTAAGTACATATTTTTTGAAAAAGGCTATTTACAATGAGTGGCTCTGTCTCATCTCCCTCTTTTACTCCACAGCTCCTTGCAGTCTGCTTCAGTCCCCATATCTCCTCTGAAGTCCATCCCTCAAAGTCACCAGTGATCTTTCCGTTGGGAAATTTAGTGATTTTTTATTCAGTTTTCAACTTCGTCAACTCTCTGCAGCTTGTGGCATTTCTGTCAGCTCTTTCCTTAATAGCCTTTGCTTTCCTGGCTCCCAAGACTCCCCTCTCTCCAATTCTCTTCCTGCTACTACGAATATTCCTCTCCTTCCATCTTTAACTCCTCTTCTTCCTTAGGCCCTTGGCATGACGTTCTCCAAATCCCTGTCCTTGGCTTATATCTCTTCTTTAGCTTTCTTCCCTTTCTCAAAATTTCAACGTTCACTTCTATGTGTATAGCTCTTAACCTTTACATCAGTTCTAAAGATGCTATTGGTCTAGCAGTCTCTATTCCACCTGCCTTGTGAACTTTTTCATTGTTATCTTCCATTGTTGTTGTCAGCTGCCATCTAGTCGGCCCCTAACTAATGTGACCTGATACACAATGGAACAAAATGCTGTCCTTGTCCTGAGCCATCCCCATGATCTGCTGCAGATCAGACTGCTGTGATCCACAAAGTTTTCATTGGCTGATTTTCAGAAGTAGAATGCCAGGCATTTCTTCCTAGTCTGTCTTAGTCTGGAAGCTCTGCTGAAACCTGTTCAGCACCATAGCAACACACAGGTCTGCACTGACAAATGGGTGGTGGCTGTGCATGAGGTGTATTGGCCATGAATCGAACCCAGGTTTTCCACATGGAAGGCGAGAATTCTACCACTGAACCACCAATACTATACAATTTGACCCAGTAATTCCACTGCTAAGTATATACCCAAAAGAATTGAAAGCAGGAACTCAGATGGATTACTTGTTCACCACTGTTCATTGTAGATTATTCACAATAGCTAAAAGGTGGCAACAACCCAAGTGTCCATCAACAGGTGAATGGATAAACAAAATGTGGTGTGTATATATATATATATATAAACCCACTGCTGTCAAGTCAATTCTGACTCATAGCAACCCTATAGGACAGAGTAGAACTGCCCCATAGGGTTTCCAAGGAGCAGCTGGTGGATTCGAACTGCTGACCTTTTGATTAGCAGCAGTCAAGCACTTAACCGCTTGCGCCACCAGGGCTTTGTTATATGTATCCACAGGGATATATATACACATATATACAATGGAATATTATTCAGTCATAAAGAGAAGTGAAGTCCTGATATATGCTACAACATAGATGAACTTTGAAAACATTATGCTGAGAGAAATAAGTCAGACCCAAATGAAAAAATACTGTATGATCCCAATACATGAAATACTTAGAATAGGCGGATGTATAGGGACAAAAGTTTATTAGTGGTTACCAGGGATTGAAGCAAGAGGGTAATGGAGAAGTTATTATTTAAGGGGTACTGAGTTTCTGTTTAGGAGGAGCCCTGGTGGCACAGTGGATAAAGCACGCAGCTGCTAACCAAAAGGTCAGTGGTTCAAACCCACCAGCCTCTCCAGGAGAGAAAGATGTGGCAGTCTGCTTCTGTAAAGATTTACTGCCTTGGAAACCCAATGGGGCCGTTCTACTCTGTCCTATAGGGTCACTATGAGTCGGAATTGACTTGACAGCAGTGGGTTTTGGGTGAGTTTCTGTTTAGGGGGTTAAAAACCATTTGAAAATGGATAGTGGTAATGTTTGCACCACATGGTCAATGCAATTAAAGTCAACAATAACACTAAGCAACAAAAAGGACTGAACTACTGATACACACAATAACATGGATGAATCTCACAGATACAATGTTGAGTGAAAGAAGCTGAACATAAAAGAGCACATGCTGCATAATATCTTTACAGGAAATTTTAGAACAAGCCAACCAATCTATGGGGATAGAACTCAGAAAAGTGGCTGCCTTGGGATAGGGAGACAATTAACTGGAAAGGGTCACAATAAAAATTTCTTGAGTATTTAGAAATGTTTTCTATCTTTAGAGTATGGCATATGGGTAGTCCATTTGTCAAGGCACATCAAACCCTACACTAGGCCTATGAATTTCACTGAATGCAGTTTAAAAAGAGATCAGAGACAGGGAAAGGGTGATGGGAGCAATTACCTGAGCACTACTGATGGATGGCAGCACCCTGAAGAAGTAATGCTAGTTCAGGGGAGCTTGCTGTGTCCTGCCCATAGGGAACCTGGATCATCAGTTCCAAGGGTCCTAGCCTTAGCAAAGCTTCCCATGACCTAAACCACAGGAGGTCACTAGGCTTCAAAGATGTCTGTTGTGACCATGGTGGAGTAGAAGTTGAGGTTAGGGGTCCTTCCCAAGTTTCCCAGGCACCTAGTAATCCATCCATATTCTAGCACATTATTGGAAAGGTAGGAGTGCCAAATAATGACTGAGCTTGAATTTCCTACCAGCCCAGCAAAATGGGACTTGAAACTCAACCTGAAGAAAATAAAGAAATGGATATTTCTTGCACACCAAACATGGATGACTGAGAGTCATACCCCGTACAATGGTAAATACCTTTAACTTTTCTCCCAATCAATTCTTCTAACCCACTTTTGATAAACTGATCTTCCTAGATCAGTTTTGTTCATGTCTTTCTCTGGCAAAACTCTCAATGACTCCATATTACTCTCAGAAAACCCAAATGCGTATCCCTTAGCCTGAAATCCAAGGGCTTCATCAATCTGACCCTTACCAATCATCCTAAACGCATTAGCCACCACTGCCAAGCAGGAAAGAGAAAGAGAGAAACACTGTATAGAAAATACTATTAACACCAGACAGAAGGAATTAAGTTTTAAATAAATGTTGTCCTGTATCAGAAAGCCACACTCTTCAAAACGATAGCTGCTTCATATACCACTTGAACAATGTTCAGAGAAAGTGAACAAATTTAATACTTATCTAACCTAAATAAAATTACAAATGTAAATCTTTCCAAAGCTGGTATTTGTTCTGGTCATGTTTTTCATAATATCCACACACAGTAAATTCTTATATACATGTGAGCTTGGGGAAAAAATAAGATAAGCCAAGGTTTTAAGACAAGACAGAATTGGATTTGAATCCTTTCTCTACTCTGTGTGTGTACCAGACATGTTGGTTGTGTATCCAACATGCACCCACCCCCCTCTCCAAACTGAGAGAGCTAGTAAGTCACCCTTTTCCACTTGGCCTCTCACCACCCCAGTCACTGAAATCCACTGAGGATGGACAAGAGATGCAATTCCAACCACTGAAAGAAGTCTTTTGGGAGGCTTATGAGAACATTTTCTTTCTCTTCTAAGGGGCTACCCAGGAAGAGACATCTCTTACACTGCTGGATTTTATGATGTCTGGATCTGAGATCTGGAACTGCAACAGCCATTTGCCAACCATGAGAGGCAACAGAGCCTCCATGCTGAGAAAGGCCCAGCAGAAAGATGGGAGAAACTGTGTTCTTGAGAATGTCAGCGGACCACAAAATTAATTAGTCCTGGAGCTACTTACCTATAGACTAATGTGGTATGATGTTCTTAGTATTTAATTAATCCATTTGAATTGAATTTTTCTGTTACTTGCATCCGAAAGGATTTTACCAATACACCTTGGTCAAGTCTTTCATCCTTGCTAAACTTCAATTTTTTCTTCTATAGATAGGAGCCTGTTGTTGTTAGCTGCCTTGGAGTTGACTCTGACTCATGGCAATCTTATGTACACCAGAACAAAATGTTGCTCGACTCTGTGTCATCCTCACAATCACCGCCATGTTCAAGTCTATCATTGTGTCGATTTTGCCAGTCCATCTCACCAAGGGTCTCCCACACTGTCCTTGGCCCTCTACTTCACCAAACATGATGCTGTCCTCCAGTGACTTAATCCCTCCTTTGATGACATGTCCAAAGCAAGTAAGCTGGACAACGTTCTGGCAAATATATACCCTGAGAACTCAGGAGCACCACTGTGAGGAAAGAGCATGGGCTAACGTTTTTTCGGCTACTCAAAAGGCTTTCTCTGTTACTTCCTCCTTCCACTCATTTTATGAATAAGTGAGCTCCCTGGTACCTATGTTTCAAATAAGGGAAAGTTTTACTGTTGGTATAGGTAGATCCATGACACAGATCCCCTCCTGGCAATTGAGCACTGGAGATTTCTGTTTTTCACCAATCCTCTACATGAAGGCCATGGCCCACAAGGGCGGCACAGTTAGTAAATTGAGGCTGCTTTCTCAATGCTTTCTATTCAGATCTATTAATTTCTTCCGTGATTTTCCTGAGTTATTTTTTTTTCTTTTTCTTTTCTAAATTTTATTTAGTTTATTGTTGTTGAGAATATACACAGCACAACATAAACACCAATTCAACAGTTTCTACATGTACAACTTAGTGACATTGATTATTTTCTTCGAGTTGGGCAACCATTCTCACCCTTCTTTCCTGAGTTGTTCCTTCCTCATTACCATAAACTCACTGTGCCCTAAGATTCCTATTTAATCTTTCAAGTTGCTCTTGTCAATTTGACCCCATACAGATAGTTCTTAAAAAAGCATAACGCTCAAGGCAGACTTTTTTTTACTAGTTAACCTAAACTATTTTTCAGTTTTAAGATGACTTCCAGGGATATTTTTGGTTTAAGGTTTAATTAAAGATTATCTCAGGGCAATAGTTTCAGGGTTCATCTAGCCTCCATGGCTCCAGAAAGTCTAGAGTCTGTGATAATTTGAAATTCTGTTCTGCATTTTCCCTTTTTTGGTCAGATTCTTCTATGGAATCTTTGATCAAAATGTTCAGTAATGGTAGCCAGGCACCATCCAGTTCTTCTGGTCTCATGGCAAAGGAGGCAGTTGTTCATGGAGGTAATTAGCCACATGTTCCATATCTTCCTCCTATTCTTGACTCTCCTTCCTCCTCTGTTGCGCCAGGTGAATAGAGACTAATTGTTGAGCCTTGGGTGGCCACTTACAAGATATTAAGACCCCAGGCATTATACAACAAACTAGGAGGTAGAACACAAGCACTAAACGTGTTATTAGACCAATTAACAGGGATGTCTCATGTAATCATGACCCTAAAACTCCAAACCAAGGAACCAAATCCCATGAGGTATTCGGTATTTCATAAGCAGCCTCAGCAGCTACTTTTTTGTTGTTGTTGTTGTAAATATATCTTTCACAAAACTTTTACCAATTCAACTTTTTACAGGTGTACAACTTATTGACAGCAATTACAATAATCGTCTGTGCAACCCTACCCTTTTTTCCATCACCATTAACCAACCTTTTCCCCCTCCCGCCTGCCCCTGGTAACCACTAATAAACTTTGGTCTCTATACATTTGCCTTTTCTTAACTTTTTATGTAAGTGAGGTCATACAATATTTATCCTTTTTTGACTGGTTTATTTCACTCTTCCTGAGCTATTTTTAATTAATGGTTTATTTCACTGTGTCTTGATGGAAGTGGTGGGTAAACAAATGTGAACATGCAAATGTTTGAAAAGCAAATTAGGTTGGGGTGAGGAATTGTACATTTACTTCTGCACATTTTCAAACTGCAAACGACATTCAGTATTTCCTTAGAGTGGAATCTGACATCTTATCACCTCTTTTAGTTCTTGTGAATCTATTTCATCGCTAATGATACTGCTAACTGGGGGCTTATTTGCACTTACCGCACATTATGACAAACACGTCTGTCCATTGACATTTAGGTGACTGCAGACAAATGGAGCTATAAAGAGCTTCAATTGCACAGCGCCTCATTGCCTAAGGGTATTTTGTGCTTTATTAGGCAGAGGTGGAACTGTGATGAAGAGGATACCACACAATCTGTTAGGTTTCAAACTTGGGGAAAGTCTCAAGAAAATAACCAAGACAGGAAGCTTTTTGATTCAATGTGGAAAGTAGGTATTGAACATCTACTGTGTGCCCAACGCGGGCCCAGGCATTGAAAAAAAATCAGGTGGAACAGATACCACTTTGTGGGAGACAAGGTATCTAAACACAAAATCATTAAAAGTGGGGGGAAAACGGTGCAGGGATGTATGTTATGTGTGTATTATGTAAATATATGTGTTATATATGACATGTGTATAATATGTAAATATAATATATGGCATACAGATTTCATAATATACACATGTACATATAATTCTAAACTGAGCTTTATCAAAATGGAAAAAATCAATATAGTTTACTTGGTCTTGTATCTGCAATATAAAAATAAACTGTTAAAAATAGTGATGACATCTTATAAATTATTGATACAGCTGCCTGTTTGAGGTGTTCCTGACTACTCAGTTAAAATCTGTTCCTCTATCCTTCTGTGCTTAGCACTTGGAATGTCCTTCTGTCCTTGCCCAGTCAGCTTAAGAACTCCATGAACAAGCCTATAGCCTGACAAAGTCAAGTTTATTGACCCACTGCAATTAGGAAGATTGCACACTGGAGGGAGGAACTATGGATTTGGGGGAAAGGTGGAGATGCGGCAAAATTTAAATGAATCAGCCTTGTGATAGGCTCAGAGCAAATTAGGGCTGTGTGTAAAGGACTGAACATCAGGTCTGTACTGCAAAGTGTACCTAGCGTCCTTCTCCTTTGGTAACTACAAAGTTAAGGTAGTTGTGGAATTGTGCCTCTAGGAACCCCTTACCTGAAAGCTCGCATCTCATTTGAAAATCAAGGCTGCTTCTCTGTGTCAAAGTGACTTAGTTAAAAGTGGGATGTTTCATTGGTACTGATATAATTTCTAACAGCAAAGTTCCAGATAGTCTATGATTTTAGAGAACAAAGTCTCCCAGTGAGTAAGAAAGCGGTAGTCACTCAAAGAAGCGTGCTGTTATGACACTTTGTAGCTGCAGCATGTCCTTGGGAGAAATATTGTTTTCTGTTAACTTTGTAGCTGGCTTTCTCTGTGTCTGATGAAGGGCAAGGCAGATTTGTACTTTCTCAGTTGAGCTAATCTTTCGTCGCCCCCTATTACAACATGAAGCACACCCTGCCCTGCATTTTGGGCAGTAGTGTTCAGGCTGTCTCCATGCTGGGCTATAAATATGAAGCAATCTGTAGCCCTATCAAGGTCTAACACAGCATTTCCCATGTAGCAGATGCCCAAAATTATTTTTAGGACTGAATTTGACTACTCAAAAATAGCAATATTTCAGATTTATCAAAGAGGGCACATCACAGGCAAAAAAAAAAAAAAGAGAGATTGTTGTTGTTGCTAGGTGCCGTCGAGTCAATTCCGACTCATAGTGACCCTATCGGACAGAGTAGAACTGCCCCATAGCATTTCCAAGGAGAGGCCAAGCCAAATGGCCAAGTAGGGAGCTCTAATACTACAACCAAAAGAGCCCCCCACTTGCTAAACTGAAGGCAGGCCACTCTGCATTAGTGAGAGGAAACGTTATTTTAACAGAATTTCAATAAGAATCCACTTAATTAAGTTATGCTTACAAAGGGAAATTTCTAAGGAAACAGACAGCTATGCACAGGGCCTTGTGTGTAAACCTTGCTTACATAAAGAGTATGATACTTTCAAACTGACATCTTTTAGATTGTGCTTTTTTTTTATGGATGGTAACAGCCAGCAAACTTTTTCTTTCTGTCTTATCCCACCCTGTTGTTGTTAGGTGCCATTGAGTCTTTTCTGACTCATCACAACCCTACTACAACACAATGAAACACTGCCCGGTCCTGCGCCATCTTCACAGTCTTTGTTAAGCTTAAGCCCATTGTTGTCGCCAGTGCATCAATCCATCTCATTGACGGTCTTCCTCTTTTTTTGCTGACCTTCTACTTTACCAAGTATGATGTCCTTCTCCAGGGACTGATCCTGCCTGATAACATGTCCAAAGTTGTGAGACGTAGTCTTGCTGTCCTTGCTTCTAAGGAGCATTCCGGTCACACTTCTTCCAAGAGAGATTTGTTCATTCTTTTGGCCGTCCATGGTATGTTCAATATTCTTCTCCAACACCACAATTCAAAGGCATCAATTCTTCTTCAGTCTTCCTTATTCATTGTCCAGCTTTCACGTGCATATGAGTCGACTGAAAACACCATGGCTTGGGTAAGGTGCACCTTAGTCTTCAAGGTTACATCTTTGCTTTTCAACACTTTAAAGAGGTCTTTTGGAGGGGCAGGACCAAGACGGTGGAGTGGTCACATGCTGCTGGTGGACCCTCTTACAACAAAGACCCAAAAAAAACAAGTGAATCAATTATATATGACAATCTAGGAGTCCTGAACATCAAAGGCAAGGTTGAGGAACCGGACTGAGTGGCAGGGGGAGGGAGAGACAGTTCGGAAGCAGTGAGGTGTTGCCAGACCTGAACTGGTGAGAGCCTGAGCCCTTCATGCCTGATCAGCTCATGGGTGAGCAGTAAGGCAGGCAAGCAGTGGTGTTCGGGAGGCATATTCCACACTGGGAGAGACCCAGCAGCAGATAGTCTACTCGGCCACCCGGAACCAGTGAGAAGCAGCCCTCGATTGGCGAAAGATAAGTACTTGCATCCAGCCTACAGCATGGATCAGAAACACCCCTCTTAGGGAAAAATCTCTCTCCCATTTACCTTCCCACTCCATGCTCTGCACTGAGTCCCAGACTGGATTCAGCAATTGCCAAGTCCCCTGGGCCAGAAGTAGGATCCATCACACACCTTGAACTATTCTCCCAGCCTTGAAGAGTGAACAAATTAACAAACATGGGAAAAAATAAACTGTCAGATCCCTTAAGCCAGGAACTCAGGGTAGGCACAGCTCCTTTGCCTAGGGACAGGCATAAGGGATCCATAGATTTTGAGTGCTTTTCCCCCTGCATAGACTTGTGTGGGCCCATTTCAACAATGTAGGCCCTATTACCACAGTACAACAGGGTATATACCTGGAGTCTAACTTCAACTGTTTCAGCTGTGAAGTGGCATGTTCCTGATTTTTGACACTGCTCTGTCCATTAACCACGGTCTTCAACTACCCACATCAGGGGCCTGAGGACTGATGGTTCCACCGATGTCACCTAATCACCTGTGATAGGGGCCCAAGAATAAGAGGTGCCCCCAAGTCCTTACAGCCAACAGCACTGGGTGCTCATAGTCCACCTGCAAAATCCACCCACCTACGCACTCTAGGGAACAGGGACAGGCCTTCCTCCTGGACACTCAGGGGCAGCCATCAGCCCCCAGCCTTGCTCAGAGTGTGTCCCCATGCTGCAGCCAGATGCCTGTGCCTACACCAATCACTAATGCCTGTCTAGGACTGTAGGTGAGACCCTGCACCACACACTTGGTGGCTATCTACCTGGCACCTGAGCTGAATCCATACAGGAGGAGCGGGCAGACTCCTGAGTTCACATACCAAGTAACAGATCTAACCACTTGATAACAGGGCATTAGAGCTTCAAAGGTGTCAATAATCAAACTAGCTCATATAAGCGGCCTATTTGGGCATATCAAAAAAAGAAAAAGCTACGGACAGTAAGCAAACATAAAATAAATAAATATACTAACTCATTGATGGCTCAGAGACAACAGTCAATATCAAATCACATAAAGAGGCAGTCCATGATGGCTTCAGCAAGCTCTGAAAATAAAGAATCTAGAAAGTTTCCAGAAGAGGAAAATTTATTGGAATCACTGGAGGCAGAATACAAAAGATTAACATACAGAACACTTCAAGATATTATGAAGGAAATTAAGCAAAATGAAGAACACACAATAGAGAAAACTAAAAAGATTAGAGAAGAGCATAATGACAAATTTAACAGGCTGCAAGAATCCACAGAGAGACAGCAATCAGAAATCCAGAAGATTAACAATAAAATTTCAAAATTAGACAACTCAATAGAAAGTCATAGGAGCAGAATTGAGGCAATGGAAGTCAGCAGACTGAAGATAAAGCACTTGACACCAACTTATTTGAGGAAAAATCAGATAAGAGGATTTAAAAAAATGAAGAAACCCTAAGAATTATGTGGGATTCTGTCAAGAGGAATAACCTATGAGTGATTGGAGTACCAGAATGGGGGTGGGGGATAATAGAAAATACAGAGAGAATTGTTGAAGATTTGTTGGCAGAAAACTTCCCTGATATTGTGAAAGATGACAAGATATCTGTTCAAGATGCTCATCAAACCCCACATAAGGTAGATCCCAAGAGAAAGTCATCAAAACATATAATAATCAAACTTGTCAAAACTGAAGATAAGGAGAGAATTTTAAGAGCAGCTGGGGATAAACGAAAAGTCATCTACAAAGGAGAGTCAATAAGAATAAGCTCGGACTACTCAGCAGAAACCATGCAGGCAAGAAGGCAATGGGACAACATATATAAAGCCTTGAAGGAAAAACATTGCCAGCAAAGAATTATATACCCAGCAAAACTGTCTCTCAAATATG
>NW_004443969.1:5417800-5419709 GCF_000243295.1 Trichechus manatus latirostris
GAACAGGCACTTCACCAAAGAAGATATTCAGGTGGCTAACAGACACATGAAGAAATGTTCATGAGCATTAGCCATTAGAGAAATGCAGATCAAAACTACAACGAGATATCATCTCACCCCAACAAGTATAGCATTAATCCAAAAAACACAAAATAATAAATGCTGGAGAGGTTGTGGAGAGACTGGAACACTTATAACTGTTGGTGGGAATGTCAAATGGTAAAACCACTTTGGAAATCACTTTGGTGCTTCCTTAAAAAGCTAGAAATAGAAGTACCATACGATCCAGCTATCTCACCCCTTGGAATATATGCTAGAGAAATAAGAGCTGTCACACGAATAGATATATGCACACCCATGTTCATTGCAGTGCTGTTCACAAGAGCAAAAAGATGGAAACAACCTAGGTGCCCATCAACGGAGGAATGGATAAACAAATTATGGTATATCCACACAATGGAATATTATGCAACGATAAAGAACAACGATGAAGCCGAGAAACATAACATTGCGGAATCTGGAGGTCATTATGCTGAGTAAATGTAGTCAGTCACAGAAGGACAAATATTGTATATGACCACTATTATAAGAACTCGAGAAAAGGTTTAAATACAGAAGAAAGCATTCTTTGAGGTTACGAGGGTGGGGAGGGAGGGTGAGGGTTATTTACTAACTAGATTGTAGATAAGAATTACCTTAGGTGAAGGGAAGGACAGCACTCACTACAGGGAAAGTCAGCACAACTGGACTAAACCAAAGCTAAGAAGTTTCCTGAATAAAATCAAACACTTTGAAGGACCGACTAGCAGGAATAGGGGTCTGGGGACCATGCTTTCAGGGGACATCTAGGTCAATTGGCATAACAAAGTTTATTAAGAAAATGTTCTGCATCCTACTTCGGTAAGTGGTGACTGGGGTCTTAAAAGCTTGCAAGCAGCCATCTAAGATGCATTAATTGGTCCTAACCACGTGGAGTAAACGAGAATGAAGAACACCAAAGACACAAGGAAAGTATTAGCCCAAGAGACCAAAGGGCCACATAAACCAGAGACTTCATCAGCCTGAGACCAGAAGAACTAGATGGTGCTTGGCTACCACCAATGACCACCCTGACAGGGAACACAAAAGAGAGTTCCTGATGGAGCAGGAGAAAGGTGGTGTGCAGAACTCAAATTCTAGTAAGAAGACCAGACTTAGTGGTCTGAATGAGACTGGAGAACCCTGGAAAGCATATAACTAAAACAATTTCTGAGGCCAACTCTTCAGACAGGGATTGGACTGGACTATGGGACATAAACTGATACTCGTGAGGAACGTGCCTCTTAGCTCAAGTACATACAAAAGACTAAACGGGCAGCTTCTGTCCAGAGGTGAGATGGGAAGGCGGAGAGGACTAGGAGCTGGTTGAATGGACACGGGTAACCAGGGGTGGAAAGGAGGAGTGTGCTGTCACAGTATGGGGAGAGGAATTAGGGTCACATAACAATGTATGTATAAATTTTTGTATGGGAGGCTAACTTGAAATGTAAACTTCATTTAAACTACAACAATAAACAAAAATAAAAATAAATAAAATGGCCTACGCTTTAAAGGCACGCTGTGAATTAGTAGAAAGGAATAAACGAGAAAAGAACAGAAAAAATAAAGTAAAATAAAGACGTCTTTTGCAGCAGATTTGCCCAATGCAATGCATCATTTGATTTCTTGACTGCTGCTTCCATGGGCGTTGATTGTACATCCAAGTAAAATGAAATCCTTGACAACTCCAATCTTTTCTCCGTTTATCATGATGTTGCTTATTGGTCCAGTTGTTAGGATTTTTGTTTTCTTTATGTTGAGGCGTAATCCATATTGAAGGCTGTGGTCTTTGATTTTCATCAGTAAGTGCTTCAAGTCCTCTTCACTTTCA
>NW_004443969.1:5420098-5442131 GCF_000243295.1 Trichechus manatus latirostris
AGCAGTGATATCCCTTGTTCCACGTCCTCTTCTGAATCTTGGTTGATTTTCTGGCAGTTCCCTGTTGATATACTGCTGCAGCCGCTTTTGAATGATCTTCAGCAAAATGTTACTTGTGTGTGATATTAATGTTGTTAGATAATTTCTGCATTCGTTTGGATCACTTTTCTTTGGAATAGGTAATCAATATGGATCTCTTCCAGGCTGTTGGTCAGGTCTTCCAAATTTCTTGGCATAGATGAGTGAGCACTTCCAGTGCTGCATCCGTTTGTTGAAATATCTCAACTGGTATTCCATCAATTCCAGGAGCCTTGGTTTTCACCAATGCCTTCAGTGCAGCTTGGACTTCTTCCTTCAGTACCATCGGTTCCTGATCATATGCCACCTCCTGAAATGGTTCAACGTCAACCAATTCTTTTTTGGTATAATGACTCTGTGTATTCCTTCCGTCTTCTTTTGATGCTTCCTGTGTCGATTAATATTTTCCCCATAGAATCCTTCAATATTGCAACTCGAGGCTTGAATCTTTTCTTCAGTTCTTTCAGCTTGAGAAATGCAGAGTGTGTTCTTCTCTTTTGGTTTTCTATCTCCAGCTTTTTGCACATGTCATTATAATACTTTACTTTGTCTTCTCGAGCCACCCTTTGAAATCTTCTGTTCAGCTCTTTTACTTCATCATTTCTTCCTTTCACTTTAGTTACTCGACATTCAAGATCAACTTTCAGAGTGTCTTCTAACGTACATTTTGGCCCTTTCTTTCTTTCCTGTCTTTTTAATGACCTCTTGCTTCCTTCATGTATGATGTCCTTGATGTCATTCCACAACTCATCTGGTCTTTGGTCATTAGTGTTCAAAGTGCCAAAACTATTCTTGAGATGGTCTCTAAATTCAGGTGGGATATATTCGAGGTCGTACTTTCGCTCTCGTGGACTTATACTAATTTTCTTCAATTTCAACTTGAATTTGCATATGAGTAATTGATATGAGTAATTGATTCCATAGTCGGCCCCTGGCCTTGTTCTGACTGATAATATTGAGCTTTTCCATCGTCTCTTTCCACAGACATAGTCGATTTGATTCCTGTGTATTCCATCTGGTGAGGTCCACGTGTATAGTCGCCATTTATGTTGGTGAAAAAAGGTATTTGCAATGAGGAAATGGTTGGTCTTGCAAAATTCTATCATGCAATCTCCGGCATTGTTTCTATCACCAAAGCCATATTTTCCAACTACTGATCCTTCTTCATTTCCAACTTTCACATTCCAATCACCATTAATTATCAATGAATCCTGATTGCATATTCGATCAATTTCAGACTGCAGAAGTTGGTAAAAACCTTCAATTTTTTCATCTTTGGCCTCAGTGGTTGGTGCATAGATTTGAATAACAGTCGTATTAACTGGTCGTCCTTGTAGGTGTATGGATATTATCCTATCACTGACAGCGTTGTACTTCAGGATAGATCTTGAAAAAATTTTTTTAAACAACTAATGTACGCCTATCCCACCACAGGCATACATTAATTGTTTAAAAAAGCATAGCCTACTGAGTTTTTATTGCTCAAATAATATATGTTCAACCATCTCAGCTCGAATATATCATTAAACAATCACACTCCTTATAGAGAACAGAATGAAAGCATTCAGAGTGAAAAAATGTTCTTAACCCCTCAGGACACCCTAAGTGGGAGGCCTTTGTGTCATAGGAACACTGTCCACTTCATCTCCTCATGGAATGTTAACACACTGCAAGGGGTTGTTTGTAAATTGGACTGGTGGGTGTAAATCAGGACAGACAGCACAAAAAGCTGTTGTTCACAAAACTGAAAGAAGTAAAATCTCTCTATACATTTACTAATTTTTGAATAAACTCACTGGGATCTGGGTGAACATAAGACAAAACTTCCCATCTGACAAAGAGTTCGGCTTTGTGCTAAACTGCAAGCAAAAGTTTATCCATCAACAGTTAGGTTACTAAACGAAAAATATCCTTAAAGAAGTCCTTGCTGGGTATTTGATCATGTCTGGTCCATCAGCAATGTCCAGGCTCACTGAGCTTCATCTCAGGGCTGACACATAAGACACACATCCAGAGCAGCCCTGATGTCAAGTGCCAGCAATCCCTCTCAATGTAAAAGACCCTTTTGTTTTTATTAATGTGTACAGCTTCCTTTCTCAGCAGGAGCTACAGTGCACGAGCATTACTACAGCAGGCCCCTAAAGTTTGGCATAATTTGAGAAGCCTAAGGAAGGCTCCCTCACTCCAAAGTACGTGTTGTTGTTGTTGTTAGGTGCCGTCGAGTCGATTTTGGACTCATAGCAACCTCATGTGACAGGGTAGAACTGCCCCTTTCTGAGGCTGTAATCTTTACAGAAGCAGATCACCAGGTCTTTCTCCCACCAAGAGGCTGGTGGGTTTGAACTGCCAACCTTTCAGTTAGCAGCCAAGCACTTAACCTTTGCGCCACCAGGGCTGCTTATTATCTCTAGGCTACCTAAAACACGTTTGCACTGCCAACAACAGTCATTTATTCTATTTCACAAAACATGATTCTTTGTATGTAACCTCAGGCAGCTTTTACCCCAATCTGAAGTGACATCCCCTAAACACACAACAGCCATGGACGGGGGTATTTTTTAAGAGTTAGCTTTAGGCTTGTGCTATCTATTTTGAGTCCATTTTGTAGGTTTTATGAGAACACTCTGGGAGAATATAATAGAACATGGAGGCAAGAAAAACGCTGGCTTTTTTAATATAAAAAATATAACTTCAGTTCATTTCTTTGCTTGCTACTTAGGCTAAAATGGCTCATTTCTCCACAACCACTTACATAAGGAACTTTCGCCGCTTCTTTCTGCTACTGTTGCTCATTTCTGCGTCTATAATGGGCCCAAGCAGGAGAGCTGCTGGGGAACAGGAAATGATCTAGCCAAGGTTGTACGCAACCCAGAGTACACAATGACTGTGGTTCTCAGAACACCAATAACTTCGAGTTAATTCTTGATATAATTTTATATGCTGGCTTTGATCAGCTATAGAAGGAGGATTTTCTGTGGGGAATAACCACTCTATACTACCATTAGAATACAGAGGAGGGTATATCTTCAATAAATGTATTATGGAATCTAAATCTGAAATCACAATCCTCTTGCATGCTAAAACTCACCTTAGAAAGTATCTCTGAATCAGGATGCCTATGGTTAATTTTCTGTAAAATAAGAGCAATCTGCCCTAAACCAACCTGTGACATTATCTAGGATTCAGTTTGATACATGTAAACCACACTACTCCTGGAAGAGAAATAATTGAGTTCTGTAATTACAAATCTGGAAATACTCCTGGCTTTTCTTGGTGGTAGTGAGTTTTCCCTCTCCTGTTCTCTGGGAGGGCTCATTTTAAGCCTAGCAAGTTGGCAAAACTGACCAATCCCCTCATTAGGGTTCTGTACACCTTATTTGAATGGTGTCACCGCTGCAAAGGTTCCATGCACCTTGTTTGCATTGTTAGCAAGCTGTCCAATCCCCTTGGTGGGCCACAAGAACCTTATTTGCATCGTCTCACCTAATCATTTCTTCAGAGCCATAAGACCATAAATGGCTAGAAGGGCCATATCAAGTAATTCACTCCACTGCAATGTCCACGTAATTTAAGTAGGATATCAGTCTAACTTATATTTTTTAGTTGATTTTGCAATTAACAAGGAGCCCTGGTTGCGAAGTGGTTAAAGTGCTCGGCTGCTAACCAAGGTCAGTGGCACAAACCCACCAGCTTCCCCGCAGAAGATGTGTTAGTCTGCTTCTGTAAAGATTTATAGCATTGGAAACCCTATGAGGCAGTTCTACTCTGTCCAACTGGGCGGCTATGAGTCGGAATTGACTTGATGATAATGAGATGTGGACTGCAATTAACTTTGTATCTGTTATTGAACATCTATACCACTGGAGAAACTGTACAAAGTCTAACTCCAAAAAAATAATAAAAACTTAGCGAACACTAGCAAGTACTATAAAAACAAACTTTGAAGGATGTAAAAAAAACTTGGAATGTTACCCAATCTCTTACCTTTTCTGGGTTTCCATAAAGCAAGAACGTGAACAATTTTGGTTCTAATTTTGAAATTTTAACATGTTTTTCTGTGGCTTGAATATCATCTTTTAAAGCTCCAAAAGGCAGAGCCCATGCCTGTTTGGTTCACTACTATAACCCCAGCACCCTGAACAGTGTTTAGCATATAGAATGTTATAGATACATAGGAACATTTTTGCTTTTACTGAAGCCATGGGTTTATTGCTGAAAATGACATCCTTTAACAAGAAAATGAAGTGTGTTATTTCTATAATCCAAATTCAATTTACTTTTAATAGCAGCAAACCTAAATATATTCATTTATGGATGAAGGGGGGAAGAGAGACATCTAGTGGATGGATTGAAGGACTAAGCTCAAAAGCCACAACCTGCCACTCCTTCTATCTCTTTTAATGTCTTTGAGTAAGTCATTTGTCTAATATCTCGTCTTCCCTGAAAAATAGGTCAAAGGCAAATTATTGTCAGGTGCTGTCCAGTCAGTTCCAACCCATAGCGACCCTATGTACAACAGAACGAGACACTGCACGGTCCTGTGTCATCCTCACAATTGTTGCTATGTTTGAGCCCACTGTTGCAGCCACTGTGTCAATCCATCTCACTGAGGGGCTTCCTCTTTTTTGCTGACCCTCTACTTTACCAAGTATGATGTCCTTCTTCAGGGACTGGTCCCTCCTGATAACATGTCCAAAGTATGTGAGACGAAGTCTCTCCATCCTCGCTTCTAAGGAGCATTCTGGCTGCACTTCTTCCAAAACAGATTTGTTCATTCTTTCAAGAATACTAGAATATTGACGACTAAACGATGTCTTCTATTTTGGATTTAAGAAGTCTTTTTTTTTTTTCTTGAGGGAAAAACAAGTGCTTAAAACTATTTCATTCACGCTTCCAGTGCCCTGAAGAATAACACCCATAGAGTCACAACTTTCCATTTTCTAAAGGTGAAGAAAGAGAAATCGGTAGGAAAAGACAGTACTGCTCAGACCAAAGAACCATATTTCTTTTGAGATATACCAGGGCCAAGTGAATCCACAGACATACAATTCAAATGTAATCTGAATGTGAGAGCATTAGCAGATCCTTGACCCTGCAGTTAAAACATACATACATATTGGGGCTGATCCACTTTTTCAAAGGACCATCTTGAAAGGGATGAATTTTAAAGACAGATATTAACGGATGTGTAAACAAGTTTATAAATGACCTGTTTTAAAAATAGGTATCACCTTGCCTGTACTGTATCCTAATTAAGAGATCAAAACAGTGATGGGATCAGAAATATCAACTATTTCCAAAAGTTCTTTTTGATCCAGACTTTGTTCAATAAATATTTGAGCATTTGCCATATCAAGCATTATATTTCATAACACTATCACAAACTTCACTTTCATTTGTAGCCAAAAATGCCTTCCCAGAATTTAAAACCAGGTTAGGTACTTCTTAATTCACAAAAGATCCAGAATGTCATTTGGTTAAGTCTAACTTTCATATTAGTGGAATCTGAAATGAGATATACAAATCTAGCACCAATTTTGTTGGCAGTACATGGTCAAAATGTGAAAGAACTCAAATATGCTCTTTGGCCTGGACTGGGACAATTTGAAGTCCCAATGGTTACTGTGTATACAGTGGCCTTAAAAAAGAGAGATCGTTGCCTCAGAAAGCCCAATCCAAAACCAAGTAGACTAGCTGGTCGGGATTTAGGCTCTTGCTATTAACTCCGTATTTTAGCCTGTTAACTATGAGCATCATGTGTGATCTGGTAGACATATTCGTCACTTGATACCTCCCCTCTAGTCAGCAGCACCTAGCACAATAAGGTTGGCATCAGTTCTCCCAATAAGCCAGAGAGGCTAAGAAATGTTGCCAAATCATTTTGAAAAAAACATTTAATAAACCATACACTATTCAACATAAAGTCTAAAAAAGAATCATTATTACCAGCAAGTTCTATTCTGCCACTAATTGCTTTTTTGGCATGCACAAAGTCTCTTAAAATATCCAGGTCTGTTCCCTCATCTATAAAATGTAAGTTGAACAAGATGACCAAACTCTGAAAATTTACATTATTGCTATTGTTTGTGTGATTTCAACCTTGACTGCATTAATTTTTAAGTTTTTCAACAAATATTTAGTTGAAGCTGATGGACTTCCTCCAATCTTATCCTTCATGCTTCTCCTAACTTTATACATGCTCACCCCTCCCCTCAGTAACTTTTATTCAGGTTGTTTCTTCCATACCTAAAACATTTCCCCACCTACTCTCCATGTACCAAAACAGTATTCATAATTCGAGGTCTTAGGGAAGAGTAATCAGTACATTCCAGTAGAAGCTGCTGTACATGGTATCCTATCTAAGCATTAGAACATCAGAAAACAAGTCTCAGATTTTCTTATTGTCCAAACCTCTGAACAGCGGACTCCTAAAGGTTTGAGAAAGGCATCCTGTACTTCTAATAAAAATATATTTTACAGGTGTATGGTTACAATTCTAGTATCAACTTTCTAGTAAGCCTCCAAAGGTCAACAATCTACCACACCACTGGATCTTATTCATCAAAAATGAAGGAAAATTTTAATTGTCATCATCTCTATAAACTGTTTTGAAAATGGGATTTAGAAAATTAAAATTGATCAAAAAAAGCCAGGGCTAGAGATCAGTAGTGTTTCTACAGTTGATCTTGAATTTTATAAAACATTTCAGGGCATTTCAATTATCACTGTACAGCACCCTGATTTAGAGCAGGACACTAGAGATTTCAAAATGGCCAAAAACCTAGTCCAAGAACTATTTAAGATCTACATCAAAAAATTTATGATCACTAATATTCTCCAATGTTTTATATAGAATGTCACCATTTTATTTTTAAGGCATAAACTTAGCCTGATATAAAATGGAAGACTTTGGGAAACATGGACTTTTTAAAGGAACAGTTAGTAGTACAGTTGATTCTCATTACTCACAGAGTTCGTATCTGAGGATTCCCCTACTTACCAAAACGTTTATTTGTAGCCTGAAAATCAATCTTGCTGCTTTCATGGTCATTCGTGGATATGTGCGTGTGAAATGTGGCAAAAAATTTGAGTCTCTCGATGAACTTCGGGTTTGAACCCACCAGCGACTCCGTGGAAGACCTGGCTGGCAATCTGCTTCCACAAAGACTGTAGCCAAGAAAACCCTATGAGGCAGTTCTACTGTCACACAGGGTCGCTATGAGTTGAAAATCAAATGGACTCGATGGTACCTAACAAAAACATGCACAAAGGCTGTTTCAGTATTCGCTAATTTAGTGTTCACAGGGACTTTACAAAGAACGTTACTGCAAATAATGAGCATCAACTGAATACTCAAGTGGCTCAGTTTTATTTTCAAAATGAAAAATGGGTTTTATTCATTCACTCATCAAACATTTACTGAATCGCCACTACGTGTCATGCAATAAATACATAAAGGCACTGGAAATACCAAATTAATATGACAGATTCTACTGTTGGGTATTAACATTTATCATTATTTTTAAGTAAGAATTTCAGGAACACACAAAATACATAACCCACTTTATTTTGTAACAACTGTCAATCTTACATAACTAGGTTTTTTCCTAAAACAACCATGTTCATAAAGACAAGTTCTAAGCTTAGTAAGACACCTCTCAAATCCTTTCTGGACAATATATTCCTCATTCCTCTGACAGTGTTTTTAGTATTGCATTAGCCTCTAAGCTCAGAACAGAACGTTTTTCTCATCTTTATACCCCAGTTCTAGCAGAGTGCTTGAACCACAGGAGCCAGTCAGTAAGTGACTCTGGGATTGAAGGCCCTAAATTTCATACAGGGTAAAGGTAATATTAAGTGAGTCTTCATGTTTGAATAAATGTGAAACTTTGATTTTCTTATTTTTAATCTAATATGCAACAGTAAGTCATCAAAAGTGACACGAACAATAGAAAACAGTCAAGAATAATCATTTGATGACTCTAAAATAAACAGAATAATACTTTTCCTCTTTCAGGTTTTTTTTCCTTTTTCTTTTTTCACGTGCCACTTTTTCTAAGTCATTAATTTTTATCTTTGTTCTTTTATTGCTCCTGTGACCACTCACTGGAAAATTAATACACTCCTTAACTCAAATAATTCCAGCTCTCACGTTCCAAATGTATCAGCTGAACTGGATCATGGCATGGAGAATACCAGAGACAACCACAGATTTTAATTTATTTTTATTAAAATTCTATCAAGACCAAAACCCACTGCCATCAAGTTGATTGCGACTCATGGTGATTCCATATGTACAAAGTAGAACAGCTCCACAGGGTTTTCTTGGCTGTAATCTTTATGAAAGCAAATCACCGGGCCTTTCTTCTAAAGAGCTGCTGGGTGGGCTGCAACCGCCAGCCTTTAGGTTAGCAGTTGACTGTAAACCACTTGTGCCACCCAGGTTCCTCGGTTTGGGTTAAAAAGACAAACACAGGTTATAATACAGGTTCTGGTATACTGGAAAACAAATTATGCAGAAGAGGGTTAAACATCTGTACAGCATAGAGGAGTTATCAACCATGAGTAGCAGAACTCCTTTTTCATTGAAGTCGAAAAACAATCCCAGACTCTAAGAGATAAAAATTCTTTCTAAGAGTCAACTCAGATGTGGTATGGACCTAATACAAAAACAAAGTACTTAATTTCAGGATTTGTTGTGAAAGCTGCACATAACTTCTCGATAACAACTCTGTCATTAGCTAACTATACATACTAAATAATATTACAATGAAATGTTCTAAGACACAGGATTCCTATCTGAGTGGGAGAATATTTCACTCCCGCATTTTGTATATATTTCAGTTTACAAGTATTCTAGTTAATATATTTAGTACCCATTAACCTGATTTGAGAATCTGGGCACTAATAGTTAAAGAAGGTACTTCAGAGAGCTATAAAAGTTACATATGCCTGGTAATTATGAACTACAAAAGATCAGGGAGTAGGGGTTACAAGAGTCAAGAAAATCAGGAAAACATTGGACTTTATTAATGACAGCCCAGTATTTAGAGGAACAGCAACATTTTATAATTATATAAATACGTTTTTAGACTACAATTTCTTCAATAATGTTATAAATACTCTGGTACCATCCTTAGGCTTACCTGAGAGAAGAACTTTCTATTTATATAGATACAGTCGCTAAAACTTTTTTTTTTTTAAATAAATAGTCACATGCTGCATAATGTCCATCTGGGCAACGTCCAACCGCATATACATGGTCCCAGAAGGTTACAATAGAGTTCAGCAATACCCATCAGAGAACGGGAAGTAGCTAGCATAACCGGATGTAGTGAACGCAGCAGCTTCCTGCATGAAAGACATTATCTCATGTCTCTCATACACAAAGCAACTGCACTGCCAGGCATATAATGGACAGTAACTTGTAAAGCAAGGTTACTTGCCCCAGCAAATAATATGGTGTTTGCACAACATCCAAATCACATAACATCCTATTTCACAGAACATTATCATGGATGTTGAGTGACACATGACTATATAAAGATCAAGATAGCCTATTATTCCCTATATTTCATAATATTATTACCTGAAGATATTTTTAGAAATATCTTTAAGAGTAGTTAAGATCTTTCATTATTTCAATCTGAAGTAGCTTGAAAAACAAACTGAAAACTGTATTGGGCACCTGAATAGATAGCTACCTTATCTCTTATCAGAAAGGAAGCCAGATCAGAAGGGCGTGATTACTTGCAGAATACGCCATTTATTTTTTAAGAGTTCGGTTGTGAAAGCTTGCTTACTGAAGAGAAGGCATCAAGTTAGATAACAATCAACTATTTTAAATGTTTTTATTAATCTTTCCCAATTGATCAAAGCCCTGTTATTAAAAGGGACAGATAACACCTTTACTACTACAAACGAAATCAATGTAAAAAGCTAGGTTATATTCTCACAACTCATAGAAATAGCATTGCTAATGCAGTATAACACCTTTACTTTATATATAAATTGAATTAAGGCCCAGAGAGGTAAAGGAATTTTTCCAAGATTACACAAATATACTTTCAGGTTTTAACCAAAAAATAAAGAAAAAGCAAAGCTGAGGGATCTATATCACCAGTTAGTAGAACCAGAATAAAAATTTCAATCCCTGGCCTGAGTTTGGTGCTTTTCCAATTACGATGCCTGACACTGAATCAGTGTTCAAATTTGAATTCATCTTGGCCAAACTCCAACCAAGTACAGGTTTACAACCAAAGCTGCTGTAAGTTGAAGAAATGGTAGACAATCACAGGAGAGCTGTAAAGAAGTTAAGAGTGCTGTTTCTATCATATTATAGCTAACTTCTCTAAAAGTAGAGCAACAGGGATATCAGGAACCACACAGGAAAGGTCAAGACTTATTTCTCCAAGTAAGTATAAGCTTAAAGTTGAGTTTTTGGCATTCACATTTTCATATTAACCAGTTAAGAACATCTTTATATACATATGCCTGAGACTGTAACCAACAGCTTTGTAAACATGTCTTGCTAGATGATTCATTTGCTACTCAACCATCCTAGGTGGAAAAAACATATTTATAACAATACTAAAAATACTTGAATGGGCCAGAAGGATAAAATCTTCAATGCTTACCAATTTAGTTCTGTATCAAAAGATCTTTGAAAAAGCGAAGTGCAGAACAGTATATACAGTAAGTCCCTATTTGTGTAAAATAAGGGAGCTACATGTTTCTAAATGCACAGAAAATTACAAGAACACATACATAAGACATTTCTAATAAAACCAAACCGTCAACAATGATGAGAAAAGGCTAGGGTGGGAAAAAAACCTAGTTTTCACTAAATACTCTTTGGTACTATTTAGTTTGTTTACAATGTTCATGTAATACTTTTTCAAATTAAAAAAGAGATCTTTGATACTACTACTACAGACATACAGTCTGTTCATTACTCTCATACTCAGAGAATTAAGAGTCACATAAATGATTAACGAAGTTTTAAATATTCAGATTCACTCTAAATGAAAACTAAAGTTTACTCCCCAATTCTATCTTTACAGTAAAAAACAAATAACAAAAGCACTTTAATTGGTCTTTAACTTTTGGATACAGCTATTCTAATGTTACTGGTTATTTTCATGGATAATGGAGTTCAACTGTTCACTGATATTGCTGTTTAAGTTCTAAAAAACCTATAAAAACCAAACAGTCAACGATGAGAATATAAGGGGACAGGGAAACTAGATAAATGGAAACGAAACCACCAGAACAGAAATAATGAGAATGTTCACACATCGTGAAGAATGTAACCAATGTCCTGAACAATTTGTATAGAAATTGTTGAATGGGAACCTAAATTGCTGTGTAAACCTTCACTGAAAACACAATATTATTTTTAAAAACCCTGTATAGTATCTCCCATTTTAGTATTCTATAAATAACTGGTAAAATTTTAAGTTCACAAGAAATCTTCCACCACATACATTATAGAGATTTCAATGGATCCCACTGTTTCAACAGAAATAGAAATCATCAAATACACAAACACAGAATAGAATTACAATGCTTTAAAAAAAAAAAAAACAAAAAAAACATTAGAGAAGTAATTCAGTTTTAATTTATTTTCATCACTTTTTCTTCATGATCCAGATATTTTAAAATGCAAAGAAAATTAACTTTCCATGATATGTCAGGGACTGGCACTAAAAAAATTTTCAAACTGCAAATGAGTTATACAAACAAAAATATCAAATGGAGATCCAGTTATCAAAATGAAAGCACTCAACATATTAAAACTCACAATTATTTGTATAGAGCACATTAAAAAGTCAGCTTGCTAACCAACTGTTGTGATTTTAAAGAACTACTGCAGAGGGTTGAAGAAAATATTTATTAGTTAACTTATAAAGAGATTAAAGAGCTTGAAACAAGTATTAAAAAGAAATTTGTGCCTTTATTAGAATGGTGTTAGGCTTTAAATACACCAATTTTGATAATCAAATTATTGTTTTTTTTAATAAGAAATGACACCACGGAACTGCAATACTGGTCCAACAACAGTCTTGTCTTTACTTTTCTTCCAAAGCAAGAAACAGAATGTGAGTAATCAGAAAGCACTAGCAGGCATCAGTTAATACAAGATACTAGCTTCTTAGTTCCAAAAGCACTTGCAAAGAAAACCACTGGGGTGGATGGTGGAGGGGGATGGAAGCAATTGTAATAACTGGAATCCCATGACTGTGTATGCCAAGTCTCATGAGGTTATTTTTTTTAATTTATCCTCTACTTGGTCACTTTTTTTTCCCTCAAATACTACAGTTTTTCTTTGACTTTTTTTCCTCAAAGTATAAAAAGTATGAAATATAAACAAGCTCTTGCATTGTACACTAAGAAGTGTACAATTCAAGCATTATAGAGCTATCTACATACTGATAAATCCCATCAAATCTTGGATAATTCAATAATATACAAAATATCAGGGCACACAAAGAACTAAAACCCACTTGTTTTTGTGACACATAAGATTCAAATATTCAATCTAAAGAAAAACACTTAATCATTTTGGCTTTCCTCTACATTCGCATGATGATACACTTATTAAAATATTCCTGTATAATTATGTTTGGTCTTATTATTTCAAGTCAGGTTTAAAACCTCAAAACCAGTCATCCAGACAAAACAGGCAATCAGAAAGATTCTCTCTTCTCACCTCCCTAACCCCAATAACTATGAAGTCAATTTTACGACATGACTCCAAACACTGGATTGTGACGACAAATGCTAGGTCCAATTTCTTCATAATCCTTTTTGGTGTGGCATACTTGGTAGAACTCGGGCTGAAAATAAAAATACATATTTTTATAAAGGTCAAAAACCTACCAATTTTCAATATGCTTTAAAATAATTGGTTTTTTTGTTAAATCTAAAATGTTTTTTATTAGCCCACCCACTGTACTTGAACTAAGCTTAAGAAATTCTAGTAAATGTGATTTAAATTCAGCTGTAAATTTATATCAGAACTGAAAGAGCATTTAACTTATGCCTCTCCTGTGTATGCACACACACCCCCACCACCACACACACACACCTGTTCCTCCTAGGATTATGAAATCTTGAGGAATGGAAGGCTGAGTCTCAAATGTCTAGGCTGTTCTGCTGAGGCTTTCCCATACTGTGCATTGAACCAATAACCTAAAGCAACGGCATTAAACTAGTCCTAGTCATGCTACAGAAACATCTGTAGCTTTCCTCACGCAAAGTCTGGTAAAGACAGACCATTCTATGCTCTCTGTCACCTCATTTCTCAAAGGGCAAAATTACAAACTCCACTAGGTTATACAGCACAATTGGAGATGACTACAATTAAGGAAGAGTATCATTTCTACCTCCTATTTTTAAATGGTTTTAAGTTCAAGGTTATGCAGTTATTCAATAATTCAGATAAAAGCTCCTTGCTTTTAATACTGGTAATACATTACCAAGATAAAGCACCAAAGAACATCTTTTAAAGGAGGCTTTAAGCTGTTTTGATTTAAGGAGAAGACTCTTAGAACAATTCCCTTGACTCAATTTTAAACATCAACTTCCTATGCAATAAAACAGGGTAACTTTTAATCTGCACAGAATAAATGACTTGCTGATGTCTGTATTACCACAGGGTTAAAAGAATTTTCCCTACAGATAAATTAAAACATAGTATAAAGTGCTCACTCTAAAAAAATGTCTAGTAAGCTAAGAATATGAACATTACATTCAAATGATTTCTACATTTTAAAATACTGTGTGTGTGCGCGTGTAACCAATTTAAAAATTTTCATACTCTTAATATTTAGACAAAATTTAGAAGAATCTACCTTGTCTAAGTATTGATGGATTCTTCTATCTAAAAAAAAAAAAAAATCAAACTTTAAAAGTAAGCCTCATCCAACGTACCGTGGAAGCCAGCATTGATCCTCCAAACCAAACTGCATATCGCTGCATGTGGTGTGTAATGACCTGTACATCAATAGGCTTTGGCTAAAAAAAGACATAAGATCACTTTAATAGTAAATTCAACTATCAGTTTATGTATCATTTTACCTTAAATGCACACACAAAAATAATATTCAAACTAAATTCAAAAGATACCTTATAAACCAGAAACCTCTGAGATTGGTTATTTATAGCAGAGGTGGAGCAGGAACACTATGGAGGGGATGGGATCAGGATAGAAAGGATGGAGGGGAATATTTTGTATGTTGCTGATTTTTAGAAACATGTTACTATTTCACACTCAAAAATAAGAGGGCACATGGTGCAAATTGGGATACAACAGAAACAAATTATACTAATCGTGTTTTAAAAAAATAAGCAGAATGAAGCGAGGGACTTGCGAACACACAATCTTGACTATCTGCCTTCATGCTAAACATAAAAAGTAAGCAAATATTGAAGTCAAGTTAGTAGCGCTGTTTTTCACAGTGGTATTGCTTAACAATTTTGAAACTACTATATATGTATTCTAGGACTGAACAAATATAAATAATGAGAGCCAGGTTTCTGTCAGAGAAAGGAATTATAAATATGGAAAGAGAGAAGTCTAGAATGAACCCTGTGGTATTTATTCTGGAATTGGAGGCATCAGTATGAATTCATAGTTTTTCATTTATATAGCTAGATAGAGAACTAGATACAGACGTGCACACACACACACACACACATATATATATTCTAGCTTTGCTGGCTGAGGAGGCTAGAAACAGTGAGATTCCAGAAGCAATGAGCACACCTAATGTCTAAAACTTGGTTTAAGAGCATTCTCCACTAAAAGAAATAAGGGTGCCTTGGAAAAAAATGGCTGATTCCAGGGCCTGAGCAGAGAAAGTACAAGATGAGCTTGTGACATCTGGCTGTGCCAGAAAGTAAGGAAGCACTGAAGAATGATGGGACTGCATCAAAAGGAAATATGAGCCACTCTGAATGGCGCCCACTGGCCAAATCTGAGAAAAGTTAAGCATCAAAATTAATGACACTAATGGATTATAGCCCTTAGAAGAAAATGAGAAACCATGAGTTCATCCAGGAATGAATGAGTGAACGAATGAATAAGATGGGAAAGCTCTTTCTTACAGTACAATGAGAACTAAAAACATAGAAGGAATGATGGAATCTGCAAAGCACCATTTGGTAACCACCACAGTAATAACTATTTTAGGTAAGAATCAGCAATGGATGCTAAAACCTGCGGTTGATGAGAAACAGGACAGTTACTAGTCCGAGAGTATCTTCCCATAAGATTCTTATTAAATATAAAGGAAAAGATAGTAACTTTATAGTAGAGAAACCTGGCAGACACACCTTTAACCAAGTGGTTGAAGTAAACATATGGGACACATCATATCATGTGTCTACTGCCAGCAGTGCACTGAAAAGGATTCAACATCACCTCTGCGGAATTACTGCCAAAAGGGTATAATATGAATTTAATCGTGAGGAAACATCAGATAAGCCCAAACTGAGGGACATTCTATAAAATAAATGGCCTGCACCCTTCAAAAATGTTTAGGACACCAAAGTAAAAAATGACTAATTTTTCTAGATTGAAGTGGCATAACCAAGTGAGCATGCAACCCTGGATTGGACCCTGAACCAGGAAAAAAATGTTTTTTCCTTTTGCTATAAAAGACATTAGTGGAACATCTGGTAGATCTGAATTAGATCTATAGCTAGATAACAGTACTGTATCAAGGGTAACTTCATATTAATTATAATGTCTTTGTTTTTAGAAAAGACACACTAAAATATATATGGGTAATGGGGCATATTTGCAATCCACTCTCAAACAGTTTTGAAAAAAATTCTGCGTATGTATATATGTATGTGTGTATATACATGTATTTACATAAATAGAATGATAAAGTAATAAAATGTTAGTATTTGGGGAACCTAGGTGAACAGGATACAAGAATTCCTTTTACTAGTTTTGTAACTTTTCTGTAAGTATGAAATTATTTCAAAATAAAAAGATTAAAAAAATTACACCTTGTAAAAAGATACAGCTGTATACCAATGTTCACTGCACCATTATACCAAGAGCCAAAAGGTAAAAGAAACAACCCAAGTGTTCATCAACAGACGAATGGATAAACAAAATGTGGTATATCCATACGACAGAATATTATTTAGCCATAAAGACAAATGAAGTCCTGATACATGCTACAACATGGATGAACCTTAAAAACATTATGCTAAGTGAAATAAGCCAGAAACAAAAAAGACAATACTGTATGATCCCACTTACATGAAATATCCAGAATATGCAAATACACAAAAAATTTTATTAGTGGTTAACAGAGGCTACGAGGAGGGTGGAATGGGGAGGTTCTGTTTGGGGTGATTAAAAACTTTTGGAAACAGTGGTGACAGCTGCACAATACGATAAACAAAATCAATGTTACTGAATTCTATAATTAAAAATGGTTAAAATGGCAAATTTTTGTTATATATATATTTTATCAATTTTTTTAAAAAATGGCTTACTTAAAAAAAAGAAGCTATTTTGTTGCTGTTAAAAAGTACAGACTAAAATAGAGAATAAAGCCAGATACAGTATATAAAGATATATCTTATGAGGATCTACAAAAGTAAAGACATGTTATGAAGATCTATAAAAATGACTACTAAATAAAATAACAGGGAAGGGGGCAGAGTCTTCCAGCACACAGAGTTTTTACTACACCACTATTTAATGTCAGCACAGAGCTGATATCACTGGGGGAAAAAATTCCTCATTTTTTATTTAAAAATGTACAAGCAGCTGAAAAATGTGTTAAATAGTTTTTACTTTATTAAAACACTATACTAAAAAACATATAGCATATCTTTTTTCATGTCACGGATCTGGAATGAATCATTAAAAAACTAAACAATTACTTAGTATATCCACAACCAAACAACTACTTAACATATCCACAACCAGACTATTAAGACAATCAATTTACTCCAACCTCCTAAGTGTTCTAACAGAAATTGAAAAAACAACATGATCTATGTTCACATAATCAGTGTGATCAGTATGACTCCCAGCACAAAGAATTGGACACTACGCTGGTAAAACTCATCAAGTTTTTTGTAGGTAGGTAGGTGCGCAGACCGGGTGGGTGGGTTGGCTGGGATCATGTGGGGTGGGGGGGAAGGCAAAAACAAAAGGTCAATATTATAAAAATGTATTACAGGAACAAACTGATTAAAAGTAGAAGTCATGCCATTACAGTGACAGAGGCTCAATAATATTTTGTTCTTCATCCAAAAAATATACTTTTTAACTGGAACGAGTCATTAAAAACTAAACAACTACTTAACATATCTACAACCGAACTATTAAGACAATCAATTACTTCAACCTAAGTGTGCTAATAAAAACTGAAAAACTTATAACTTGCACTAGGTTCGCATAATCAAGGAACAGGTTTATTTAAAATAATCGAAGTTTAGATGCTGAAAACAGGCAGTAGTCAAGCAATTTCTCAATAAGCAGCAAACCCTAGAGTGATATATTTTACTTTTAAGTAATTCTGCATGACTGTGGAGCCCCAGTGGCCTAGTGGTTAAGAGCTTGGCTGATAACCAAAATGTCGGCAGTTCGAATCCAACAGCCACTCTTTGGAAACCCTACGAGGCAGTTCTACTCTGTCCTATAGGATAGCTGTGAGTCGAAATCAACTCGACAGCAACAGGTTTGTTTGTCTGGTTTTTTGGTAGTAGTCTCAGACAGAGTTCTCATTTGTGGTAATTTTCCAAGTTGAAAGAAATGTATTTTATTTAGCAACTTATCCTCTGAATCAATGGTTTGCTTCAACATTCTACATTTAACAAGGACAAAAAAAAATCAAATTTACCTCATAAATACAGAAAGATGTTTGAGAATTTAAAATTAATAATTTTGGTTTTTGACAGTAAGCCCAAAAGTTGAGGACATACAGTAGAAAAGTTATCTTGATGAACCACTGGTTTGACTTCACACTGTGAGGCTGCTACATGGGATCTAGATCAGCTCATGAAAAATGCTTAATCACAAAACATCAGCATCTCTCTCAACTCTGCTTTCTCCTGCTATTGTGATATTTATAATTTAGAGATTCATAAAGAGCATTATCCCTGGAATACTGCAAAGAATCTACTATATACAAGTTATCTGTGAGAGAGATATTTTAAAAAAAAAAGAAAATCTGACAGCTATAACTACGAAAATTTTCCAGAAATGCAGATAATAGAGGAATCAAATGGTCAAGAATACTACGGACACCGATCTATAACCACTTTCCATTAGAATACTTGATAGGTAAAAAAATTAGTATAAAATGTGACAGACATTCCCCAGCCCTACTACAATAAACAAGGCACCCTCAACCTTCCCACCAATAATTGAGAAAACCTACCTTCAATCTACCGCCACTCAATTCTTCACTTAATTTCAGCCTGGCATCTACAGTTCTTTTCAAATCTCTTTGCAAGCGACGTCCAAAATCCCTGAACATGGTTGAGCCTCCAGAGAGGACAATATTCTATATTAGTGGAGAAAAAGAAAAAAACAATAAGTATGATCTTTATTTAAAAAGAAAGAAGAAAAAATTTTAAATATAATACTTAGTACTAAAATTCTATTGTATCCTTTTAAGAGTGGCTTTTTTTTTCTTTTTTTTTATTGTTGTAGTTAAAGTGAAAGTTTATAATTCAAGCTAGTCTCTCATACAAAAATTTATACATACATTGTTATGTGACCCTAATTGCTCTCCCTACAGTGACAGCACACTCCTCCTTTCCACCTCTGATTTCCCGTGTCCATTCAACCAGCTCCTAACCCTCTCTGCCTTCTCATCTCACCTCCAGACAGAAGCTGCCCATTTAGTCCATGCATCTACTTGAGCTAAGAAGCACACTCTTCACAAGTATCGTTTTATGTCCCACAATCCAGTCCGATCTTTGTCTGAAGAGCTGGCCTCAGGAATTGTTATAGTTCTGGGGTGACAGAGAGTCCGGGAGCCACGCTTTCTGGAGTTCCTCCAGTCTCAGGCAGACCATTAAGTCTGGTCTTTTTACTAGAATTTGAGTTCTGCACCCCACCTTAGGAGAGGTGTTTTTTAATTTAATATTCAACAATGGATAGAAAGGTAAGTTTTTTAAACGCATGACTTTGAATAACAACTGGGTTCTAACTACTGACCTTGTAGAGAGGACGTCTAACATCAATAGGACAATTCTGAATTACTTCATCTACAACTTCTGAGATAGGCTGTGTGAAGTCTGGATTAGCAAACTGAAAAACAAGTTGTGTATAAGATAGAGATTGGATCACTACTGACTTAAATATCACAATAAAAGTTAACAAAGTTTTCAGTTCACAAAAAGACTTTTAGAAGCTATCATTCTAGTCTCTGATACAAATTAAAGAAAAATAAAATTTCATAAGAAATTAAAATAATAATATATACCATTTTGTAACCATCACAACGAAAGTATAAAGCTACACAAATACTATGAGTTGGCAAAAGTCTGGGTAAATGGGAACTCTTACACACTGCTGCTGAGATGTAAGTGATGTAATCACTTTGGACAGCAATTTGGCAATATCTAATAAAGTTAAAAATACACCATTAACTTCACTTCTTAAAACAAACCTCAAAGGAATTCACACATGTGCACTGAGAGTTTTGTAAATGTATATTCACTGCAGCCTTGTTTATAAGAGCAAAAATAACACATAAGTTCATCAATAGGGGAAGAAATAAAATGTTATATATCCACTGATGATATACCATAAAATAACAGTTAAAATAAATAATCTATCTCCAAGTAGTTGACACTTGAAAGCAAAACTCATTTTTTAAAAGACTAACTTCAAGAAAACATGCATGATTCCATTTATGTATATTTTAAAAACACTTTTTACGGATACATATACATGTAAAAACATAAACTATATATACACCAAATTCAGGAGAGCAGTTATCTCAGGAGATGGACGGGGAACGAATGAAAAGCAAGTATAGAAGTGAAATTTTATTTCTTTAAAAAAAAAAACAAATCCCTTGATATGTATGATAAATAGTGAAATATTAACGTGTTTATTTGGGGTAGTAGGAATATGTGTGTTATACAGCGTACTTCTCAGAAATTTTTTTTCAAAACAGAGTGACTACATAGGTAGATGAGAGATGAAAAGTTGTTTGACAATAAAAATCACAATGGAAATGGAAATATGAGGTTGAAAATAAATACATGAATTTTTAAAACTTGATTTAATGAATAATACTATTATATACAACAGAAAACTTTATTCACAGAGAAGTAACACAAAATAATTAGGGAAGGTTTTCTTCTCCTTCATTTATTTTTATATGCATGCCTATAGGCTCTCCTAAAACATACTGTGTATTTCCTGAGAAACTACATAAAAGAAAGACATGAATAAGTTTTCAAATGCTATCTACATCTTCAATGTTCAACACTGGAAAGTTCAGATGCTCACACCTTAGCCCAAACAAAAAAACAGAGTGAATCCTTCAAATGACAGGGGAGCTACGACACAGAAGTGGGGGGAAAAAATCTTAAAATGTTTTCCTCTCACTTGGGAAACGAAACAACTCATACAATACAAAAAACATGTCTATTCTAGGAAAACATGGTAAACTGACCACACATATCTAAGTTTGCTCTCTCCCAAAGCGCTACTAAAAACAAGAGTAAAGAGAACTTTTTTAAAAAGGGGTAATTCCAAAAGTATGGACAGAACAGAAGAGGAAGAAACATTAATAAAACTTGTTAAACTGGAAGCTGGAAAGCAGATGGACAAGAATTTGTAGATCCTCCAAAACACTTAATAAGCCATCAGTAGGGAAAGCCAACAACCAAGCTGTTCTATATCACTACACCTGTCCCCCACCCATCCCACCTCCAAGAATTAGCTGCACCTGGTAGCTCTGAACTTGAGGAAGGAGGAGGACATGGAGGCAGACTGGTTCAAAGTCTGTCTGAAAAGCCGTTCAAGTCCCAGATCCCCTCCAAAGAAGCAAACGACTGCTTCATCCCCATCCCAGGAGAAAACTGGTAAATCTATTCTCTAAAGAGAATAAAATAGAGAGTTCTAGGACTCTTATACACAACTGAAAGTATTAAAAGCAGGGGAGTTTTTAGTGAAGGTAATGCAGCCTGCTGCTCACACACACATGCCAGCCCTCTTCCCCTATTTGGCTTCCAGCCTTTATCATTCCAGGCAGTAGTCTTCTCTGGGAACTGGACTGCCTGAAAAGACCTAAAGAATTCCTCCAAAGCAAAGGCCATAGTCAACAAGCCCAATCCACAAAACTCAAAATTCCAATTAGGTTTTTAGTGTCCCCGCTCTTAAAGTGGACCTGAAAGAATTATCAGATAGCTGAGAGTGTCTAGCACAAAAATATACGGATCAAAACAAAAAGCAAACTCAATTGGGAAGAAAGACTACGCAGAGAGAAGAAAATTTCCGTTAAAAAAAAGAACAAAAACAATGATTAATATTCTCAAAGACTTTGGTAGTCCTTCAAAAAGTTAAACATACACTTCAACAAAGAAGACATTCAAGCGGCCAACAGACACATACATGAGGAAATGCTCACGATCACTAGCCATTAGAGAAATGCAAATTAAAACCACAATAAGATACCATCTCACTCGGCATTAATGGCATGAATCAAAAACACTGGAAATAACAAACGCCACAGAGGCTCTTATGCACTGCTGGTAGGAATGCAAAATTATACAACCATGCTGGAAAATGATATGGCGCTTCCTTAGAAAGCTAGAAATAGAAATACCATACCATCCAGCAATCCCACTCCTAGAAATATATCCTAGAGAAACAAGAGCCGTCACTCGAATAGACATATGCACACTCATGTTCATGGCAGCACTGTTCACAATAGCAAAAAGATGGAAACAA
>NW_004443969.1:5443213-5474458 GCF_000243295.1 Trichechus manatus latirostris
AAAAAAAAAAAAAAATCAAGAAGGGAGTGTGTTGACATGTTGTGGCATTGTTAACCAGCGTCATAAAACAATACGTGTACTGACTGTTTTAATGAGAACCTATTTGTTTTGTAAACCTTCACCTAAAGTACAATTTAAAAAAAAAAAAAAAAAAAGTTAAACATAGCATTACCATATGTCATGGTTTGAATTATGTCCCCCAAAAAATGTGTGTAATAATTTGGCTGGGCTATGATTCCCAGAACTGTATGGCTGGCCTCCATTTTGTGATTGTAATTTTATGTTAAAGAGGATTAGGGTGGGATTGTGACAGCACCCTTACCCAAGTCACATCCCTGATCCAATGTAAAGGGAGTTTCCCTGGGGTGTGGCCTGCACCACCTTTTATCTCTCAAGAAATAAAAGGAGAGGAGAGGGAAGCAAGCAGAGAGTTGGGACGTCATACCACCAAGAAAGAAGCACCAGGAGCAGAGCACGTCCTATGGACCTGAGGTTCCTGCGCAGAGATGCTCCTAGTCTGGGAGAAGACTGATGATGACGAGGACCTTCCTCCAGAGCCGACAGAGAGAGAAAGCCTTCCCCTGGAGCTAGGCCCTGAATTTGGACTTTTAGCCTACTTTACTGTGAGGAAATAAACTTCTTTTTGTTAAAACCATCCACCTGTGGTATTTCTGTTAGAGCAGCGCTAGATGACTAAGATACCATATGACCCAGCAATTTCACTCCTAGGAATATACCTAAAAGAACGGAAAGCAGAGATTCAAACAGACACACCAAAGTTCACTGCATCATTACTCCTAATAGTCAAAAGGTGGAAACCATCCAAGTGTCCATCAACAGATAAATGGATAATAAAATGCAGTACATACATACAATGAAATATTATTCCACTACAAAAAGGAATGAAGTTCTAATACATGTACAATGTGGATGAGACTTGAAGACATTATGCTAAATGAAATAAGCCAGACACAAAAAGACAAATACATGATCCCATTTATGAAATATCAAGAATAAACAAACGCATAGACATAAAGTAGATCACACTTACCAGAAAGGTTACTGGGAGGAGGGGGAATGGGGAGTTACTGCTCACTAGGTATAGAGTTTCTGTTTGGGGTGATGAAAAGTTTTCAAAACAAACACTAGTGGTGATGGTTGTACAAACTGTGAGTGTGATCAATGCCACTAGATTATATGCTTGGAAATGGTTAAAACGGCAAATTTTGTTATGTATACTTTACCACAAAAAAACCCACACACGTCCACATATATGTACATACCCTCAGAGAGCCATAAAATATACAATCATGAAATAAGAATAAAGTAGCATGAAAAAGGAATATTCAAAAGCAGTATATGTTACCAGAAATTTAAAAAATGCAATAAAACGTTTAGAAGGTAAAGTTGAATAAATCTTCTAGAGATTAAAACAAAAAGACAAAGAGAAATGATGAGAGGAAATTAGGTTAATATAAAAAGTCCACTATCCCAAAACCAGGAGAGCCAGAAAGACAGAACAGAGAAAAAGATGAGGAATTCATCAATTAAATACTTTAGTAATATTTTCCTAGAAAAACATGAGTTTCCAGATTCAAAGTGCGCACCACAGTGACTGAAAATAGAGCCCCATGGGGATAAATAAAAAAATAGACAATAGGTAAGCGGTAACTTTCGTGAAGGGTAAGACAGTACACACTACTGGGGAAGCCAGCACAACCTGTACAAGGACTCCACAGACACATCCAAACTCCCTGAGGGACTGAACTGCTGGGCGGAGGGCTATGGGGACCATGGTCTCAGGGAACACCTAGTTCAACTGGCATAACATAGTTTAAAAAGAAAATGTTCTACATTTTACTTTGGTGAGTAGCGTCTGGGGTCTTAAAAGCCTGTAAGCAGCCATCTAAGACACTCCACTGGTCTCACCCCTTTGGGAGCAAGGGAGAATGAAGAAAACTAAAGATACAAGGGAAAGATTAGTCCAAAGGATTAATGGACTACAACTACCATGGCCTCCACCAGATTGAGTCCAGTACAACTAGATGGTGCCCAGCTACCATCACTGACTGCTCTGACAGGGATCACAATAGAGGGTCCTGGACAGAGCTGGAGAAAAATGTAGAACAAAGTTCTAACTCACAAAAAAAGACCAGACTTACTGGTCTGACAGAGACTGGAGAAACCTAGAGAATATGGCCCCGACACCCTTTTTGCTCAGTAATTAAGCCACTCCCAAGGTTCACCCTTCGGCCAAAGATTAGACAGGCCCATAAAACAACACAAGACTAAAAGGGCACACCAGCCCAGGGACAAGGACTAGAAGGCAGGAGGGGACATGAAAGCTGGTAATAGGGAACTCAAGGTCAAGAGGAGAGAGTGTTGACATGTCGTGGAGTTAACCAACATCATAAAACAATGTGTCTACTGTTCAGTTGGAAGCTAGTTTGTTCTGTAAACCTTTAGCTAAAGTACAATAAAAAAGAAAAAAAAATTCAGAATGCTAGTGACAAAGAGGATCCTACAAGAATCTGGAGAGGAAAAACAAAAAGGTCTATACAAAGTTTAAGAATCAGAAATTTTTTAATCTTGAGTTATAAAACTGAAAGGTAGAAAGCAATTGAGCAATGGTTTCAAAACGCTCAAGTATAATGATTTCTAATCTAGAATTCTATATACGCAAACTATTAAACAAGTGTGAAGATAAAAATGAATACATTTTCAGGCATGCAAAGTCTTAAAATTTTCATCCCCCATGCATCCTTTATCAGGAACCCTACTGGCAGATGATCTCCACCAAAATACATAAGTGAACAGTAAGAAAGAGGAAAACATGAGATATAGGAAGGAAGGACTCAATACAGGAGAGAAGCAAAGAGAATCCTCAGAATGAAGGTGAAAAAATAGAACTCTATATCAAGTGCAGAAGGAAACACGTTCAGATGGAGCATATCAGAGAGGTTCTAGAAGATTAAATTGATGAAAAAATTCTATGCATGGGACTATCTTGATAGAAAATTTACACAACTGGTAGAGAGAGTCTGCAGGTCAATTAATGACAATTATTTAAAGACTAAGCAAACTACTTATTAATGGCTCCATGGAAAACCGAGTAAAACATAGGAAGGAAAAGATTTCATGGTTAACTAGATGGCTCAGATCTGAATAAAATTTTCTGGTCACAAAAATATAAGCACTGAATTTTTACTTAACTGAAATTACAGTGTAATTACTGGAATGATAGGTAATATGTGTGATGGAGCAGGAAGAATAGAAAAGGCAATCTTCCTCTTCAACAGACAGAATTGATAGAAAATGACAACCAAAAAAACTTGAAGTTGCAAGTGTATCACTTAGCATAATATTTCCAAGGTTATACTGCAACATAACCAAGCAATTTAGAGCTATAAAGGTAATTACCAAAAGAATCAACTAAAGAGTCTGAAGTGGTTACCTCTAGGAATGGAAAATAGGGGTGAAATATGGAGGGCATGCAAGATTTTGTTAGAACTTGTAGGACTTTTTTAACTGTGCATATACATAACTTTGATTTTTAATAACCTCAAAAAGGGGAAAGAAAAAACAGATTTCTCACAGAATACATATTTTAACTTCATAACAATTGCTCCTTAACTCAAATGACCTTGAATCCACTTCTACTATAGCCACTCACTGGCGTAATGACCCCATGGGAAAATCTGCCCTGGCTTCCAAATTACATGACCTGAATCCCCACTAAAACAACAGCAAGGGAATTAAAATGAAAAGGTAAATGTCCAAGGACAAAAAGAGACAAGGAAACAGTGAATAAAATATTTCACTGTTTAGGAAACAAAAATGGAATGTTACATCCTAAGCACTACCAGACGGGCATATTGGTAAGTGAATCAATTCACCCTGTAGAACCTTCAAAAGTTCCAGGACTTGAAGGTATAAGAAACCACACAAGGAAAGGTAAAACAGGGTTTTAAAAAAAGAAACTGTTAAAAGTTTTCTGTATGGAATACTGAGATTTCCAGGTTCCCTTCCTGACTTTGTATAACTAGGCAATTAATTCCGACTCCAATGAATAAATGAAAGAATGAACAAACAGAAAACAAAGCAAATTTAAAAACAAGGCAAAAGTTTAGAAAAAGCTATACTTTATGAGAAAAAGAAGTAATCACATTACACTACTAACGTCAGTAGTGAACTAAAGTCACAGGTATAATACCATAAATCCTGTAATACCATTGATTTTCTCAGTAACTATAACCTAACATATGGACTGGTTGGGGGGAAACAGGGTCTAGAAAAACTCAACTAACCCAAAATAATGTTAGCAGATAAACTACTAATGTTTAGATATCAAGAAACAGCAACATGAGTACAGTATATAGAACTAGAAAACTGGAGATGATTGAAGAGCAACAGCTAAAGGAGATCAGAGGGGTTGCTCTCAAAACACAAAGGGGGAGAAAAGCAGCATTTTGTTGTTAGGTCTGTTGGTTTTATTTGACATTGAAAATTATGTGCATATATCTTTCAATTAATTTCTATTTTTTTAAAATACTTAACAAAGAAAATATACCCTCTAAAACCTTAAAATAAAACTCCAGTATACCAGTCTAACCATAATTCCTTTTCCTTCTGGGGCTCACTCCTTTTTTCCCAATTTATATCTCAATTACCATAACCTCCAATCCCTGCCTGCGTTGCTATCTCTATTCAGCCTTCCAGATTTGTCATCATCCCCCACTCCACCCCACCCCCACCCCCAGCCAATGCGACAACACTTTAAACCTCTGCCTTGTCAAAACCCTCAGCTCCTTCCCCACAACGCCTGGAGGAAAAGATACTACTGAACAACTAAAAATTTAGGGTACCTAACCTCAGTGGATGGATCACATCTCAACATAAAGAAAACAAAAATTCTCACAACTAGACCAATAAGCAACATCATGATAAATGGAGAAAAAACTGACGTTGCCAAGGATTTCATTTTACTTGGATCCACAATCAACACCCATGGAAGCAGCAATCAAGAAATCAAACAACGTTGGGCATATCTGCTGCGAAACACCTCTTTAAAGTGTTAAAAAGCAAAGATGTCACTTTGAGGACTAAGGTGCACCTGACCCAAGCCACAGTATTTTCAATCATCTCGTTTGCGTGTGAAAGCTGGACAATGAATAAAGAAGACTGAAGAAAAATTGACGTCTTTGAATTACAGTGTTGCTGAACAATACTGAATATACCATGGACCGCCGGAAGAATGAACAAATCCATCTTGGAATAAGTACAGCCAGAATGCTCCTTAGAAGTGAGTGACGAGACACTGTCTCATGTACTCTGGACATGTTATCAGGAGGGACCAGTCCCTGGAGAAGGACATCATGCTTGGTAAAGTAGAGGGTTAGTGAAAAACAGGAAGACCCTCAAGGAGATGGACTGACACAATTGCTGCGAGGATGGGCTGGAGCACAGCAATGATTGTGAGGATGGTGCAGAACCGGACAGTGTTTCGTTCTGTTGTTGTACACAGGGTCACTGTGAGTCAGACTGACTCAATGGCACGTAACAACAATAACCACCTCAGTGGTACCCCAATGCTATTAATATGCATTCCTCAGTCACTTTCTCAATCCTCTCAGTAGAATTATAAAATACACTACGCTCTCCAAGGCCTCAACTTTATGTTCAATCCCTTCTCCCAACACATCAGCTTGATTTTACTTCACGGAAAAAATTAAAACTATGGACTAGGATAATGAACTTCCTCCTCAACTACCTGTCTGCTTCTTTGCCCTCCCCCCAACTCTACATTTTCCTGCACCATAGTTAACACCTTACTTCCTGTCACTGGAGTAACCCCTCTTAAAAAACTAGTCTTATTGCAACTGACTTCTTACTACTGCCCAGTAGCCACCACGGTTTTCTTTCATATTTACCTCTGAGAATGTTCAAACTATTTCCAATCCTTCACCTCTCACTGATTCAACATGATGCCTCTATCATACAATTCCACTGAAATTGCTAGGATAACCAATAACTTGGGTGCTAAAAACCCATAAGTACTTCTCAGATTTCCTCTAATATTACCTCAAGACAGCAACTGGCACTACTTAACCTCACCTCCTTGAAACATTCACTTCTCTCAATTTTATGACCACAACTCTTTGACTTGGCTTCTACCTCTCTGCATCCTTCAATATTCTTTGCAGACTCCTCTTACTCTGCCTATCCATTAAATGTTGGTCTTCACTAAGGCCTCATTCTTCATCTTCTTCCCACTCCATGTCCTCTTCCCCAGTCAATCTCTTCCTTTGCCACATATATGGTGATGACTTCACATTTATACTCACTCCAGGACATATAACTCATTTTGCACCATTTTAAAAATGTAAAATAAAATCATCTCCTATTTCTACTTTACCTACTCCTGCCATTCAGAATTCTTAATTTTAGTGGCTAGCACAATATCTAGTTAAAGTTATAAACCTGGGATCATCAAAATCTTCCTATTCTTACTCCTCTCACATCTAAGCAATCACTAAGTCCTGTTGATTCTTTTTTTTTTTTTTCCTACCACCTTTCTCATTCTAATTGACCTACTTTAGATATTATTCATTTTTCATCTGGAAACAGGCAAAAAACTCACCTGTCTCCAAATCAATTCACAGCTCTGTTCCAATCGATTCAACCTAATGCTGCCAGTGATCTTTGTAATATTGTACATGAATCTATGTCACTTCCATGCTGAAGATTTCTGCATGACTACGGAAACCAGCAAACTCCCTTGCATAATATATTAAGTCCCTCATGATCGTGATCCCTCATGTTCACGAACAACTATGCAGATCCATCAGCTATTACCCCCTCACTTTACATTTTTATCATCTAGCTCTCTCATGTCCCAGACTTCTGCCCAGTTTATCTCCTCTGCCAGAAATATACTCTCCTACCTTACCTGCCTGGCAAATACCCCTTCATCGTTTAAGTCTCAGCTCAATTGTTACCTCCTCTAAGAAGTTTCTCTGGTTCTCCCAAGCCAACTTAGATGTTCTTTATTCCTATTCCCTCACCAAACACACGCATTCATTAAAGCAATTATATCTGTTTAGATATTCATCTTATTCTTTGAACTCCTTAAGAGCAAAATAGTTTTTCATCTTTGAATACCTAATACTTAAACTGATACCATGAAAATGGTATCAACTTAATATCTGCTTAATGTATAAGCGATATTAAAAAACAACTGTTCTCAAAATTCAAACTCACAAAAAAAGACCATTGGTGAATGTTTTGCTGTATATATTCTCAACAACAAAATAAATAAAACTAAAAGAACACCTTACAGAGCACAGTTCTACTCTGACACACATGGGGTCACCATAAAGTTGAGGTCAACTCAATGGGAACTTGTTTTTTCTTCTTCCCACTATGTTAACCTGTTTTAACAAAGGCCGTTTTCACTTGAAAAATATGACTCTGTGGTGAAATGAGTTCCTTTATGTGGCCTTTTGCCTTGGTTCTCTGGAAAAACACCTTCAAAAATTTTTCCCGTATGTCCTGAGCAGTTACATTTGCCCTACTTTTCTACCCTAAAGGCTTTGTTACTTTTGTCCATGCTGACTGACATTTCCTGGGTAAGCTATAAACAACCTGAGGTTTGATACTTTTTGTCTGGCCCTGGGCTGCAGCCTGCACCGTGATTGGTCTACTTTATGACTTTGCAGGGATTGGTCAATATACTTATGCAAAGGAAGTGTCTGTGGCCTACCAAGAGGAGACTGGCCAGTTTGCTGCCGTGGTGGGAGGGCCACGCCTTAAAATTGACCAGGAGTTTTCTTATATATGCGGCCAACCCTACAGAGGAAGCAGACTAAGAAGAAAGCAGCAGGAAAGGAAAAACGGCAAAGAAAGGAAAGAAGAGAGAAGCAACAGAGAGAGGAGGCAAGGAACCTCCTAAAAGAGCTGCAACATGGGTGAAGAGCTGTTACACTGAAGACAGTGAGAGGCCTGGAAGGGGCTCTGCAGCAGAGTTGGTTGTGACAACAGAAATTCACTACCAGGAATGCAGCTAAGAGAGCTGAATAAAATTGCTACACTGGCTATGAGCTGGGTCAGTTAGCAATGGAGAGGATGACAGCAGGGAGGTCAAAGGAAGAGAGGCCTGCATGGCTAGGGGCGTGGGTAGAACGTACATGGCCAAAAGGAAGACTGTCCTGAGGGGACCAAGAGGTACTTGTCCTGACAGGGCCGAGAGGAGGCCAGAGAAGAGGCCTGTTCTCAAGGGGCTGAGAGGCCTGCATGGCTGAGACAGGGTGTGCACAGCAGAGAAAGCACCTGCTTATTTGCACAGCCGAGAAGAGCTGAGAGAGCTCTCCTTCACTGAAGAAGGGAGAGATGTGCTCGACTCTTCAGGGGAGCCTTCCAGACTTTGCCTACATGATTCCTGATCCTGAGTTGAGCCTGTTACTTCCTTAATAAACCACTTAACTGTAAAAGTAAGTATGGTCTGTGAGTTCTCTGTAGCCACTGCAACAAATTATCGAACTCAGCAGAGAAGCAAGGAGTGCCATGGGTATGACAGCTGGTGTCAAAACTGGCAAAAGGGTTGGAGAGTGGGCAGTATGTTTGACCTCCACCTCAGGAATCACCTTTGTACTGATGGTAACTCTCATCATTCCCCCTTGGGAATTTAGATAGATTCTGATGCTACTACTACCATTTCATGGACTCACTATAGTATTTTAGTATATGGAAGAGAGTTTCTGAGATTAATTCTCTTTGAATATCTTCTACTTGAAATTCTCTGTTGAATATTTCAAAACAATTCTAATCCAGGAAAACTTACCTCTGGATGAAAAAAGATTTCAGGTCCCAAGAATCTCTCATAACCAACATCAATGGAAAATTCTTTCTTTGAGATAGCATTGATTCCAGTATACTGTTTAATCCACTTTGATCCATCTGTGTCATACTTGTTAAATTCTTTTACTAAATCTGGGCAGACATAACTATAGCGCTCCTAGAAAAACAAAGACACAAAAGTAATTTTCTCCTCTTGTTTTAGGGAAAGTAAAAAAGGATTACGTATTTTCAATAATCTAGAATCAAATGAAAAAATATCTACAGAAAATAAATTCAAGAAATTAAGGTGGAGCACAATTTTATATTAGGGTATTAACATCATGTGTAGTATAAATAAAAAGCTCATCTTATACACAGAATTTCTGACTTCATACATCAACAGAGTAAGATTTGAAAGACTAGCTAATTTCTACTTTTTCAATGTTGTTTCATGAAAACATTCATTAATGTCATCCAACATTTTATACTGTTTTAGTAATAATGAAACTTGTATTTTAGTAAGTACAATCACACAAATTAATATAGACCCTTAATCCCTATCTGGAACAAAATCAATCAAGGTCTAAATAAATGAGTAATGAAACAGCTGAAAATACAAATGATTCCATTTTACTTTATAATATGTAAGACTGAATTATTGCATATTATATGTACTAAGTAAAAGTTTTCACCAAAAATGCAATTCAAAATGTTACAGGTTATAACATTATATAAACTCCTGAGTGCTAGTCTCATTCAAAAAAAAACAAATTACACGTTTCATATTTTTCTGCATCAAGGACTCTACCCAAAATAAATGCAAATATTACTACTGATTATGAAAAGACAAAAAGAGAAATAATATTGACAAATGAAGGGTGGTTTTCTTGTGCTATATTAGGTCTTCTTTCTCTAAACCTTGGGAATGGGAATTACATGGAAATGATCCTTAAAAGACATTAATTCAAATTAAGAACCAGTCTTCTCTGGAATATTTAAATGTCTCATGTATTTTTGTTTTTTTTAAACTTCATAGATATGCCAAGGGTATTCAAACAGTAGTCTTCATATTAATTTTTTGCATATTTAATTTTTATTCCACCAACGTGGGGTGAATCCTAGCAGCCATTGAGATCATTTCTTTCCTGCCTAGGTAGTAGTCATCTCATTTTCTCCTAATCTCTGAAGAGCAATAGAAAACTCTATAAATACACAAAGGGAGGCGAATAAATGAAGATATTCTCTGCTGTGCAGTTTTGCTTTTACATATTCAAAACATGTGAGAAACCCACTGAAATTTGATAAGTACGCTGGTAAATGATAACTTTGAAAAGGAATGCTAAGTATTTTGACACACTGCATGAAGCATTTATATAATAGATTTATACGGGAGACTAATCATTAAAATATCTTACATAGCATTCACATTTTTCTTCTATTTAATATATTGCTTGGCTCTGTAGTGAAATACTTATAAATTTTTACTGAAGGGAATAATCACAAGAGTGTGTATTAAAGTCATTTGTTATAAATGTTATGTTAGTCCTCACAAATGTGAAGTGAGGAGGAAACAGGCAAAGGATTGACATTCCCCAATAATTTACATGCAAGAAATATAGAAAAAACTTACATAATTAAGAATAATGATTTGTAACAAGCTAACAGAAGATATGTTTTAAGTTTTTTTTTCACTTGAGAACGTTTCATGTTAATGTTCTGTGAATTTAATTTTTAACTGAATTACATTTCCATCACTATTTTTTTACCTTCACTGCCTTAGCAGTTTCCAGGGATTGTTCTGGAGGGATTCCTACTTCTCGATCTCTCAGCAGCTGCTGAATAAAATATGTTATATCTCGTCCTGCAATTGGAATGTGCTTAATACAGCTGCCAATCACATATCCTTCTGCCTAGACCAAAAAAAAAAAAAAAGGCCAAATTTATTTTTAGTATTTTGAAAATTAATAAGCCTAAAAAAATTAAAGAGCAATTTTCCACATTAATGTAGGCATTACCTTAGAATTCTTTTAGTTCAACTGTATTCCTCACACTTATCAATTTATATTACTGTACAAAAATTATGAACGGCCAGCAACTTAGATTTAGTATCTCACTGACAAGTGTTTATAATCATGACTGAAATGACTAAACAATATACACATAATGAATTTGAAAAGGTAAGTATTAAATGTCTCAGATAGCTGACTCTTTATCAGATATGGTATTATATTTAAATCTATTATAATTTTAGTAAAAAGTTTATAATGCATTGTAGGAATATGATCAAAAGCCCACAAAGTGGCAATTATTCTTCCTACTGAAGTAGGCACCCATTTCACAAGCCTGAAGCAGCCCATGTACCATCATAATGTCAAATAGTAAATTCCATAGAATTGGTTCATAAATTTATTGATACAGATCAGAAGTACAACAAATAATGTAGCAAAATTATATTTCACTAACACAGAATATTGGGAATGTCATCTGTTCATGATAAACTATTACAGGGATGATTTACTCTCTTGCCTTAAAGAGAAAACTGAAAAACACAGGGCATCAAGTGGAGTCCTCAGAAGGGTATTGCCTCAATAGTGGGGACAAACTAACCCTAGATTAAAGGCTGGTAGACGTGCTTAATTACATGTCATGGTTTGAATTATGTCACCCCAAAAAATGTGTGTACCAATCTGGCTAGGCCAGGATTCCTAGTTCTGTGTGATTTTCCTGTATGTTGTAAACCTGCCTCTATGATGTTAATGAGGGAGGATGGCTGGCAGTTGTGTTAGTAAGGCAGGACTGGATCTACAAGACTGGATTGTGTCCTGAGGCAATCTCTTGAGATACAAAAGACAGAAGTGAGCAGTGAGACAGAGGGACCTCATACCATCAAGAAAGTAGTGCCCGGAGCAGAGTGCGTCCTTTGGACTGGGGTCCCTGTGCAGAGAAGCTCCTAGTCTGGGGGAACACCGAAGAGAAGGCTGACGGAGAGGAAAAGCCTTCCCCTGGAGCTGACACCCTGAAATTGGACTTTTAGCCTACTTTGACTGTGTGGAAATAAACTTCTCTTCATTAAAAGCATCCACTTGTGGTATTTCTGTTATAGCGGTACTAGATGACTAAGACATTACATTTACAAGGAGTCCTTTTAAGGATCAAACTGACCCATGGTAACTTAACTATGTCCCAAGAAAAAGGCCTAAAACATTGAAAGGACTCCAAAAATCCAAGACCCAACAATGTGCACACATGGTATCCTATAAAAAAAATTATCAAGCCTGCAAGGAAGCAGGAAAATACAACCCCTGACTGGGAGAAAATTAATCAATAGACAACACACAGAAATGACAAAGATGACAGCATTAGCAGACAAGGATACTAAAACAACTGTTAAAAATATACTCCATATGATCAAAAAGGTCAACAGAAACACGAGCATGAGACAGAGAGAAATCGAAGACATAAAAAATCCCAAATAGGACTTCTAGAAAGAAAAATACAATATTTGAAATAAAATTACACCGGTTGAGATGACAGTAGGTTACACAATTTAAAAAACAAAAAATCAGTGAACTTGAAGATGCAGAAGAAGAAACTACTTAAAATGATATAAACAAAAATAAAAAACAAAAACCCACTTCCATCGAGTTGATTCTGACTTCAGATTCAGTCGCAGCAACCCTGTGGGACAGAGTAGAACTGCTCCACAGGGTTTTCAAGGCTGTAATCTTTATGGTAGCAGACTGATACATCTTTCTCCCAAGGAGCAGCTGTGGGTTCCAACCACCAGCCTTTCGGTTAGCAGGAAAGCTTAATTAACTATTACGCCACCAGGCTTCCTCTCCAAAATGACATAGAGAGGAAAAAAGATTAGGAAGAACAAGAGCTTCAGTGAACTATGAGACAACCTCAAACAGCCAACTCTATATGTAAATGGAGTCCTCAAAGAAAGGAGGGATAGAAAAAACATTTGAAGAAATAATAGACAAAAACTTTCCAGATCTGAGGAAAAGCACAAATCCAGAGATCAAAGATGCCCAGTGAATCAAGGGGAAGAAACATAAAACCAGTTTAGGTACTGTTATGGACTGGATTGTGTCCCCCAAAAATATGTGTTGTAAATCCTAACCCTATAACCTGTGGTTACAATCTCATTCGGGAACGGGTGTTCTTTGTTACGTTATAAGGCAGTGTCAGTGTAAAGTGTGTCTTAAGTCAATCGCTTTTGAGATATAAAAAGAACAGACTGAGCAAGCAAGCAAGCAAGCAGCGATGGAAGAAGATAGACCGACCACATGAAGATCACCAGGGAACCGAGGAGAAGAAGCTAAAAAAGATAAGGACCTTCCCCCAGAGCCAACAAAGAAAGTCTTCCCCAAGAGCCAGTGCCCTGAATTCGAACTTCTAGCCTTCTAAACTGTGGGAAAATTTGTTTGTTAAAATCACCACTTGTATTTCTGCACTAGATTATAGCAGCACTAGATTACTAAAACAGAATTTGGTACCAGGGAGTGGGGTGCTACTGTAACAAATAAAATGTGGAAGTGGTTTTGCAATTGGGTAATGAGTAGAATCTTAAAGAATTTTGCTATGCTTCATAGTAGGCCCTAGACTGTTTTGAAAGGACTGTTGGTAGAATTATGAACATCAAAGGCAATTCTGGTGAGGGCTCAGAAAGAAGTGATGAAAGCTATATAAAGTCTCTATTGTCTTAGAGAATACATTCAGCAGAATGTTGCTAGAAATGTGGACATTAAATGTGCTTCTGGTAAGGCTTTAAAAGGCAATGATGAACATGTGATCGGACAATGGAGGAAGGGTGGTGTTTTTTATGCAGTGGCAAAGGACTTGTCTAAATCGTGTTCAAATGTTTGGTATAATTTATAAGTGATGACCTTGAGTATTCGGCTGAGGAGATTTCTAAGCAAGATCTTAACGGGCAAAATGATTTCTCCTTGCCACTTACAGTAAAATACAAGAAGAAAGAGATGACTTAGGAAAATGAACTGTGTATAATAAAATCAGGAGTTAAAGATTTGAAAAATTCTTTTTTACAAACTAAGGATGTAACTAAAACTCTCACCAAGGACTTGATGACTCAATTTTTTGTTAAAGAGATTAAGCCTGTGACTGATGGATCTAAGCAACTACCACAGCAGAAAATCCATCAGCTTAGGCTGAAGGGGAAAGAGACAGGATGAAAGAAAGGAAAGCTGTCTGCCTCTTGGAATTCTACAGGTAAGAAAAAGGCCAAAGGAGCTACATCTGTTGTCCTCCAAGAAAAGAAAAGGACCATCCCTGCAGCAGCTCGGAGATCAGCAGAACTGTTGGTAGGAACACTGGGAGCAGGGCTGACTGGGTTTTAAAGGGTGGAGTCATGACCTCCTAGGTTTCAAAGGGTAGAGCCACAGCCTCCTACATTTCAGAGTCCAATCTCCCTCCAGAGTGTGAGGTTGTCATTTAGGTGAGCCAAGAGGATAGAGCTGCTACCCAAAGCTGAGGAGGCAGAGCTGCCATGCCCATAACCCAAGAGATGGGTCAGCGTCTGCTATGGACTGAATTGTATCCCCCCAAAATGTGTGTCAACTTGGCTAGGCCATGATTCCCAGTATTGTGTGGTTGTTCACCATTTTGTGATCTGATGTAATTTTCCTATGTGTTGCAAATCCTAACCTCTATGACGTTAATGAGGCAAGATTAGAGGCAATTATGTTAATGAGGCAGGACACAATCTACAGGATTAGCTGGAACCTTGAGTCAATCACTTTTGAGATAATTAAAAGACAGAAGCAGAGAGGGTAGGGACCTCTTATCACCAAGAAAGAAATGTCAGCAACAGAGCATGTCCTTTGGACCTGGGGTCACTGCACTGAGAAGCTCCTAGACCAGGGGAAGATAGATGACAAGGACCTTCCCCCAGAACCAGCAGAGAAAGCAAGCCTTCCCTGGAGCTAGTGCCCTAAATTCGGACTTTTAGCCACCTAGACTGTGAGAGAATAAATTCACTTGTAGTATTTCTGTTATAGCAGCAGGAGATAACTTAAGACACTGACCAAAGCTGAGGGAAAAGGGCTGCCACACCCAAGGGGTAGGAGAACAAAGCATACCAGAGCTGAGGGGGTAGGTTCACTATTCAGGTGGACTAGGACACCGGGCCCCACCCAAAACCCGAGAGGGCAAGGTTGCATACCAGTGGGCCTGGGAGGTGGGGACTCCACCCAGAGCCAAGGGGTCTACACCCAGAATCAGAGAACATGGCTAATGGAGGGCAGGGCCATTGTCCAGATGGTCTCTTAGAACAGAGGATTATTTTCAAGCCTTGAGAACTAATTTGTTCTGCTGGGTTTTGGACTTGCTTGGTGCCCATTATCCCTTCTTTCCCTCTAATTTTTCCCATTTGTAATGAAAACATCTATCTTGTACCTGTCTCACCACTGTACTTGGAAAGCAAACAACTGGTATTCTAGATTTCACTGGTTCACAGATGAAGAGGAATTTTGCCCCAGGATGCAATATGCCTGAAGTCTCACCCATATTTGATTTAAATGATTCAGAAGATAAGATTTGGACTTGGAGTTGATTTAAGACTTTCGGATGGTGTGATTGGGTGAATGTGTTTTGTACGTGGGAAAGACATGAATTCTGGGGGGCCAAATCAAATTTCTCAAAATTAGTGAACCACGAATAAAGAGAAAATCTTGAAGGCATCAAGACAAATAAGAAACATGATATTCATAGAAACTAACATAAGAATGACAGCAGGCTTTTCTGTCGGAAACAATGTAAGCCAGAAGATAGTGTAGAAAGACATCTTTAAAATACTAAAAGGGGGAAAAAAAACGGTCAACCCATAATTCTCTATCAAGCAAGATATCACTCAAAAATGAAGGAAAAATACTCTTTCAAAGGATGTACAAAATTTGATAGAATTCATAGCAAAACTGCACTACAATAAATGTTAGAGGATATCATTCAAGCAGAATGAAAATGATATCAGAGAAAAATTTGTATGTCTGCAAAGAAGAGCAATGGAAATGGTATGCAGGTTAAATATGAAAGAATTTTATCTCTTTTTTAAAATCTCTTATTGTAACTGACTACTTACAATAAAACTAATAGTGTATTATGGGGTTTAAAATATGTAGAAACAAAATAAATGACAAATAGCACAAAAACTGGACAGGAACACGGAAGTACACTGTTCTATGGCTCTTATTCATAAAGTGGTAGAATATTACTTGAAGTTAGATGGTGGTAAGTTAAAGATGTTTACTACAGGTCTTCGAACCAGTTCAGCCTGGTGCAATCATGGCTGAGGAAAATGACACCAGAACACACTCAAATTTTTTTAAATTTTTAAAATTTGAGTGAACCAGAACAATAACCTGAACGGAAAAATTAAAGGTCGCAGCCCTGCTACAAACTTAATCTTCCTCTTAGAAAACAAAGGCAGTCTACCTGTTGCATAGCAACCAATCTCCTGCCCCTGGGATTTTGAGCAGTTGCAAACAGCAGTGCCTGGATCAAAGATGGTGGCTGACCGCGCCACTTTGTGTGTTGTATGTTCAAATAATTCAATAATCCGATCTCCCACATCAGGCTCCTGAAAGGGCTCATTACGCCTCTTCCGAGTCTCCCATTCCAGGGCTTCGACTTGTAATTTTTTCTGCTCTGGTTATCGTTTCAGTTCACTCAAATTTTAAAAATCCGAGACTGTTTTAGTTTCACTTCATCAACCATGGCTGAACCAATTCAAACTGGTTCAAAGCCCTAGTTTACTATAAACTCTAAAGCAACCACTACCAAAAACAAAGACATAAAGCATAGCTAATATGTCAAAAAAGAAGATAAAATATAATCATAAAAATACTCCATTGATTCACAAAAAGGGAAGAAGGGAGGGAAAAGACAACAAAGACTAGGAATATCGATTCTTAATATCCTTACTAAAAGTCATTCTTTTTCATGTTGATAACTTCTATTTGCCAATAACCTATTCTAATATGAATCATGAAGATACTGATATCACTGCTTACTTGTATAGATGTTAAGAAAAGACTAGGGTGAGGCTGAATCAAATTCAAGTCCCAGTCCCACTATCTGTTATTTGGTGACATTAGGCAAGGCACAAGTCTGCATTTTATAAATGAGTAAACTGAGGAGGATCTGAAAGGATAATAACTCTAGATCATGGCATTGCCGTCAAGTCGATTCCGACTCACAGCAACACAACCCTATAGATCATACACTGGTTTTAAGACTTAAATGAGAAGATACTGTACTTCATTAAACCTCAAATACTATTATTTGGTGTACCACTAATAAAGAAAAATATGTTGCCAATTAAACTATAAAAAGCCATCAAATGTTAGATATATCCTAATTTACAAGATCTTAAAATACCCCCTCAATGGATAAATAAAACATGATATATGCATATTATTAGGCCATAAAAAGAAATGAAGTACCGATACACGATACAACATGGATGAATCTTGAAAACATTATGATAAGTGAAAGAAGCCAGTCACAAAAGATCATGTATTGTATGATCCCATTTATATGAAATGTCTAGAATAGGCAAACCTATAGAGATAGAAAGCAGATTAGTGATTGGCAGGGGCTGAGAGGATTTGGGGGAAACAGAGTGAGTGCTAACGGATACAGGGCTTCTTTTTAGAGTGATGATAAAATTGATTGTGGTGATGAGTGTACTCTGTAAATGTAAAAAACAATGCATTGTACACTTTAACTGGGTAGACTGTATGGTATATGAACTGTATCTCAATAAAACTGTTATTAAAAAATGTCAGTTATTACGAATACTAAGACATCAGGAGGGTGGAGGGAGACCAAGATTCTACTCCCAAGGTAGTCACTCTGAAGATGTAAACCATTGCTTGATGCATTAAAAACAGATATGAGAATAATGAAAAAACAAAAGGTCAAAATAATTTTTCTTTAAATGGTATTCAATATAAAAATGATTTAAAAAGGTAAACCTCTCTCTATACACCCATCTAATAATCAGTATGAATTCTAGCAGTCATTTTGAATCTACTAGATAAGATAAAGAACCTAACTTGTCATTAACAACTGGAAGCACAAAAGACTTGGCAGAAAAATGCTATCTCTGACAAATAATTCAAACCGATGCATTTGTTTTAAGATGCTTTATTAAACACAAACCATAAAGCATAATCATAATCTGAGCTTTTATTTCAAAAAAATAATTCCCCAAGAGCCATTAAAGTTCATTTGCTTACAACTGCTATGGAGTTAACCTCTGTGCCAGTCTGAAATCTGTCAATTACGGATAAGAAGGGTCATCAACTGGCTAATAAACACTCAAACCAGAAAACAGAATTCCATGGTTAAGATGCCACAATATATTTCCATTCCAGATACTGCAATTCATTATTTTTCTAATTGTAGTGCAAACCTACAGCAAAAGAAGCATTTTGGCATTTGCTTATAAAATTTTAATAATCTGAGCAAAATATAGCTATACAAACAAATGGTTAAATTACAACAACTTTTTAAGGTATAGTATTTAAATTTTTTTAAAAGTGGTATTACTTTGTGTAATTTAGCTTTGCCAGATGTATCATTTGATGTTCTATTCAGTAGTTTTAAAATATCCTTACCACAGGAATGACATGAGTGACACCATCTCCACTGTCTATTACCGTACCAGTCAATGTCCGTTCTCCTACTTGTCTAGACGTCCAGGATGCAGCTAAGGCAAGAACAGCCTTGAACAAAAAGAAATAAGACAGGCAAACAACAAAAACATAAACAAAGAGTTATTAGAAATAGTAGTTTACAAACGTGCTTTATTCAATTTCAAATGTAGTATTTGTGGAAAGAAAATACACAAAATTAATTTATATTATGCAATATAATTGTCATGTCCTACATTTTTATTAAGAAAAACTTACAGGTTTCTATTTGTTTTTAGGGGCATATTTTTAAATTTTACATATTTTAGTGAGAACCATTTTTCTCCTAAAACGAAAAGAAAAACATAGAAGACTAACAGGAAATAGTACAATACTAGGACCGCCAGGACTAAATCTATGTTTACATGGGCTGACCTGTCACAAACCAGAAAGTAAGGTGAAATAAGGCAGAGAAATACATAATCACACTAATTATTCAATTCATAAATGGTTCTAAATAATTATCACTCTTATTAATTTCGACTTTTCTAAATGCAAAATGCATTTAGGAATATGTAACAAGTTCTTCAACCACAAGTCACTGGATAGTTTAAAAATTAAGAAATTAATAGCTAGTTCATTTGTAAGAATCTAGAGTTCTTATAATCTAAACCTCAAACAAGATATATCACTAATAATTAAAAACAGAGCTAAACCGGCTTTATTTTACCTACTTGCAATACGATAGTCGAAAGGGACCTGGAAAGATATCTAGGCTACCCTCCTATATTAACACAGGATCACACCATAATTCGTGTAGGCTGACAGAACTATACAATATTTCTGAAGGTCTTACAATGAAAAATTCCATATTGATATTATAAAATTTAATGTTTAGACTTCACGGTGAGAAATTATCCTTCCTTTTTAGATAAGACCAAAACCCTCATTAACAACAAGAAATTGTTTTTTGGTTATTTTTAAAAGTCTTTTGTAAAAGCTAAGATCCCAAATTAGAATAGGTATGTATCAGCAAACCATGTTAAGAGTACTGAACAACAAAACAAACAGAATAGACTAAATGAGGACATTAAGAGCACTCTGGATCACTAAATCACTGAGATATCAAGTTATGACTCCAGAAGAATGAAACAAAGCTCTAAGTACCACTGTTTTAAAGTAAACTATACCTGACGATATTGCAAAACATGAGTTTGTTATATTTAGTTTGAAGTTAAGAAGCAAAGACTCACTAATAAAAGATGAATTCCCCACAACACCTCACTTTATTCCGATTCTAAGAGCTAAAACAGGCCTCCAACCCAAGCATACATTCCCTTCTATAAGCTTCTGCATGTTCATAAAATTTCTTAAATATTTTCAGCAACAGAAAACTCAAAAGGCAGCTAATTAATTTATGGATTACATTGACCATTAAAAAATTCTTTGCTATCCTAAGCCAAAATACTCCTCTTAGTAATTATCATTTTTTGGTCCTGTATACTCTGGAGTTATATAAACTTAGTCTGTTACCAAAAAAATACAGATGGACCTCAGCTTGTATCACAGCTCACCATTTAACTTTGAGTAAGCTACCCTAAAACTTCAGTTTTTTTCCCTCTATACAAAACAAAAATAAAAATACCTATAATTAACATGAATCGTTAATCCATTTATGGCTTATTAAAGCACTTGTGATATGTTAGGTACCACATTTGCTATGGGGTTAAAACAAGTAAGAGACGAGTTCTGACACTGAGAGATAGAAGTTGTTTCATACAGATCTACATACACCTTAAGTGCAATACAATACTACAGTGATTTACGACCAGTGGTATATATACAAGATACAGGTATATCAAATATACCTGGCCTTTATGGGGGGAAAAAGGCCGCATTGACTGTTATGAGGATAAATGTACATGTGCATAAAGTTCTTGGCACAAAGTAAGCATTCAATAAATATTAGCTCCCTTCTCTTTACCCTATGAAAGGCCTTGAAGTATCCGACCATTAACTTAAACTTGCTTTAAAATTTCCCTGTTGCTGACTAAGTATCTCCATTTCCCATAAAATGGTTCCTAAATTATTGATTTAAGGAGAGAGCTATGATATACGCTCTCAAGTTATGTTTAAAGGCTTGGCAGAAAAAAAAGAAACAAATTATGTATTTCAGGAGTAAATTAAGCCAGATTAAAATTTAAGAATCAAGCTTAAGTAAATACAAACTTGCTTACCTGCACAGCAATGTACAAGCCTGGAACATTGAATGACTCGAACATTATTTCAGCAGTATATTCCCTGTTTTCTGGAGTATTCAGTGGAGGTTCAGTCTATTGAATTGAATAGGTAATATTAGATTATTTTGATAACTTTATACGTAATTTTTAAATGAGATGTAATTTATTTAAAACATAATTAAAAGGCATTACACTTAGAGGTACAAAGACACACAGACCAAAGAAGACTACTGAGAATTCAAACAGACCTATAAATATAAGAAAACAACAGGGTTATTCACATTTAAAAAGAAACTGAATCCTTATAACACATTACTCATATAGATTAAACACTGAGAAGAAAAGAATTACCAACAGAATGTCCCAGGCAAGAAAGTCAAGAAAGATAGAAAAGAAAGAAAGGTTAAAGAAAGGTTACCAAGGCAAACCACTTTATACGTATGGTTTTATAAATGACAAACCTCCAGGCAAACACACCAATGATATCTGCTAGTGGAAGAATCCTCATCTATGGAATGATTTTAGCAGGATGTACTCGTCTATCTAGGAATATAGTGAATAAGCCAAGATTCTACAGATTTATGGCATGGCTTCCTGGAAAATGTTGCTTAAGCTATCTAACTGTTAGAACATAAAATGGAGATGTTTACACAGCTCTCTTCTGTGTAAACGATGTGACTGCATTTATCATTCAGAAATCGTATAAGTTAAATCTGGCCAGACATATGCTAATGAGGCAAGAAATGCCCTAGGGAACAGTGCTGGCAATCCTAGACTTCATGTTTCACCTACGCCTCATGATTATGTGAATCCTTTAAATTATTAAAGCTTGAAACTGAGGAAGATCTCTGATTCTTTTGATTCTAATTTAACAATCTGATCCTCTGATTTATCTTAAATATTCAAAAGTGAAAGGCAAAGCTTTTAAACTTTAAGAAATATGGAAGAATTATCTTTTCGACCTTGGGTTAAGGAATGATTCCTTAAATTTAAAGAGCACAAGTCATAAATGGAAAGATTGATTAAACTTTAATTAATTACAAATTAAATCTTTTTTTAATTTCAAAAGCTATCATAAAGTAAAAAGCCAAAAACTAGGAGTAGACTCATCCCATACATAAAATCTTTAATAGCTAAACTACATTTTACCACATATAAAATACTTAACAGCTAATCTACTATTTAGAAGAGTTCTGGAACCATGTTCAAGAGTTTGGAGATAATTTAGTGATGGATACATATAAAATTAAGCAAACTAAAAAACCACGGCAATTGAATTAAAAATGCCAGGCAAAACAAAAATTTTATGTACAATAAAACATCATCAGGGTACCACACCACCAGAATGGCTAAAATTAAAGACTGACAACATCAAATAATGGATAGAATATGGAGCTACCGGATCTCTCGCACACTGTTGGTGCATGTGTAAAAAGGTATGAACTCTTGGAAAAAGTTCTGGAAGTTTCTGATAAAGTCAATCATACATCTACACTATGACATAGCAATATCTAGGTACTTACAAAAGAGAAGTGAAAACACGTCCACAAAACACTTGGACAAGAATATTCACAATAACCAAAACATTCATAATAGTAAAAAACTAGAAATAGCTTAAGTAACCATCAACAGGAAAATAAGTGAGATATATTCATACAATGAAATACTATTACCCAGCAACAAATCTCTAATAAATGTAACAACATGGATGAATCTCAACATTATGCTGAGTGAAAGAAGTCTTACCCAAAAGAGCACATTTTGTACAATTCCATTCATATGAAACTCAAATACAGGCAAAATTAATCTACGGTGGAAAAAATTCAGAACAGTGGTTGCCTACAGTACACAGGGGCAAGGACTAAGTAGGAAATGACATGAGAAAACTTTTCAGGCTGACAGTAATGCTCTATATCCTGATAAGGGCTTAGGTTACACAGATGTACGGATCTGTCAAAACCAGTGGTTGACAAACTACATTCTGCCTCCTACAGGCCAAATATAACCCACTACTCATTTCTGTAAATAAAACGTTAATAGAACACAGTCATACCCATTCAGTTACATACTGTCTTTAGCTGGTTTTGTGCTATAACAGTAGAGTTGAGTAGCTGCAACGGACACCACATTGACGCATAAAGCCAAAATATTTGCTATCTGGTCCCTTAGACAGGAACCTTGGTGGCACGGTGGTTAAAGCGCTCTGCTGCTTATCAAAAAAAGCCAGCAGTTTGAATTCACCAGCCACTCTGTGGGAGAAAGATGTGGCAGTCTGCTTCCATAAAGATTTACAGCCTTACTGCCTCACTAACATCATTTACAACACACAGGATAATCACATCAGATCACAAAATGGACACCACACAATACTGGTAATCATAGCCTAGCCAAGTTGATATACATTTTTAGGAAACACAATTCAATCTGTAACACGTACTTTAGACACATTATCAGGAGGACCAGTCCCTGGAGAAGGACGTTATGCTTGGTGAAGTAGAGGGTCAACGAAAGAGAGAAAGACCCTCAACCAGATGGGACTGACAGTGGCTGCAACAATGGGCTCAAACATAGCAATGATTGTGAGAATGGCGCAGGACCAGGCAAGTGTTTAGTTCTGTTGTATATAGGGTCGCTATGAGTTGAAAGGAAACCCTGGTGGTGTAGTGGTTAAGTGCTATGGCTGCTAACCAAAAGGTCAGCAATTCAAATCCACCAGGCGCTCCTTGGAAACTCTATGGGGAAGCTCTACTCTGTCCTATAAGGTCGCTGAGTCAGAATCGACTCGATGGCGACAGGTTTTTTTTTTGTATGAGTTGGGAACGTCTCAACAACACCTAACAACAACAACAAGCCACTTAGTCAAATTATTCAATAAAATTTAAACAGTGGAAAAAAAAAAGAAAAGATTTACAACCTTAGAAACCCTATGGGGCAATTCTACTCTGTCTTATAGGGTCGCTGTGAGTTGGAATCGACTCAAGGATAGTGGGTTTGGTTTGGTTTTGGTCCTTTAGAGAAAGAGTTTGCCAAGTCCTGGTCAAACCCACAGAATGGTAAGGTTAAGATCTGTGTATTTCACAAAAAGAAACAATCTTTGTTGGTTACGAGGTATTGGGAAGGGGGAACTAAACAGATAATAGGTAAGTGGTAACTTTGGTGAAGGGTAAGACAGTACACAATACTGGGGAAGCCAGCACAACTTGTACAAGGAAAGGTCATGGAAGCTCCACACACACTTCCAAACTCCCTGAGGGACTGAACTGCTGGGAGGAGGGCTGCGGGGACTATGGTCTCAGGGAACATCTAGCTCAACTGGCATAACACAGTTTATAAAGAAAATGGTCTACGTTCTACCTTGGTGAGTAGCACCCGGGGTCTTAAAAGCCTGTGAGCAGCCATCTAAGATACTTCACTGGTATCACCCCTTTGGAAGCAAGGGAGAATGAAGAGAACAAGATACAAGGAAACTATCAGTCCAAAGAACTAATGGACCACAGCTACCACGGCCTCCACCAAACTGAGTCCAGTACAGCTAGATGGTGCCTGGCTACCACCACTGACTGCTCTGACCGGGATCACAATAGATGGTCCTGGACAGAGCTGGAGAAGGATGTAGAACAAAATTCTAACTCACAAAAAAAAGACCAGATTTACTGGCCTGACAGACTGGAGAAACCTCAAGAGTATGGCCCCCAGACACCCTTTTAGCTCAGTGGTGAAGTCACTCCCGAAGTTCACCGTTCAGCCGGAGATTGGACAGCCTCATAAAACAAAACGGAACTGATGAGGCAGAGCAGTCCAGGGACAAGGACTAGAAGGCAGGAAGGGACAGGAAAGCTGATAATAAGGAACCCAAGGTTGAAAAGGGACAGTGTTGACATGTCGGGGGGTTGTTAACCACTGTCATAGGGCAATACGTGTACTAACTGTTTAATGAGAAACTATCTGTTCTGCAAACCTTCATCTAAGGTACAAGAAAAAAAGAATTATCTATGTGAGATCAAACTGAAAACAGCAACTCAAGAAGTTTGATGGGCAGCCTAGGGGGCAGTGAGCTGAAGATAACGGTGATGGGATAATTTGGAAAAGAATAGGGAGAATAGCAGCACAACTGGAAGAATGTAATCAATCTCACTGAATTATACACGTAGAAACTTTTGAAATGGTGTAACTTTGGCTATGTATATTTTCACCAGAAAAAGGGTCCTCCAAGGTCGAGAAGGGAGAGTGTTGACATGTCATGGGGTTGCTAACCAATGTCATAAAACAATATGTGTACTGACTGTTTAATGAGAAACTATTTGTTCTGTAAACCTTCATCTAAAGTACAATAAAAAAAAATTAAAAAAAAAAAATCTGTGTATTTCATACTACGTACATTTTATATCGAAAGAAATAAAAATATTAACAATACTGAACTCTATTTGATAATATGCATGCTAAAGTATTTAGAGGTGAAATGACTCCTATCTGCAAGTCATTTTGAAATAATTCAAAAAACTAGACTGATGGATAAACATATGAACATATATGTCATAAAGGAATTATAGTAAAATGCGAATTATTAACTCTAGTTGTGGCTAGATGGTTGTTCACTGTAAAATCTTTCGGCTTTATGTTTAAGTCCTAGCCATAAATAATATTCACAAATCGTAATAATATATAGATACTGATCTAACCAAAAATTGTGATGTAACTGTACTGCAGGGAGGAGAAGAAAAAGAATTTTGTGTTGAGGGAGAGGAGATAAAAGGAGAAGAACAAAACCTTCATCTTTCTTCCCAGAATGTTAGTAAGACAGTAAAACATAGTGTCTAATATATAAAAAAAGAAATAAAAGAAACATACTATTTAAATTTATGAGATAAGTTATCAGGAAAAAAATCTCTAAAAATTAAAAGTAGTTGCATCTAGGGCATACGAATCAAGAGTTGGAAGAGATGAGAAAGGAGAGTGCTATTCTTTTTATTTTAAGTCTTGCAGCGTTGGCTAGATTAAGCCATGACCATGTACTGCTTTGATTAAAAAGGTTTAAAAATGAAATTATATTTTTGTTATTGAGAATTACAAAAGAAATGATAATCTAGTTTTAAAAAAGTTCCTGTCATAAAGATTACATATTAATTATCAAAAGCACTTCTTAAGTGCCTACTTTGTGCTTCAATATATAACTACTCTATTGGAGTCCATAGCAGAATGGTCTTAAAGACAATACAGCTTTATAACAAAGTCCTTTAGAGATATGACAAACAGTAAAGTATACCCTACTGAAAACAGGTGTGATGCAAATGCTCTTATTAAGTTTCTTTAAAAATTTCCTCAGTGAAATTATAATTTATACTTACCAAAAGAAAATAATGGTCTTCAGGTTCTGCCCTCAAGTATTTAAAGATCACTTGCTCCATAAACCTTTCCATCAAGTCCCAATCTTCAACTATACCATGGCGGATTGGCCACTATTTAAACAATAACAAAAAACAAATCTTATCAATATAAAAAATAAAACTACAAAAACAAAAAAAAACCCAAGGAATATCAGACCATTAGTGGATATTAGATGAGGATAGCATTTTCTTAGCTATGATAACGACACTGTAGACCGTTTTTAGGAGATGAGTACCTAACTACTTAGAGATGAATGAGATTATTTCTATAACATATTTCCAGATGGTTCAATAAAAACCATAAAGCAACTATATCAAAATGTTAAGAATTTTTAAATCTAGATGAAAGCTTATTGTATTAGACTTTCTCAAATACTGTAATAATGGGTAAACTTAGTCCATTAAAATTAAGCCTATGAAAATTATAGTTCATTATAATTCCCTTAGTGTTTTCTTTTAAATTTCTTAGCTCATTCACAAATATTTGTTGTGTCTAATATATAAACTATTTTGTAAGTATACAGCTAGAATAATCATAAATCAATTATGCGAAATTTCATAAGAAAACTGTATATATTCTGAAACTGTGCACCAAGATGCTCCAGGGTACTACAGCAAATTCACAAGAGCACTCAAAGTAGTTTAAATTTTTCAGGGAAATACAATAATACTTGGCATCAATTGTACACTATAATATCTACTAGTTTAAGGCAGTTCCTTTTCAATACTGGATCACACTACATTCCTTTCAATAACAACATTTCTTTGAGAAGCTGGGTGGTCAGTGGTTGCTGTGATAAAAGTACCAAATATATACATAAAACAAGTACTAAGTGTGGCAGTGACCATTCTGATTCCAGGTGTGAGAAGTTGTACAGTACCCAACAGGCACACAAATCCTATTAGTAAGTAGTAATTGTGATTATATTTAATAATGAAATAAAAATATTTTCCTTTCAATAAATTGTCTTATTTTTTCAAACGGCTACCTAAATTGTTTGGCTCTAGCTACCACATCAACAGAATTGTTAAGATACTTCTTTTGGTCCAGATGGCACTGTGAAAAAAGTTACTCAGACACTAAGGATACTGGGAATGAGAAAGTCTGTGAGCCTCTGGAAGAGAATACAGTTCCATGCAGATAGCACACATTCAACACCTAAGGTTGAAAGAATGAGTAAATGAACAAATAAACATCCTACAGTCATTTACTTAGTAATTAAACCACTTATCTATTAATCCCTAACACCCACTTCTCTCACCCTAGCCTTTTAGATACTGTTTAGGGCACTAATAAAATGACTTTTTCTCCCCCATTTGCTTTAGGGAAGGAAAAAAAAATGTACTTTTTTGTATCATTCATTTTACACATTACTGGAACTTTACAAATTTAAATGTTCTAAGTGTTTATTCATTAATTCATCAATTATCACTGTGCACCTACTGTAATCTATTGGAACAAGCGCTAAGAAAATGGACATGTCCACGTCCACAAGAAGCTCAGTCTAGTAAAAGAAACTGATCCAAACAAATATTACATGATAGGTTATTATTTCCAAGAAATAAAGTTTCTAATACAGGATGACCAACTTGACTTACGGGGAAAATAGGAAGGCGTGACTGAGGAGGTCCTATCTAAGCTAGGTCTTAAAGACATAACATCTTCTCAGTTTTGTTTTGTTTTATAGAGGGAGTAGCACTTAGATGAAAACATGCAAGCAAAGACAAACACTGAATATACAAAGGCAAACGCTGCAGGTATTAATGAGAAACACGTGCTAAAAAGGGCTAGGGAAAGGGTTGTAGAGAGTTATACTAGTTCTAGATCAAGGGAACAAGATTCTCAAAAACCGTATTTGCCTTGCATTTGGGTTTCACACTGTAAGGAAGAGTGATTCAGAAGTTTTTAAGCAGGGGAATGACAAGAACACCTTTACTTTTTATTTAGGATGATGATGATTATAGGAAGGCTGAAATAAACCTTAAGAGGCCAACCAAGAGAGAAAAGAACCCCAATTGTGGTAGGGATTACATTAGATAGACCAGATTCAAGATTTTCCAGACAATAAGGTTGAGGAAAAAAGTCAAAAATATCAATAGGTTTCTAGCTTTGAAGCCAAGATGGACAGGATGCCATTAATTAAGATACAAAAGTTGTGTTGTATTGTATATTGTCTTGTCTCAGGGTAAGGAGGAGTGGAGTATATATAATGGATTCTGTTTTGGATATATTAAAATCAAGAGCCAGGTAGTAGGTACTTGACAGTAAGTAGTTAAGAGACATGGTTAAGAAATCAGAAATAGAGATCTAGGTTGTGGTTGTAGACAAAGGAGCTGATGAGATCACCTAAAGAAAGTCTTTAATTAAGGAGTAAAAGAGAACCAAGAACAGCACTTGGGGAATATTAAGATTTGAGTAGTGGGCAAAGGAGGAGGAACCAGTGAAAACAAAAAACAAACAAAAAGAATAGTCCATATTAGGAAGAGAACCAACAGTAATTTTGTGAAGGCCAAAGAAGAGCAGTTCTAAAAAATAAAGATGAACTAAGCAGGATAAAGACTGTTACATACAATTGAGTTTTACAAAGAACCAGTAAGTGGTGAGCTTATCAAATAAGTTTCAGACTAAATAAGAAGCTTGGTTTTAAAAGGAAAGTGGGAAATAAGACAATAGCTAAAAGGCTGACGACAGAAGGTAGGAATAAAGATTGAGAGAAGTTTTATTGTTTTTGATTGGTTGGTTGGTTGGTTGGTGCGTAGCATTTAGAAGACTTGAAAATGCGTTTAACGCTAAATAGACAAGTGGAAACTTTGGTAAAGGTACGACAGTACACAATACTAGGGAAACCAGCACAACTTGTACAAGGAAAGGTCATGGAAGCTCCACAGACACATCAAACTCCCTGAGGGATAGAATTACTGGGCTGAGGGCTGTGGGGATGATGGTCTTGGGGAACATCTAGCTCAACTGGCATAACATAGTTTAAAAAGAAAATGTTCTACATTTTACTTTGGTGAGTAGCGTCTGGGGTCTTAAAAGCCTATCAGCGGCCATCTAAGATACTCCACTGGTCTTACCCCTTTGGGAGCAAGGGAGAATGAAGAAAACAAGACACAAGGGAAAGATCAGTCCAAAGGGTTAATCGACCACAACTACTATGGCCTCCACCAGACTGAGTCCAGTACAACTAGATGGTACCTGGCTACCATCACTGACTGCTCTGACAGGGATCACAACAGAAGGTCCCAGAAAGAGCTGGAGAAAAATGAAGAACAAAATTCTAACTCACAAAAAAGACCAGACTTACTGGCCTGACAGAGACTGGAGAAATCCTGAGAATACGGCCCTCGGACACCCTTTTAGCTCAGTAATGAAATCACTCCTGAGGTTCACCCTTCAGCCAAAGATTAGACAGCCCCATAAAACAAAATGAGACTAAAGGGGCACACGAACCCAGTTGGCAAGGATTAGAAGGCAGGAGGGGGACAGGGGAAAAAAAAAAAAAGGAGTCTATAGGAGGGGGAAAACTGTGAAACAGAATTTCAAATTTTTAATGGAATCTAGACTTTCCGGAGCCACTAAGGTTGGATGTACCCCGAAAAACTATTGCCCTGAGATAATCTTTAAACTTTAAACCTTAAACCTAAAATATCCCCTGAAGTCTTCTTTGAACCAAAAATAGTTTATCTTAATTAGAAAGGTATGTCTGCCTTAAGCATTGTCCTCTTTTAGAGAATTATCCATGTGAGATCAGACTGACAACAGCAACTTGCAAGACTGGATGGGAAGCTTAGGGGGCAGTGAGTTTAAGATAATGGTGGTAGAATAATTTGGAAAAGGATAGGGAGATTGTAGCACAACCTGAAGAATGTAATCAATGTCACTGAACTGTACATGTAGACATTGTGGAAAAGTGTATATTTTCATCAAAATAAATAATACATCATTTAAAAAAAGAAAGAAAGAAAGTGCATTTAAGACAGAGAGGACAGTCAGTGGCAAGGAACTCTGGCCTTTCAGCTCACCAACCTCATCACCTTCAGTGATTTCTATTTTCCATTTTGGTCACATTTTAGATCTTATCATGTCTAAATTCCTAAAATGCATGCATACCACTGTCTGATCATAACCTCTTATCTTTCCAGCATACTCTACCATCTCACCATACCTCTTTTGATCACCATTAGACTTCCAGTCCAGTAGCTACTTTAATTATTCCCTAACCATCAATCACCCACTACATAATGTAGATTTTATACCACATCCTTTGACTATTCACATTTCCTTTTGTCATCTCATAGGCCAAAACCCAACCCACCATGACCTACTCTAAATTTCTCTGTACCCAGAATGTGACTGTACTGAAGAAACATACATAAATGTGTTCATAACCATAATCACTATTCTCAAATAGACCTAACCTTGCCTGACAAGCCTTTGTTTCTCTACTCTTTCATCTTTACTCACCACAATGATGATTTTAAATGTTCTCCCTACCTCAGATTTGACCTTCTCCCCCCATTCCCTGAGCAGATGATGTCACCACTTATTTCAAAGAGAAAGCAGAAGCCAACAATCAGAAATCCAACTTCTCTCTACCAAATCTATAAAAATTACTGATTCCACACTTACCCTTTTTTCTCTTTCACCTCTATTAAAATGTAAGAGATGCTCCAAGTATCAATTTGTTAATCTGTACTCTACATTCCATTCAATTAGCTTTCTCAGAGACCTTGCAATATTGATAATGCCCCATCTGTTGTGTTTCTTTACTCTCTTTCTCTAGCAGCTCTTTGACATTAGCATTTAAACATCTTTCATCTTAATGCCACAACCTGTCTCTTCATTTGTCTCTCTCTCCCAATCACAGCCAAACCTCAACGAATAGTCCTCCTATTGTCATTTGTTCCTTGCCTACCATCCACAAACCACCCTACTTTACACATCCAGTCCCACTACTCTTCCAAAACTATTCTCACTAAGATTTTTTTTTTTTAATTGTACTTCAAGTGAAGGTTTACAGAACAAATAGTTTCTCATTGAACAGTCAGTACACATATTCTTTTATGACATTGGTTAACAACTCCATGACATGTCAACCCTCTCCCTTCTTGACCTTTTTTTTT
>NW_004443969.1:5474787-5496180 GCF_000243295.1 Trichechus manatus latirostris
GGCTGAACGGTAAACCTCAGAAGTGACTTCACCACTGAGCTAAAGGGGTGTCTGGAGGCCATACTCTCAGGGTTTCTCCAGTCTCTTTCAGGCTAGTAAGTCTGGTCTTTTTTTGTGTGTTAAAATTCTGTTCTACATCCTTCACCAGCTCTGTCCAGAACCCTCTGTTGTGATCCTGGTCAGGGAAGTCAGTGGTGGTAGCTCTCATTAAGGTTTTAAATAACCCCCTCGTAGCTAAAGACAGCAAATAATCTATGGGCTCTAGCTTACTTGATATTTTAGCAGCATTCCATAGTTTATTATTCCTCTCTGTTTATACCTGTCTCCAACCATGGCTTCTTGGTCTCTGCAGGCTTTATGTCCTCTACCAAACTTCAATGGTGTATTGCTTAGGATTTGTCTGAGGCCTTGTCTCACGCGTATACATCTCCCTACGTAATTTCATGCCCTCCAGAGGTAACTTATCTTCCAAATCTCCAGCTCTGTTCTTGCTTCTCAGTGCCAAGATCCATATAGTAGACTGTTTAACAGTATCTCAGAGGTCTCAGCTACTTCAAATGTAACATGTTCAAAACTAAACTTATCCTCTCTTCCCTATACCACCCCAAGCAAAAGTGTTTGTCCTTTAATGTTCTCAATCTCAGTAAGAAAACTATCAAGGAGATGGGAACTACCCTCCATTACTACTTCTAGTTTATCACCAATATCTCATTAATCATTCCATTTCTCATTAAACATCTACTTCTTTATTCTTGTTAAAAAAATAAATCTTACATACATCTAATCAAACCTCTAGATTTAACTACCATTTTACAATAATAAAGGAAATAGAGGACCATATTAAATGACGCTGTAAGGATGCAATCATTAGAATCCAAAATACGGTAAATTTTACAAGATAAGTAACCAGGTTTCTTCAACAAATAAATGACAAGGAAAAAACAAAAAAATACAAGCAGGAGAATATTAAAGGATTTAAGAGGACTATCAACGAAATCTAATGAGTGGCCTGGTTTGGATCTTGATTCAAACAGGGTAAGCCAATACAGGAAATAATCAGGGAAAGTTGAGCACTGGCTAGATATTAGATGATACTAATAAACTATATGTTTCTTTTAAGAGTGATATTTACCTTTCAAGAAGTTCTTATATTTAAAAGATAAGTATTTGCAGATGAAATTACATATAGGATTTACTTTAAAATAATCCAGTAGGGAACAGGGGAGTAGTGATAAAACACGACTGGCCATAGGTTGATAATTGCTGAAGCTGTGTGATAGGCATGAGGGCTCATTTTATTCTTTTCTCTACTTCTGCATATAAAATTTCCCATAATAAACATTAAATGTGTTGTGCATGTATACACACACACATACACACACACACACTTCTGCTTCTATCTCTACTGTTACCACTGTAGAACAAATCATTAACATTCCTTGCATTAGCTATTGCATTAATCAATTATCTTGTCTTCCTAGAATCATGGCTGCCTCCCCCGAATAATTTCTTTTCACTGTCACTACAACCTGAGTAATCATTTTAAGTAATGAAACAAACAATATATACTGAGCATTCATTATGTTCAAAGCACTGTAAAAATTTCTTTATATGTATTATCTCAGTAAGCCTCACAACAATTTTAAAGTAGTGTCTACATTTTACAAATGAAGAAACTGAACCCCAGAGAGGTTAAGTTATTTGGATGATATCACAAAGCTAGAAAGCAGCAAAACCACAACTCAAGCCCAAGCAGTCAGATTCCAGTATTTGTGCTTTTAATTACTAAAATTATTCATCAAATCCATTAATGTCAGCTATATAATACAGTTCAAATTCTTTAACAGAGCCTAACAACACTTTCCATGATCTTGTCCGGGCCTATCCAGCCTCCTCACTTTTTCTCCGCATTCTCTATGCTCCAGGCCTACTGGTGTTGCAGTTCTAGGCTCTCTTGGACTTTAAAGTCTTCCTATATACTGTTTCTCTGCCTAAAATAACCTTGCTTATACATTTCACTCAAGGACTTTCCTGAATCTCCAAACCAGGTTAGCTACTCCTTTATATATTCCCAGAGGATCCTTTTTCTAACCCCCATCACACTTGTAATTATTTCTTCAATGTCTTCCTTTCTATCACATTATAATAGTCTTGGAGTCAAAGAAGCTATCTTTCTTATTTACCACTGTATTCTCAGCACTTAAGGTTTGTTACACATGGTAGCTGTTAAATAAAAAAAAAATGAGAGAGAAGGGAAGGGGAAAAAAAAGAGGTACAAAGAAGAAAATTTACAAATTAGGCAAAGTCAAGCTCTAAAAATAAGATGATAAAGGTCAGAGTGTTTACCTTTTGGTGAGGAGGTGGTGACTGTGGAAGTAGACACAAGGAAAGCTTCAGGGTTATATGATTTGCTCTTTATCTTGAACTTTTATGATTATAGTACACTTAAGACTTGCAAGCTTTACTGTATATAAGTTATGCCTCAATAAAAAGGGAAGGGGGGAGAGAGGAGAAGGGAAAAAGAAAGGGAAAGAAGGAAAAAAAGAAGGGCACTTTCAGGTGACATAAGCTTCATAATGGAGAGAAATGGTGTGGGCTTGAATTATAATGGAAAAGAAATGGTCTAGGTGTGACAATGTGGAGGTAAGAGGAAGTTAATCCTACAATGGGCTCTGAGATACAATGAGTGTGGAAATGTAAATATTGGTCACTTAAACAGGCTAAACTTTTCCTCTTAGGGGTAAAAAGACAAAGCAGAGTTAAAGCAAGGTTGGGAAGGTGCCACCAGAAAAACATTTCTGTTGTGAAGAGGTTGAGGGTATTAAGTCTATAACTGAGTGAAACTCCAGAGATCACAATCAGTGAACAATATTTTTTTAAGAAAATTGGTAGTTATTTATGCAAATCATAAAAACATACCTTTGTAGCATATGTAGGTTTTTCTATTGCTTCATCACCAATAAAGAAGTCTAGGTCATCAACACCTTTCATCACCCTCCTTTGAGCTTGGTCACCCACTTTTGCTGACTCCTTAATAGCAATACCTTCAAAACCAAAGTTATTTAGACATGTAAAAAAATCCATTTTCTTCAAATGAGACAAACTTTTAATTTATACTTTTTATTACAAAGTGTTATGAAACAAAACATGACCTAGCCATATTTAAACTGTCAAACTAATGCACAAAGGCCATAAGAAAGCTGTGACAAAATTCATTTTAACACAATGAAATCTCAACTTCCATTCAGAGACAAGGCTTCAAATGTGGAAAGCTAAAAAAAGAAGTACAGCTATGACAATGTTTTAGCTACATTTTAAAAATCTATATAAGATCTATTTGGATTGTGAATAAAATTACACAAAATCAAAAAGGGAAAAGTGAAAACCAATAATAAATATAAAAAGAAAACTGCCAATAGAATTTTAAAAAATGTCTTCATATTTTCTATCTTCTTTGCACTAACTATATGGACTAGTAATTTAAATATAAGATTGGCATAGAGGTTTGTTAAATTTTAATCATATATACATGATATCTCAAATCATGTAGGTAAAACAACAATAATCTCCTTAAATAATTTCAGAAATCCAGCATACAGTTCTAGAGCTAAAACTTAACTTGTTATATATTTCTTAATTTATAAATTTCTAAATCCTTCAAGTTAAGTAGTCTTTCATTCAAAATAACTTTTATCTGAATGCACTTAAATTGACCTGGGATTTAACTGTTACACTTTATTTAATAACAGTTATATTCTCAATGGGGTGGATACAGAAGAGTGAAAGAAAAAGAAATCCTACATCCAGTCAGCTTCTTCTATATTTGATGGGGAGAGATATATATACACATATTCACCAGACTATAACAACAACGTAGCCTTTTAAATAAGAAGGGATTCAAATGTTCTAGGCACTTACTCTTTGCCATTGAGTCGATTCCAAGTCATGGCGACCCTATAGGACAGGATAGAACTGCCCCACCGGGTTTCCAAGGAGAGCTGGTGGATTCAAACTGGCAACCTTCTGGTTAGCAGCTGTTTAAGGTAGCTCTTACCCATTGTGCCACTAGGGCTCCTAGGCTATCAAAAATGTACCCACAGTAATAACTTCTTAAAAGTTACATTAATCTAAATTATCTCCATATTATTCTATGATAGTTTATTTTGATAATATTCATATTTTTTCTTAAAAGACTAATATAAGAGAGAAACTATGTTAAGCTGTATATGCTTAAGATAAAGAAAATTTTTTGAAGTAACACACAAAAATGACAAAGAATGCTTTGATTAATCTATGTGTGCACTAATGGACAGAAATGAAACAGAAACAGCTACATTTATTGTGAAGTTATGAAGTGCTAAACATTCCTAAGCATTCTACATGCATTATTTCACTGATGGCTCACAACAACCCTATTAAGTAAATAAATACTTCAATCATGCCCATTTTGCAAATTTAACACCTATGTTAAAATAATTCAACTTTTAATTAAAAAAAACTGTTTTACATAAAATTACTTTTTTATTTCCAACACCTAACAGACTTTAAGAAAACAGTACCTAAAAAAGGGCTATTTTAAATTATATTTAGTACCAACTTGACAAAAACCAGTTAACATCAAGTCATCGAGAGAGAGAGAGAGAGAGAGAGAGAGAGAGAGAGAGAGAGAGAGATCACAATAACAGCATATACAACGGTCTAACACTAAAAACAACTATAATAAAAGTCAAGTAAGTACTAGCCCATGGAAGTACCTCTACATTCATCAGCAATAGAGCCAACAACTGTCACCAAATTCTTAAAATAGACAAGAAGCTATCAATGCACTGATATATAAATGTGGGGAAAAAGCAAACCTGCCCTTCAATATAGACAACAAATAAGCGTAAATGCAGTATAAGGAAAAAGGAATAATATCACCAAACTAAGACCACGACACTCACATGAATGAGCTATTTCATCAGTATTATCTAAAATCCATTTTAGGTATTAAAGTGTAAAATTTAGGTAGTAGTCTAAACTCTTACAAAATCGATTCCTAAAAAAGCATTCCAAAAAATTAGAAGTGCAAAAGTCAAATACAGTTTTGTTTCCAAAAAGTAAAAAATATAAAAAACCTCTAAATACACGTCCCCTTTTAGGTGAAATTTCAACAGAATATTTCTCACATTTCACACAAAAAATTTAATATTGTTCTTCCTACACAGATGACAAAACAGTTGACCTGCTTATGTCCAATGAGTGCTCAATGCAGTTTTTGGCATGCCTAATAATTTCCACCTTATTCTCAACTTCACTGATTTTGAGATCTAATGCTTCTTTCACTATTCTCTGCACTTTAATTTTTCCATTGTCTTCTTTTCATAAATGAAGAATACATAAAAATATTCAAATAGTTGCATAAATACTGCTGTGCAGAGCTGATGACACTTCCAGTATTCAGCTTGGAATCAGCACTACACCAAGCAATGGCTCAAAAGGTTTGCTATCTGATGTGCAAGTCTGAATCTGGTAGTATGACAAGGAAGCTTAGAGGTGTTACTATATAATGTACAAAAGATAAATTATTTGAAAGTCAAAAGTATAAAAGTATGTCCATCAAGGACAAGACAACTCACAACCTACCATATTTTTACACAACGCAAGCTTTCTACATTTGTTTGCCAACTAATTGTGCCCTCCTCCTGCAATGTATTTTCGTAAGTGTGCAATGCTAATTTTACAGCAACATGTAAAAAAAAATTGGTATAGAGGCACTTATGAAAATATCTCAAAGGGGGAGGGCACGGTTGGCAAACAAACATAGAAGGCGCCCGTTCTTTGCATAAAAATACAGTATGCTAACAAACGCAATTGGATAGTATTTTTTTAAAACTACTGAAAGATAGCTGACGGTCAGCTAAAGTGAGGTTAACAAAAATAGGATAGAACAAAAGCATTCTTAAGATATAATGTACCAGAACAGTATAGTTACAGGATATTAGAAAACAGCTGAGGTCAACATCTGTAAAGGTGAGCTGCCATCCTAATTTTAGAACACGGGCACTCATCAGGGATGCCAACAAGCACTGGCCCTGCAAACAATAATCATGTCCACAAACCAAAAGACAGTCTTTGTAGGTATGTGAGGGGAGATAGACTACCTCAATTAGTTACAGCCATACACTGTCAACAGCAATAACCTCAAAGCATAAAATTTTTAATTATCAGTTCACTCGTTTTTTTCTTTAAAAAGAGATAATTGGAAGATTTATTAAACAGGGAGCTGAGATGAATGGTCAGGGGTTTGGGAATGGGGCTACACTTAGAACTTGGCAAACCATGTTTTTTAAAGAACTTAATCTTACAGTGTCAGGTATGAGTACCTTTCTTACCTTAATTATTAGGAAAAAAGATCTTTAAATCAGCTCATTTGTGGTTTAAAAAGTACTTACAGGAAGGGATGATGAACTGTGGTTCTGTATTTCCAGCATATCCTAGTTTTGTATACCTGCAAAACAAAACAAAACAAAAATTTATAAAGATTTTAATATTACTAATAGCAATTACAAATTTAACTCCTAGACTTCCATTCTAAGACTGTTCTGAAGTGAGATTCTGTTGAATAAGTAATATACAAAATTCTACAGTTTCAGTACATTTAAACATCTCCACTTTTGAAATTATGTCAGGGATATTCATACATGTGCGTAATAACACACATACAATGTCACTGGTTACAATCTTGCTTTTTAACAGCAAAAGAATGGAAATACCTAAATGTCCACTAAAAGAGAAACTAAAATTAGTTCAATAAACTATGCTAAATTCATACTATGGAATAGTATGCAGCTATAAAGAAGACTGGTGTACTGATATGGAACAATATCTATAATGTACTGTTAACAGCACAAAGCAAGATACAATACTATAAATAAAAAGAAGAAGGGTAAGAACATAAAATATATCTGATTGCACAGGCACAAGATAGCTCTGGAAGGGTAAACAAGAAATAGGCAATTTGGATTGCCTCCAGGGAAGGGGACTAGGCAGGTGATGGACAGGGATGAGAGGGAGATTTTTTATGGTACATCATTTCATACCATTTGAATGCTTTACTATTCAAAAATAAATATAATTTTTTAATATTTTTCCACAGTAGATTTCAGGCTATAATCTTACAATAACAAAATTATGATGACCATGATTAGAAACTATAAAACCTAAGATTTTACATACAGCATGTTGGGGGATACTTAGAGGAGAGCTGGACATTTTTTGGCTACATGGGAAAAGCTATTAAATATAAGCAGGCTATAAAGAGAAAGTAACAATATTTTATATTATTCCATATTCAGATCCACTGCTAAACAGAAGGAAGGTAAATTGCTGGGATATTCTTGGATTCTAGTAATATCTGCATGAATTTTTTCTACTTAAAAGGAAAATAAAAATCTCTCTTTTGGTTATGTTTTAGCCCCAAAACTAACTAAATTCAAGAACTGAGAGTGCCAAAGGGTTTAAATCACTAAAAATAAGGGGAAAATATAAACTGTTCAAAATGTGATACTGCTCTACTGATGGAATCCCGTCAATGGTTCCCCACTGTCCATGTTTTAAGAAAGAAAAAAAAAAAATTCAAATGTCTTTGCAAGGCACTCAAAAACCCTTTAATGAAAAACAATAATAATAATAATAGGGGCCCTTTAATATTTAGCCCCTCACAAACCTCCCTCTACCACCTGCCTTACCACCACACCAGACTCTCTAACCATAAAAACTCATTTCATTTCACGCCACGGAGCCACTATTAACACTGTTCCTAACATGTGAGATGCTCTCGTTCTACCCTTGAATGCAACTGCGAAACTCTTATAAAATCTTCAAAATTCAGGTTAAGTATCACTACTTCTATATGAAAACTTTCGTAACTTCCCCCAGATAGTTGTTCTTGCCTTTGTAAGTACAAGCATTATTTAACAGTCATTCCTAATCCTTGATTCCGTCATGTATAAAATAAAAATTGAAATTAAAAAATAGTTCAAAATTGTTCATAGTGTTAAATAACAAGTAAAGCAGTTAGCACAGTATTGGCACATAGTACACACTCAATAAATGTAAACTTCAATTACTCTTTATATTCATTCCCTCCAAATTTTCCATTCCCCCCATAATAAGATAAAGTCCATGCACATACCTAAACACTGGAAGTTTAAAATGCTTGTAGTTATTAGATACAAATTATCCCTTGACACATAAACCAATCCTCTGTAGAAGATTCTCAGATTGTAGCTTGTATCTGATAAATTTTTATCACCCTTCCACTGCCAAATATCTTTCTATTCTTCCAACCCAGAGTCTCTTATTCATGTAAAGCCTTCAAGTATGAAGGAAGAAAAAAAAAAAATCCAGTAATATATAGAGGCCAGCATGATGGAACATCTCGACCTCTTCTGAAGACGTAAAAACTAGAACTAATTACTCAAACACACAAAACCACCATCAACTAGAGTGAATAATCTGGTCCCACTGAACTCACTGATATTAACTGTAACCTAGCTGAAATAAGAGAGTGTACTATCAGTTTAAAACAGTAACGAAGAAAGTACAGGCTATGGCACTGAGAAGAACTGGGACCTACAGTATACTTCACTCCCCAGTGGACAAATGGAACTAACTATACCATGCCAAAATAAAGACTAGTTTCAAATGAGACAGTCTAAAACTGAATCATAAACCCTACTTTCTGGCCATCACTTGGTGGAAGGATTAATACCAAATTATTCCTTCATATGATCCTTCATATTAATCCCTCCACTTTTATTCCCACTTGTTACCACAGCAGTTCAAGGAGTCATACCCAACCATACCTTGGTTCCAATCATTTGCCACCTCTAAGACCCCTACAAAAGAGAATAGACTCCCTAAAAGTAGTTTTAACTCAAGAACCTTCAAATGATGTTCTGTTACCTACAGGATTAAGTACAAATTTACTAAATCTAACTTTTTAATTGTCTCTCATCACCTGCTTCATGAACCCAGCTCAAGGCACATTTCCCCCTCACATACTATCAGTGCTTACACTATGCCACTTCAGAAAAGCTCTCATCACAATTTAAGACTCCTCCATGAAGTCTTTCCTGATCATTTTAACTATCAGTCATCATTACGTTCAATAAGCTATCTGGAAATATATACAAGCCTATATTGTTATTTTCATGTGGGTAAACGCCATCTCCCTAATATACCATAAAACAGTTAAAGGAGAGATCATATTACAGTAGAAACTCTCTTAAGAAATCTATATTTAACCAGCTCATTAATCACTCAGATTGATCAACACTCCATTCCTGGCCAAAATCAAATTCCCTAGGTTGAGCATATTCAGCAATGAATTACTTTCAAAACAGACACCAAAAGAGGACCTAATAAACTTAATAAAATTGTTGTACACTGTCAATATATAATCAAAACAAAAAGCCTCTTCCCTGAAATACAAAAATGGCTCCATATAGTTTTAGAGTCCATGAATGTACCATAACTTAATCATTTCTACTGTCTTTATAGTTGCCATAGCAAAATAATTATTTAAATTTTGGGAGGACAACAGACAAATACAGTCACTAATATTCTAGTCTTCAGTTTAAAACTTAAATAATATCTCAAAAGAACAAAATCTTTTAAAGACTGATGCAGTATAGTTATACAAACCACTAAATTATGGTATTTGATAACTACCTTGAGAATAATATTTTCAATAATTTTTAAGAAGTATGGGGAAAATGTTCCAGTTTACTTAACTTTAAAAGTTGCTTAGACTCTAAAAATTAATTTCGTTCCTGGCTCAAAGAAAAATTTTGTGGTGCAGACTACATTCCAGAAAATACAGAAAGTTGTATCCTGAAATCTGGAAGAAACTTGCTGAGTTAGGCTCAAGTGTCAAAAGTCACATTTTCTCTAGTAGAGAGAAAAAAAAGTACTAGATTAACAAAAATAAGAATTTCACTGTTTAAAAACACCCTCTTTATACTACCAGTAAACTTTAAAAATGTAGAGTTTTAATAATGCTCAAACAACAAAATCACAAGAGTCAAAGTTTAGAGAATAAACATATAGGAAGTACATAACAAGAATAAAAAAATCAGAACTATAAAAATCTCAGCCTTAAATGCTCTTGATAGTCACCATAGAGAAGAAACTTTGTACAGATGGCAGAAGAGTCTCTATCACTTCTACTCTGACTAAAGGAAATTCCTTTCTCGCAATCAGAATTTGACAACCTGAACTCTTTAAATTATAATTTAAGAATGTGATCACTGTTTAAACTAAGAGCTCTTCTTTCACACTGACATAAAAAAGTTCAAATTTTCTGTAATAATGCAAATGAATTTCAAATAAAACTTTTTCATATCAAATATTTCTCTAAGCATATGTGCTTGTAGCTCTCCTAGATATAAAAACATTTAGAATTAAACCTAATATTGACCAAACATCACAGTGAACCATTTTTAACCTTACTTTTCCAAAGTGATTTTTTTTCTTTGTATCCATAAATACTGTTAATACACTTTATTTTTCCACAGCCCTTACAATTTTCCATTAAGTTCCTTTTGGTGCTCAAAAAAATGATTTATATAAGCAATTTATGAAGGCAATACCTGTCAGAGTATACAATAAAAAAGCATTCCGTTCATATACACACACACACATCCACACACACACAGCCTTTCTAAATAAATAACCTGTAGCAAAAACTCTGCCTTTGGACAACCAATAGACACTATGATCCCATTTCTTCTCATTAAGTTTTTGAAATGGGGTTAGATGGCTTGGATTTTTCCTAAATTTACCATTCAGATACATCATTTAGTGTAGAATTCAGACTTGGAGAAAATTTTCATATTTGTAAGCTTCTCTGAAGTGAATTTAGAATCTTGAATCTAGAAACAAGAATGAATTCTTGATGTAAAGCCTTTCAAGGTCATATCACCATCAGTACAGAAACTTATACCTCATGTTTCCAAATATCATTTAAGTATTCATTTACCATTTTGAATTTTTCAATTCCGGTAGTTTGTGTTGTTGGTGATGATTGTTGTTAGCTGTCGTTGAGCTGACTCTGACTCAGTGCGACCCCACGTGTGCAGAGGAGAACTGCTCCATAGGGTTTTGAATGCTGTGACCTTCTGGTAGCAGATCGCCAGGCCTTGGTACATCTTTGCAATTAATGTTCTTGTAAGCATTTTTCTTTATGGATTCTATTTAGTGCTATTAACTGAGCTCAGTTACTAACATCCACAGATTCAACCCACAATAAAAAAAACTTCATATTTTAATAACCTTCTGGATTAATGTTATCTTGATGTCATTTGATATTCATTAATAATAACATCCAAAAGTGGCCCCTTCTCTATTTATTTTGCTTGATGGGGCTCAAAAAAAATGCAGATTGGTAAAAACAAGTGATTCTTCCACCACAAAAGTATTTTTGGCTTTAGCTATTAATCATCCAGCCTTGTAACTATCTTCAAGAGTTCAACCTGGAACTGAGACAATACTTGCAAACACGTCAGTTAAATATTTTTCTGCATAAAACAGGTGTTTTATATAAAAGTGGTTAGATTACTTAGCACCATTGCTTCGTATGATCATTTCTCCAAGAAAATAACATATTTAGGCTACAGCAGAGAAGAACTGTTAACGTACACTATCCAAATTTGAGATATTTGTCAATGTATTGCCTAATTAAAGATACTTAATGTTTCTTTCTTGTGAACCTTATTTCTTTTCAGTTTTAATCAAAACTTGGAACCTGGAAAAAAAATGAAATTGGGTATAAATCGCACACCTTCCAGCAGGATAAATCTAAATGTATCAAGATTAAAAGAGAAAAAAAATCAAACCATGACTTTTAAAAGAAAATCTGAGATAATTCCTTTATAACCTTCCAGTGGGACAGTCTTTCTCTCTAACTTAAAATCCAAACACTATTAAAAAAAAAAAAAAAAGATTGATACTTTAACTGTGAAAATTAAAAACTTCTTTACAAAAACACACCAAAAGTAGTCAAAAGAAAATTCATTAACAGAGAAAAATTATTTGTACTCAGAGATAAAGTTAATCTCCTTAACACACAAACGATACCTAAAAGTTGACAAGAAAGAAGGGAAAAAGTGGGGGAGAGAGGGAAGAAAGGAGGGAAGGGAGGAAGGAAAGGCAAAGAACAGTAACCATTCAGAAAAAGAAACAGAAATGGCTATTAAATGAAAAGATACTCAACTCCACGGGATAAACTAAATGCAAATTAAAAGTACAGTGAGGAACTCTCATGCATTCCCAGTTGGAGTGCAAAATGATGCAGCCACTTTGGAAAACAGTTAAACATTCACTTAACATATGACCCAGCAATTCTACTCCCAGATATTTACTCAAGAGAAGTAAAAACACATGTCCACACAAAAGTGTGCACATGTATGTTCACAACAGCATTCATAATGGCCAAAAACTAGAAACAAATGTCCATCAACAGAAGAACAGATTAACTAGCATATTCATACAAAGCAAAAACAGTCCACACAGATGAACCAGAAAAGGTAACCCATTCTCAAGGGAAAAGGCAATTCCAAGATGACCCAAGTGTTAGAATTATTAGATGAAGACTTGAAATCAATGTAATTCACCGTATTAACAGAATGAGTGAGAAAAATGAGTTCTCTGCTTTTTAAACACCTTAATGACTGCCCACTGGTTTGATGATAAAGACCAGTCCTCAACATTCTACAAAGTATAGTACTATGACTTACCTTCCCAGATTTACCTAAACATCCACTTTAACCTGCATAATCCTCAACCCCAGCAATCAAACTGTTAAAGTAGAAAACATTTATAAAAGCTTTGCTAATTATAGTTAGGAAGAAAAAACACAGCAAATGCTAGAATTCACATATTAACGCTCATCCTTCTTTTCACTGTTGTTCTTTTATTTTACTCGAATTCTTTATCTTACCTACAGGCCCTATAAAAATCTACCATTTTTATCATTCTTTTTGGATACAGTTGATTTTTATTGTATGATTCCCTGGCAGCATGAGTACAGTCCTAAGGAATTCCAATTTGCTACTGCTGAATAAATTGTGTGCATATATTTTTAATATTGCTTTAGTTACATTTTATGTTGCCTTGAAGTATTTAAAAAGAAACTATGAACCCGAATTTTTTTTTATGTCAACTATGAACAGATAACTTGGGGGCAGTGGTGGTTCAATGGCAGAATTCTCACCTTTCATGGGAGAGACATGGGTTCAACTCCCAGCCAATGCACCTCATGCAGAGCCACCACTCATCTGTCAGTGGTAACTAGCATGTTGCTATTGATGCTGAACAGGTTTCAGCAGAGCTTCCAGACTATGATGGACTGGGAAGAAAGGCCTGGTGATCTACTTCCGAAAATCAGCCAATAAAAACCCTGTGGATCTTAACAGTCTGGTCTACAACCAATCATGTGGATGGCACAAGACATAGCAGCCCCATTGTTCACAAGGTCACCATGAATCAAGGGCCAACTGGTCAACAGCTAACAACAACATGCAGATAGTCATGATGGGGTTCTGATGCAACAACTCTGTCGTAAGTCAGTTCTGCATAAGTAAAATACCTCATTTTTGGTTAAGTTTTCATTATTAAAAAAACAAAGCTGTTGTCGTCAAGTAGATTCTGACTCACAGCGACCCTACAGGACAGATTAGAACTGCCCCATAGGGTTTCCAAGGAGCGGCTGTTGGATTCAAACTCGCAACCTTTTAGTTAGCAGCTGAACGCTTAACCACTGTGCCACCAGTATCTTTATAAATCTGATCTTCATTTGTCCTTGTGGGTTGGAAACATAACATACAAGCTTACAGGTAAATTTTTATACATACATAAAAAATACAAAAATCATAAAAATTTACTCTGGTGATGAAGAAAAGTTAGACAACATTGGCATTTTGTCAGTTGCAACAATAATTCCACTTGTGGAAGGTTCTGGATCATCTGGATTATCCCTGGGAATGGGGATGGCATTTCTAGTCAGAAAATTAGTGAGAGTTGTCTGTATGGTCCTTTTCTTTTTTTTCCTCCTTCATACATTTTACAGTAACATCTCACTGCTTCCCGAATCTGCCCACTGACTTTAGCAAAACGATCAGTGTTTGGGGTCTGTATTTTCAAGAAACCAAAGCCCCTAATTTACTTTAGAAAAAAAACTTCAGCTAATCCTTTCACTGAAATTTTTTTAACAACTTCTCTCCTTCCTCTTCCTCATTATTTCTTTCTTCTTCACCATTTCTTTCCTCTTCAAAATCCATTCCGTCCTGATCTGTCAATTCTGCTTCTTCGTGATACATGACCTAGCTGTTCCACTTTGGTGGTAATCAAGTTCTAAATTCAGTATTCTTGCCACATGAATGATTTTTTTTCCACCAATCTCTTCCATCATATTATCCTGATCAAATACTTGGAGGGTGTTCACATAACTCAGCAATTTTTTCCATATCCCTTGCAGGTATTTTTCCAAAACTTCCTCCCAAGATGAAATATTCCAGATACACTATATATTAAACTTTTTCCAGAAAGCACATAAAGTTACCATATCTCCATCTGTTGCAGCTATTCCCTGAGCAAATGTAGCCTGCAGGTAGTATGCCTTGAAGGTGGCAAATGCATCTTGATCCAGAGGCTGAATCACGGTTGTCGAATTGGGGCTTTATCAAGTAGCAGCATGATCTTGAAAGAAATTCTTTTTTCAAGGCAATAGGCGTGCACTTCTGGGATGAAACAATTTTAAAAAATCAATCTTCAAATAACACAATCATCATCCAGCTCTGGGAGTAACTCCTGTTCTAGACCAGCAGCTTATTTTTATCAATGTTTTTTAATGCTTGGGGGTTTTTAGATGGCAAACAAGAAAAGGTTTTAATTTAAATTCAGCAGCCAAAAATTAAAAATTTTTGTTAATCAAAAGACTTTACAAAAAAAAAAAATGAAAAGCTAGCAACTGGAAGAGTATCTTCGGAAACCATATATTCAACAAGAATCTAGTAACTATAATATATATATAACCTTGACAACTTAATAGATAAATAATTCAATCATAAAATGACCAAAGTACTGGAGTAGACATTTCACCAAAGAGGACATTCAAAAGTAACAAACACATGAAAACATGCTCAGCGTCATTAGCCATTACAGATGCAAATCAAATCACAATGAGATTCCATTTCACTCCCATTAAAATGGCTAAGAATTTTAAAAAATAGAAAATAACAAATGCTGGTAAGGATGTGGAGAAACTGGAATCCTTACCCATTGCTGGTGGGAATGCAAAATGATGGTACAACTATTATGGAAAACAGTGTGGCAGTTCCTCTAAAAAACCAAAAATATAAATACCATATGACCCAGCAATTCCACTCCTAGGTATATAGCCCAAAGACTTGAAAGCAGAGACTCAAACAGAGACTCGTACACCAATGTTCCTTACAACACTATTCACAACAGCCAAAAGGGGAAAACAACCTAAATGCCCATCAACAAATAGATAAACAAAATGTGATACATATATACAATGGAATACTACTCAGCCAGCAGGAGAAATGAAGTCTTGATACATGCTACAACATGGATGGGGCTGGAAGATAGTATGCTGAGTGAAATAAGTTAATCACAAAAGGACAAATATTGTATGACCTCACTTAAAAGAGAAGACAAATGTATAGAGAACAAAGTTTATTAGCATTTACCAGGGGCAGGAGGGAGGGGAAAAGGGAGGTTAATGGTGATGGAAAAATCACATTGATCTTAAGGGTAGGGTTGCATAGCCAATTAGTGTTAAATGCTATCAATAAGCTGTATATCTGTAAAAAAAGGAAATGGCAAAAGTTGTGTGACAAACATACTTACAATGACAAAAAAAAAAAAAGAGTAACTGCTGAGGCTGCTTATGTGCAAACAAAAACTTCATGGGATTTGGTTTCTTGGTTTGGAGGTTTAGGGTCATGGTCACATGGGACATCCCAGTTAAGTGGCTTAATAACATGTTTAGTGCTTCTTTTCTATCTCCTAGCTCGATGCATTCTGCCTGGGGTCTTAAAAGCTTGCAAGCAGCCATCCAAGGCACAACAATTGGTCTCTGTTCACTTGTAGCAACAAAGGAAGGAGAGTCAGGAATAGGAGGAAATGGAATGTGTGGCTAATTGCCTCCATGAACAACTGCCTCCTCTGCCATAAGACCAGAAGAACTGGATGGTGCCCAGCTATCATTACTGAACATTCTGATGAAAGAGTCTTACAAGAATCCTGATCAAAAGGGGTAAAATGCAGAATAGGATGTCAAATTCTCATCAGCTCCAGACTTCCTGGAGCCACGAAGGTTGGATGAACCCCTGAAACTATTGTCCTGAGATAATCTTTAAACTTTAAACCAGAAATATTCCCTGAAGTCTTCTTAAAACCAAACAATAGTTTAGCTTAAATAGTAAAAAATGTCTGCCTTGAACACTATGCTCTTTTAAGAACTATCTATATGGGATCAAACTGACAACAGCAAACTTGAATGATTACATAGGAACTTTATGGGGCAGTGAATTTATTTTGATGGGGGAGGACAACTCAGAAATAGAGGGTGAGACTGGTTGCACAACTTGAAGCATGTAATCAGTGTGACTAAATGGTACATGCAGAAACTGTTGAATTGGTGTACGTTTTGCTGTGTATATTCTCAACAAAATTTTTTAAATTTTTTTAATAAAAATAAATAAATCCAGCAGCATTTCCTCCAAGCAGCAGCATGATTCTGTCTTTAAATGCCTTGAAACCAAGCATCGACTTCGTCTCTTTGTGAATATAGGTCCATTCTGGCATCCATCTCTACAACAAGCCTGATTCATCCACGTTCAAAATATGCTCTGGTAGATATTCTTCATCTTGTATTATCTTGTCCAACTCATCACTGAATTTTTTGACAGCTTCAACATCAGCACTTCCTGCTTCTCCAGTTATATGCATATTATGTGGCCAAATCTGCCTTTGAAGCAATGCTGGCACTGAAGTACTTGCAGTAGTCTCTTCTTTGTTATTCCTTCAGGTTTTCAAAAAGGCTACGTGCTTTCATTTGAATTATCAGTAAACTTATAGGAGCTCTCTTCCGGATATGGTCTTCTATCCAAATAATCAACAGCTTCTCCATTTTGTGGACTGGCCCTTGCATCTTCTTTGTTAAAATTATCGATTTTATGCCAATCGCTCCTTTAACTGCCTCCAAAATCCTACTGTTACCCTTAATGATTGTTGAAATGGTCAAATGAAACAGTTCTTCCTCACGTGCTATTTTGCCAGAGTCTCTTTACATTATCATAGTCCTTAATGATCTTTATATCCATGTCTAGGGTCTTCCTCACCTTCTTTTCTGGATTAGAACTTATTAGAGTGGCATGACTTCTTTTGCTAGACATATTGTTGAAGGTATAAGCAGTGAAGGTGTTACAGTTAGAGAAACTTGAACAACTTGGCTTCAAAGTAACAACTGATGCTTCTTATGGCACAAAACACTGAATAAGATCACACCATAGTCCTGGTCTACAATGAAGTTGGCATCAGTGTCATTAACAATGAAGTCAGAGTTCTAACAGCTGTCAGGTGCCTGTGCAGTTCAGTTCTCATATATCATTAGAGTTGAACATTGCCTAACTTTCTATCCATTATGACTGCCAACACTGACTTCATTGTAGACCAGACCATAGCCCACTATACAGCAGTGTTATGAACAGTAAATCATAAAAATGAACATCTGATAATGATAACATCAGCATATTACATGCTGCAACACTGTAAATAGTACGTACTATTAATGATAAGATATACCAAAAACAAAAAACGGACAGTCGTAAGTGCAGTTTGTCATAACTCGAATACGTCATAAGTCAGGGAGTACCTGTACTTTAAAAAAAAAAGTCATTTTTTTTAAATGGCTTACAAAAGGCACAAAATGACAAAGGCAAATCTATTCTATCTAATTTTATAAAATTCATAAAAGCAATATAACATTTTGAAAAGCTAAACCAAAAATGTTCCTCTATTGCCCAGGGAAGCAAGTAAATATACAGAAAATCTCTGTGGACTATGGCAGCAATGAAAAAAAATCTACAATGCTGATTTTGGTGGGGGTTGGGGCAAACATGGGAGTACTTGGAAACTCCTTACAGAAGGTAGTGTAGTAGAGGGGAAAAGTCAGAAGCACTTTTGAGGTCTTCAAAGCCCAGATGACTAGAACAATAGCAGTGGAAACATAATAAGGTTAGGAGAACAAATGACAAAAGACAGATCAGTCTTATAAAAGAAATGATGAGTAACATGTCATGGTAGCCCCCATGCATCTGTCAGTTCGTTGCACTGTGGGGGCTTGAGTATTGCTGTGATGCTAGAAGATACACCACCTGTATTCAAATACCAGCAGGGTCACCTACGGCGGACAGGTTTCAGCTAAACTTCCAGACTAAAACAGATTAGGAAGAAGGACCTGGCAGTCTAATTCTGAAAAGAATTAGCCAGTGAAAACCTTATGAATAGCAGTAAAATACTGTCTGATATAGTGCTGGAAGATGAGCCCCTCAGGTTGGAAGGCACTCAAATGATCACTGGGGAAGAGATGCTTCCTCTAAGTAGAGTCAACCTTAACGACGTGCATGGAATCAAGCTTTCGTGACCTTCATGTGCTCATGTGACACGACTCAAAATGAGAAGAAACAGCTGCAAACATCCATTCATAATCAGAACGTGGAATGTAAGAAGTATGAATCTAGGAAAATTGGAAATCGTCAAAAATGAAATGGAACACATAAACACTGATATCCTAGGCATTGGTAAGCTGAAATGACTGGTATTGGCCATTATGAATCAGACAATCATACGGCCTACTATGCCAAGAATAACAACTTGAAGAGGAATGGCACTGCATTCATCATCAAAAAGAACATCTCAAGATCTATCCTAAGGTATAACATGGTCAGTGATAGGAAAAATCCACACCCGTACAAGGAAGACCAGTTAATACAACTATTAGTCAAATTTACACACCAACCAGTAAGGCCAAAGATGAAGAAATTGAAGATATTTACCAACTTCTGCAGTCTGAAATTAATCAAAAATGCAATCAGGATGCATAGATAATTACTGGTGGTTGGAATGTGAAAGTTGGAAACGAAGAAGAATCGGCAGTTGGAAAACATAGCCTTTGGGATAGAAACAATCCTGGAGATCGCATGATAGAATTTTCCAAGACCAACAACTTCTTCATTGTAAATACCTTTTTTCAACAACATAAATGGCGACTATAAAAGTGGACTTCGCCAGATGGAATACACCAGAATCAAAACAACTACATCTGTGGAAAGAGAAGATGGAGAAGCTCAATATTACCATTCAGAACAAGGCCAGGGGCTGACTTAGGAACAGACCATCAACTGCTCATATGAAAGTTCAAGCTGAAGCTGAGAAAAATTAGAACAAGTTAACGAGAGCCAAAGCACGACCTTGAGTATATCCCACCTGAATTTAGAGACCATCTCAAGAATAGATTTGATGAGTTGAACGCTAATGACCGAAGACCAGACGAGTTGTGGAATGACATCAAGAACATCATACATGGGTTCCGGCAAAATGGCGCTCTAGGCAAAAGCGCCACACCGTCCCTCCACAGCAAAGATCCGAAAAACTAAGCCGAACAGAGAATACAACAATCCTGAAAACCTAAAACATCAAATGAAGAGATAAAGAACTCACCTAAGCACCAAATGGAGTGAGAAAACTGACAGAGAATGGAGAGCGAGGAGAGTTTCATGCAGAGGCTCCCTACCAGCTAACGCAGCGTGGATCCACCATCTTGGACTCCTATCGGAGACCAGCAAACAGGGTTATGAGAAAGCAGCCTCACGGAGCGTCCAGCGGGAGATAAAACAATCGGTAAATTGCGGTGTGTGCTTTCCCACTCCCCACCCCTCTTCGCCCCGGCTTGGCCTCCTCTGCTTCCCGCGGCCACGGTCTCTTGACCAGGAAGCGCCGGCTGCTTGGATTCCACACACCCAAGCGGGTGGCTCTCTGGGGGCCATTTGTTGGCTGCTAGTGTTGCTTTTCTTTTTCTGCTTCTTTTGATTTCTCACTTGCCTCTCACCACCTCCCCCTCCTTTCACTCGAGTGCCTGGCTCCGAACGCCACCTTTGCTTATTTATGAGAGGCTCCAGAGCGCCTGCAATTTGTGACATATGCTTACCCACTCCCTACCCTTCTTCACCCACACTCGGCCTCCTCTGCTTCCCGGGGACACAGTCTCTTGTCCAGAAACAGCAGCCAGCACTAGCTGGGTCTCTGAGTGCCATTTGTTGGCTGATGCTGTTGCTTTTTTTTTTTTTCCTGCTTCTTTTGATTTCTTGCTTGCCTCTTGCCGCCTCCCCCTCCTTTGGCTCGAGTGCCTGGCTCCGTGAGCCATCTTTGCTTCTTCCTGACGGGCTGCGGAGCTCCATTCGAGTGTGGAGCTGCTTCCCGGTCTCGGCTACCGCGCTGGTGGGATCACGGGGCTTTTGTTTATTTGTTCGTTTTGAATTGTTTGTTTGTTTTCTTTTCCTTTTCTTGAGTTGGAGCCCTTTCTGGCCAGGCGCAGCTGCATGGCAAGGAACTCACCTTCAGCTTCCACAGACGTGCAGAGGGATCCCTGAGAGCATTTCTTTTATCGTTGGTTTTTTTTTTTGTTTTTCTTAGGGGTCTTTCTTGTTTTTTTTTTCTTTTAATTTGTTTTCTTTCCTTTTCCCTCTTTTTCCCTTTTTGTCTTTCTTCATTGCTCAGTCTCTCATCTCTCTATATCTTCCTTCTCATTCTGATCCCTGAATACCAGGCATTGTATACCTCTACACCTTCTAGCCAGGCTGTACTGCAACACCTGAGAGCGACTTTCCCAGACCTCATAGCTGCATCAGTGGGATCCCTGGGAACTTTGCGGTTCTTTAACCTTTCTGATTTTTACTTATTCATTCTTTTCTTTTTTTCCTCTTCCCCTTTCTATTTTTCTCCATTTCATAGTCTCTCAACTCTCCATTCCAATGGCAAGCTCCCCTAGCATTCTTTTTTGTTTGTTTGTAAGTTTTTGGCTCCTGTTCCTCTCTCCTCTCTCCCATAACCATCTTTGCTCCACACATAACAATCTCCCCACTGCATCCTCACTACCTGCACTGTGCACTTGACATGACACCACCAAGCAGCACAGGCACGGCCTACTGGAACCTGCCCTGCACTGATCACCGACCCGCCCTGGTGGCTGTAGTAAGTGCTACAAACAACCCGTCCCAGTAACTCCTCTTCAGCTAGACCTGCCCTGCTGTACCATATCTG
>NW_004443969.1:5502392-5542776 GCF_000243295.1 Trichechus manatus latirostris
TGTCATAAAACAACATGTGTACTACTGTTTCATGAGAAACTATTTGTTCTGTAAGCCTTCACCTGAAGTACAATAAAATATAAAAAAAAGAACATCATACATGAAGAAAGCAAGAGATCATTAAAAAGACAGGAAAGAAAGAAAAGACTAAAATGGATGTCAGAAGAGACTCTGAAACTTGCTCTTGAACGTCAAGTAGCTAAAGCAAAAGGAAGAAATTATGAAGTAAAAGAGCTGAACAGAAAATTTCAAAGGGCAGCTCGAGAAGACAAAATAAAGTATTATAATGACATATACAAAGACCTGGAGTTAGAAAACCAAAAGGGAAGAACACGCTCTGCGTTTCTCAAGCTGAAAGAACTGAAGAAAAAAGTCAAGTCTCGAGTTGCAATATTGAAGGGATTCTATGGGAAAAATATTAAACGACCCAGGAAGCAACAAAAGAAGATGGAAGGAATACACAGAGTCATACTAAATAAAAGTACGCGATGTTCAACCATTTCAGGAGGTGGCATATGATCAGGAACCGATGGTACCGAAGGAATTGGGGAAAAGCAAGGCTCAAGGAATTGACGGAATACCAGATGAGATGTTTCAACAAACAGATGCAGTGCTGGAAGTGCTCATTCATCAATGTCAAGAAATTTGGAAGACAGTCACTTGGCCAACTGACTGTAAGAGATCCATATTTATGCTAATTCCAAAGAAAGGTGATCCAACCGAATGCAGAAATAATCGAATAATATCATTAATATCACACGGAAGTAAAACTTTGCTGAAGATAATTCAAAAGCGGCTGCAGCAGTATACAGACAGGGAACTGCCAGAAATTCAAGCCGGATTCAGAAGAGGACGTGGAATGAGGGATATCACTGCTGATGTCAGATGGATCCTAGCTGAAAGCAGAGAATACCAGAAAGATGTTTACCTGTGTTTTACCAATTATACAAATGCATTCGACTATGTGGATCATAACAAATTACAAAGAATGGGAATTCCAGAACACTTAATTGTGTTCATGAGGAACCTGTACACAGATCAAGAGGCAGTCGTTTGAACAGAACAATGAGATACTGAGTAGTTTAAAATCAGGAAAGGTGTGCATCAGGGTTGTATCCTTTCACCATACTTATTATTTAATCTGTATGCTGAGCAAATAATCTGAGAAGGTGGACTATATGAAGAATGGGGCACCAGGATTGGAGGAAGGCTCAATGACAACCTACAAAGTGCAGGTGTTGGCGAAGAATACTGAATATACCACAGACTGCCGGACGAACAAACAAATCTGTCTTGGAAGAAATACAGCCAGAATGCTCCTTAGAAGTAAGGATGGAGAGACTACATCTCACATACTTTGGACATGTTATCAGGAGGGATTAGTCCCTGGAGAAGGACATCATGCTTGGTAGAGCAACAGCAAAAAAGAGGAAAACCTTAACCGAGATGGACTGGCACACTGGCTGCAACAATGGGCTCCAGCATAACAATTGTGAGGATGCTGCAGGACCGGGTAGTGTTTTGTTCTGTTGTACACAGGGTCACTATGAGTCAGAACCAACTCGATGGCACCTAACAACAACAACGTCATGGTAGTAACTGCCTCTAGGGAGGAGGAAAGCGGATATGGGGATCGTCACTGATAATGCTTTCTCGACCTTAAAAAATATACTACTCAGCCAGTAGATGAAATGAAGTTTTGATACATGCTACAATACGGAAGGCGCTGGAAGACATTATGCTGAGTGAAGTAAGTCAATCACAAAAGGACAACTATTGTATGACGCCACTTATATAAAAACACAAGAACAGGCAAATGCATAGAGAACAAAGTTTGTCAGTAGTTACCAGGGGCAGGAGGGAGGGGGAAAAGGGGACTTATTGCTTATGGAGTACTGAGTTCCGCTGTATGATGATGGAAAAATCACACTGATTAAGGGTACCGTTGCATAGCCAATTAGTGTTAAGTACTATCAATAAGTCGTATGCCTGTTTAAAAAAAAAAAAAAACTGGCAAAAGTTGTGTGATAAACATATTTACAATGAAAAAAAAAAGAGTAGCTGCTGAGGCTGCTTATGTATAACCAAACACATCATGGGATTTGGTTCCTTGCTCTGGAGGTTTACGGTCATGGTTTCACGGGACATGCCAGTTAACTGGCTTCTGTTCTACCGCTAGTTGTGTAGTTTCTGGGGTCTTAAAAGCAGCCATCCAAAGCATAACAATTGGTCTCTACTTGCCTGGAGCAACAGAGGAAGAAGGAGAGTTAGAAACAGGATGAAGAAATGGAATGTGTGGCTAACTGCCTCTATGAACAACTGCCTCCTTTGCCGTGAGACCAGAAGAAATGGATGGTATCTGGCTACCATTACTGAATATGGGGACAATGCAGAGCAGAATTTCAAATTCTCAGGGAATCCAGAATTTCTGGATCTATGGAGGCTAGATGAACACCTGAAATTACTGCCCTGAGATAATCTTTAAACCTCAAACCAAAAATACCCCCGAAGTCTTCTTAAAACCAAACAAAAATTCAGATTCACTAGTAAAGATAACATCTGCCTTGAGCATTGTGCTCTTTAAGATCTGTCTATATGGGATCAAACTGACAACAGCAACTAGAAAGATTAGCCAGGAGCATTAAGGGGCAGTGAGTTTATGTCAGTGGGGGAGGAACAACTCAGAAAAGGAAGGTGAGAATGGCTGCACAACTTGAAGAATGTAATCAATGTCACTGAATTGTAGAAACTGTGGAAATGATGTTTTGCTGTGTATATGCATATGTGTGGGCATGTATGTATTTATATAGGCATACATATGTATATGTATGTATGTATGTATATATACACAGGTGTATACATATGTATATGCATCTATGTGACTGCCTGTATATATATTCATATACATAATAACGCACATGGGGGCACCGTTATGGATTCTTCTTAAACATAACCAAACACCTCGTGGGACTGGTTTTCAGGGTTTGAAGGATTAAGACCACAGACTTCTGGAGCATTTCAGTCAACTGGCATAGTATAGTTCATAAATTTATGTTCTACGTCCTAGTTTGGTGGGTAGTGTCTGGGGTCTTAAAAGTTTGCAAGTAGCCATGTAAGATATAACTACCGGTCTCTACTCATCCAGAGCAAAAGAAAAAGAAGGAAACCAAAGACTCAAAGAAGAAGTAGTCTACAGGACAAACAGTCTACACGTACCATGGCACCATCTACCCTGAGGCCAGAAGAAGTAGATGGTGCCTGGCTACTACTACTGATGATTCTAATCAAGGCCACAATAGATGGACCCTGATGGAATGGGAGAAAAATGTGGACTAGAACCTCAAATTCTAAAAATAAAAATAATAAAAACAGATCTACTGGACTGGCTGAGACTGGAGGACTTCCCCAAGACTACTGTCCTAATATATTCTTCCAACTTTGAACCAAAGCTAACCTCTGAAGTCACCTTGTAGCTAAATAACAAATTGGCTCACAAAATAACGACTCTCACCTCTAAGTACTGTGCTCCTTTAAAAAAACCACCTACATGAGACCAAGGGAGCCCTGGTGGCACAGTGGTTAAACAGCTCGGTTGTTAACCAAAAGGTCAGCAGTTCAAACCCACCAGTTGTTCCACAGCAGAAAGATGTGGCAGTCTGCCTCTGCAAAGATTTACAGCCTTGGAAACCATATGGGGCAGTTCTACTCTGTCCTACAGGATCATCATGAGTCAGAATTGATTCGACGGCAGTGGGACATGAGACCAAATGGTCAATAACTACTTAAAACCAAATGAGAATGTAAGGAGGCGGGGAAACTAGATTAATGGAAATGGAACACCAGAACAGAAATAATGAGAATGCCCACATTGTGAAGAATGTAATCATTGTCGCTAAACAACCTGTGTAGAAATTATTGAACAGGAACCTAAACTGCTGTGTAAACTTTCACCAAAAACACAATAAAATACTATTTAAAAAAAAAAAAAAAAAAAACACACAGTACATCCTTTTCTCCCCGTATTAAGCGTTGTTGTGGTTGCGTGCCTTCGAGTCAATTCCGAATCATGACTATCTTCACGGGAACAGATTGCCCCATCTTTCTCCGCAGGGCCGCTGGGCGAGTTCAAACAACCAAGCTTTCAGTTAGCAGCCAAGTGCTTAACTGTTGCACCACCAAGGCTCCTTATGATAAGCATATAATTATTAAATTTTAAATGAAAATGGAGGGCTACACATGAATCCCAATGCCTACTTCCATAATATCTCATTTTCAGCTTAGTCACAGTTTTCTGCATACTTAACCAAAGCTGTTAGGAACTTTTAGAACAAAAATGTAATAGCTAATTGAAAGAGAAATTTGACAAGGAGAACAAGACAATATTAGCTATAAAAACAAATAGCAATTGTTTAAAAAGCTTTTCCAATTCCTTCACAACATCTCCCCAATCCTTTTAGGCCTAAAACTTAAGAAAATCTAACTCCTTTTCACTAGCAGGGAAAAAAGAACATTGACGTTAAAATCAAAATGACATGAGTGAAATGCTTGTTCCACCATTTACTATCCTGTGATTACAGACTTTATTTCTAAAACATAAGAAATAAAATTGAATTCGCAAGATTTTGTCATGAGGATTAAATGAGGTAACAGCGGATGACACAATTCCTTACCCAGACCATTTTCCTTTATCCAGAGCTTCCTTTTATCCCTCTATCCATTCCTATAATTAAAGACTTTGTCATGTTTTCTCAACCCCTTTGCTACTCCACCAGTCCAAACTATCACCACTAAAGACACAGATAACAGCAATCAATACTTGCCCTGTGAAAGAAGCCAGTCACAAAAGGCCACATACTATAACATTCCATTCATATGAAATAGCCAGAACAGACAAATCCAGAGACAGAAAGTAGATTAGTAGTTTCCAAGGGTTGGAGGCAGGAGAGAACGACTGCTAATGGATAGTTTCTTTTTTGAGGGTGATAAAAAAATTGATTGTGATAATAGCTGTACAATCTTGTGAATATACTAAAAACCATTCAATTGCACACTTTAAGAAGGTGAATTCTGCAACTTGAAAGATTAAATAGCAAACTTAGGGGACACTGAGTTTAAGTTAATGGGGAAGGAACAACTCAGAAAAGGAAGGTAAAAACGGTTGCACAACTCAAAGAATGTAATCAATGTCACTGAATTGTACATGTAGAAATTGCTGAATATGTTTATGTTCTGCTGTGTATATTCTCAACAAATATAAAATAAATTATATTAAAATGGTCAATTTTACAGTATGCAAATTATTTCTCAATAAAGTTGTTATAAAATACTAGACCCAGACTAATCCTCTATAAATCTATTATCACTCTTCTACTTAATGATCTATACAACCCACTGCCCATCAAATCAATTTCAAAATGTTCTGCTACATTTAAAATCCTTTTGAATAAAGACAGGATTAAACAAATAAACTACTTCCTGCCCCACATCTGCGAACAGGAATATCCCAATTCCAGGTGGGGCAATCTCCTAATTGACACCTCCCCCAATTCCTTTCTGACTTCCCAGAAACCATCCTTCATCAATCAAATATTTACTGAGCATTATTAAATACGTGCACTAGGCTAGAGGCATCTCGGAAGACAGGCCTGCCAATCTCTTCCGAAAGGTCACAACCTTGAACACTCTGGAGCAGTTCTACTCTGCACACATGGGGTCACCATGAGTTGGAACTGACTCAACAGCAACAACAAAGCTAGAGAGTGAACAAAAAGACACAATTCCTGCCATCATGGAGCTTTCAATTTCCTACACTGTTCTCTCACCTGGTACACCAGTCTTATTCCCACCTGTCTTAGTTATCTTGTGCTGCTATAACAGAAACATCACAAGTGGATGGCTTTAACAAAGAGAAATGTATTCTCTCACAGCCTAGTAGGCTACAAGTCCAAACTCAGGGCATCAGCTCCAGGGGAAGGTTTTCTCTCTTGTCAGCTTTGGAGGAAGGTCCTGGCCATCAATCTTCCCCAGAATAGGAGCTTCTCAGCTCAGCGACTCCAGGTCCAAAGGACGCACTACTCTCCTGGCATTACCTTCTTGGTGGTATGAGATTCCCACGTCTCTCTGCTCACTTCTCTCTTTTGTATCTCCAAAGAGATTGGTTTAAGACACAACCTAATATTGTAGATTGAGTCTTGCCTCATTAACACAACTGCTGCTAATCCCACCTCATTAGTATCAACAAGGTAGGATTTACAACACCCAAGAAAATCACATCAGATGACAAAATGAGGGACGATAACACAATACTGGGTATCGTGGCCTAGCCAAGTTTACACACATTTTGGGAGGACACAACTCAATCCATAACACCACCTTACCAATACTTTAGGAGCCCTGGTGGTACAGTGGTTAAAGCACTCGGATGCTAACCAGAAGGCTGGCGGTTCAAACCCACCAGCCACTCCGCTGGAGAAAGATGTGGCAGTCTGCTTCCATAAAGATTTACAGCCTTGGAAACCCTATGGAGCAGTTCTACTCTGTCCTATACAGTAGCTATGAGTTGGAATCGACTCGATGGCAGTGGGTTTGGGGTTTTTGGTTATCAATACTTTAGTCATCCTTAAAGGCCTACTTTGGTTATTATCTTTACCATGAAGCCTTTTTACACATCTTACACTGACAGAGCCTTCCCTCTCTTCCATCTATCATATCCTATTTGTATTTTTCTAAGGATATGATCAAGTTCAGATCCTTCATAAACTACCGTAGCTACCATTAGTTGTCTGTTATGTTTCAATTAGGAGCCCTGGTGATGCAGTGGTTAAGTACTTGGCTGCTAACCAAAAGGTTGGAGGTTCGAACCCACCAGCCAGAAAGATATGGCAGTCCGCTTCTGTAAAGATTATAGCCTTGGAAACCCTATGGTGCAGTTCTACTCTGTCCTTCAGGATCACTGAGTCGGAATCAACTTCACAGCAACAGGTTTTTTTGGATTTAGTGGCACAACAGTTAAGCGCTCAGCTGTTAACCAAAAGGTTGGTGGTTCGAACCCATGCAGCAGCTCTGTGAAGACAGACCTGGCAATCTGCTCCAGTAAAGTTTAAACTAAAAAAAAAAAAAAGAAAAAATCCATTGCCATCAAATCAATTCCAACTCAAAGCAACCCTACAGGACAGAGTAGAAACACCCCATAAGGTTTTCAAGGCTGTTATCTTTACAAAAGCAGGCTGTCACATCTTTCTCACAAGGAGCAGCTGGTGGGTTCAAACCAGCGACCTTTCAGTTAGCAGCCAAGCACTTAACCACTGTGCCACCAGGACTTCTCCCTGTAATGATTACAGCCTAGAAAACACTATAGGGCTGTTCTACTCTGTCAAAAATTGACCCAACAGCACCTAACAACAACAATCTACATCATAATCCTGCAAAATGGATGTTCTATCTCTGTTTACATGTTGGGAAACGGGCTCAAAGAAGTAACCTCTTCGAAGAAATAGTGAAACTAGATTTGAACTCAGGTATCTATCAGTATCAAAGTCTATCTCTTTTCATTGTACCAACTGCCTCCCTTAGGCATAAGTGATTACATTCAAAATAAAATCAGAGAAAGAACTGACAGTATAGCTTTATCATGCCAGCTGTATGATCTTTGGCAAGTAACTTATGCTCTCTGTGCCAGTTTCCTCATCTGTAAAATGGGGATAATACTAAGTACCTCATAGAGTTAGGTATTGAATGAGTCAATAATATACGTAAATAGTGTCTAGCATACAGTATGCACGACATAAGTGTTGCCTATTATTTTTAACATCATAAATCACTATGATGAATTTATCAAATATACTTCCCATTCTCATAAACTTAATTTACAACAGATTGTTGTTTCATATTGCCTACTACATAAATATCAAAATTTATATAGAATTCAAGGACCTCTGGACTGCCATGATTTAGCTCTAACGTATCTTTTTAATTTAATTCAACTTCGGAAGCACTTACTGAGCATATACTATATATCTTCCCATATAAAACATTCCAGCCACGGAATCACCTAACATCCAAATTCAACCTTCATTTTTCCCACCTCACTTTATTTCCTCCCACTGTTCTCTCATCTGGCACACTAGTCTTATACCCACCTATCAACACGTTAGTCATCCTTAAAGGCCTATTTTGGTTATTCTTTTCACCATGAAGCCTTTTTTCATCTTCCCCAGAAAATGTAAATTTTCCTTCAACTATGATTCCAGAAAGTTTCATTTATACCTGCCAGAGCATTTACCATATTGTCTTATAATTATTTGTGTACATGTGAGCCTCCTAAAGGCAGGCACCATTTCCTGTTCATCTTTATATTCCCCACAGCAACTAAAAGTACCTATCTGCATAGATGATGCTTACTAGATATTTTTGAGGACCAATTTCTCCCACTATAAACAAACTGGATGTATAAGCTATTTATTCCCTTTCTAATTTTATTTACATATATCCTCAGAAATAAAATATTACTGCAGCTCAAATTCTTTAAATTGCAACTCTGGCTTACTTTAAAAAAAAAAAAAGTCCCATATTATTCCTACTATCGTCAATTATTCTTTTTAAAAAAACTGATCTTTCAGATGTTTGGATTTAACACTGTGAAAGTCACAGAAGTTTTTGCACTTTTGGAAAATAATGTTAATTTAATCTGCTAGTCAGTAATGGATCAAGCAGTTATCAAGCTAAAATAAGGAATTTTTGGCAATATAAAGAAAAATGGGTAAGATACTTCCCCATTCCCATCTTTTCTCTTGAGTAGACACTGTCAAATTTTTTTCTGCCAGAATCCAATCTCCATTCCTATTCTGAGGGACCCACCTCTGATTAAGTATTGTTAGGAGGCAAAAACCCACATTCTATTACAGAAGGAAGAAGTGATATTTACTCAATCCACTCCTGTCAGCTAGTATACAACACATGAGCTGTGCCCAACCAATTTGAGCTTAGGTCAGAACTTTGACTCTTGGCTGAGTAACTACAAGATAAAGACACAGTTTAGAATTCCTATTACTAGTGTCTAGTTGCAGCATCTTAGCCAGACTTTCTGTAGCATAACTTTGGTGCTCCTTTTCTGAGTCTGGTTCTACAGTCCTGTCAATTCTGTGATCTACATCATATCCTTCCAAAAATTCCTTTTTTGCTTATGTTAACCAAAGTTGTAGAAGTCCCTGGGTGGTGCAAACAGTTAAGCACTCGGCTGGTAAATGAAAGGTTGGCAGTTCCAATCCATCCAGAAGCACCCAGAAGAAAGGCCTGGCAGTCTACTCCCAAAAAAATCAGCCATTGCAAACTCTACTAAGCGCAGTTCTACTGTGAAGAACTGGGTCACCATGAGTTGGAACCCACTAGAGGGCTACTAGGTAACCAAAGTTAGTTTGTTGTTATTTGCATTCAAGATTTCTCACTCATATAGCCACAAGTTACATTTTTCTCATTTCTGCTTCTCACATAGTCTTCCTATCAAGTAATTTTAAACCCTATTTCACTTTTTAAATAATCGTTTTGTTTCACTTTATTTTGTTTTTAAAAACTTTCCTGACAGCAAAGCAACTTGAATCAAGCAAGGCTGGTCATTCACACATATAGACAATGGCAATCTGGGAATGCTTTTACCAAAAAAAAAAAAAAATCCAAACCCATTGCCCTTCGGTCAATTCCAACTCACAGCGACCCAACAGCACAGAGAACTGCTCCACAGGGTTTCCAAGTCTGTAATCTTTACAGAAGTAGACTGTCACATCTTTCTCCCATGGAGAGGCTGGCGGGTTCGAACTACCAACTTTTCGCTTTGCAGCCGAGCACTTAACCACTGTACCCCCAGGGCTCCTTGGGAATGCCTTTACCTAGTTATAACACAGTAAAAGTTAGGAATATAATTCATTCTTAAAAAGACTAACTTCCAAAATCTATAAATCAGCTTATGCCCCTTTTGAAAGGCATTCTGGAAAGCAATCAAATTCTCAGCTAGCCTTTTATATAAATAATAAATAACCAAGAAAAGGCTCGGGGGGGAAGTCCCCCCAAAAGTTTCTTTCCTTTGCTCTATGACCTCTACTTTTTGATTATTATGATTATGAAGCAAAATTTTAAAATATTTTCAAATACAAAATATACAAGCTTCTACTAAAAATCTGTGTGCTTTTTAAATAAAATGCATCTAAACTTATCATATACTCCAGAGATAGCAATCTCTTTAATTCTATTTTAGAATGCTACTTTCTGGTACACCATATGTTTCCCTTAAAACTACATATTCATTATTCTCAGAGCCAAATATCAAATATTAAATCCTCTGACTCAAATTTAAAAAAAAAAAAAAAAAAACTTTCCTTTTTCAGAGGAATCTACTTTTGTAGTCCTGTATTTTTAAATTCTATTTTTTGACTGCTTCATTTCTGTGTTTTGTGTGGTCATTAATGAGACAGGAATGACTTTGATAACACATGTGCAGAGGCACTCTATTATTACAGTAAAACCTGTGATAGTCGGAGCCTGTGTAAGGCAGAAACCCGTCAGAGAAAGAAAATTCAAATGTTTTCCACTAAAACGAGTAATAGAAAAGTGGCAAGACTGCATCCTGTCAAAGGCAGAAAACTTGCAAGACCCGGAAAAACAAGGTGGTCCTGCGTCAAGCTCCGGCTCTCATGGGGTTCACTGTATTTATTTTCAGGAATACATATGCTTTCATTTTGAAGTTATATAAAATTAAATATTATTTCCTTAACTGAGCTGTCCTGAATTAAACAACAATTTCTCAGTTTTACTGGAAGTTAGGTACTATGTAGATTTGACAATAGTCAGCCAACAAGAAAATTCTATGCCACTTAACTTGCAAGTGCTCCAGATTAATCAAATCGATACACTGGTCACAAAGACCTCATTTCATATTTCATATTTGTACGAAAATCAGTAGTTCTAAAGATACTCATTTTTTTAAACATGTATTTTTAAGATGAACACCTTCATAAGCTGGGTTAACAATTTAACACCCCTTCCCAAGCAGGGAGTAGTAAAGGAGCCCTGGTGGCACGCTGGTTAAGCACTAGGCTGCTAACCAAAAGGTTGGCAGTTGGAACCCACCAGCCTCTCAGCAGGAGAAAGATGTGGCAGTCTGCTTCTGTGAAGATTACAGCCTTGGAAACCCTATGGGGCAGTTCTACCCTGTCCTACAGGGTTGCTATGAGTCAGAACCGACTCAATGGCAACAAGTTTGGAGGGGGCAGTACAGCAGTGGGCTCTGGCATCAGATGCCTCAGGGTTCAAATTCTATATTCACTACTTACGTATATCCACTATTTACTGAGAAAGTTACTTATACTTTCTATACTTCAGTTTCCTCATCTTTAAAATGGGGATTATGTAATAGTATCCACTTCAGAGTTTCTGAGAAGGTTACAAATAATTATCTCAAAAACAAAAACTCTTAAAAGACCTTGAAATGACCAATTTGTACAAACTGTATTTACAGTGAAACCTGGGAGAGCGGGGAACTCAGTGAGACTGCCTTGTTTTTCCAGGTCTCACAAATTTTCTGCCTTTGACACGGTGCAGTCTTATCACTTTTCTATCACTTATTTTCATAGAAAACATTTGAGTGGTCCTTCTCTGACAGATTTCCACCTTACACAGGTTCCAGCTTTTGCAGGTTTTACTGTAATAAGCCTTTAAATAAATGAATTCCAAAAAACACTAAAAGGAATATGCCTAAGACTTAAATCCCTGAAACAATTTTTTACAAAAAGCATTCATCTTATGAAAGTAATTTTTCCTGGCATCTACCAAGTGCTACTTTTTTTTTTCTTAAATCAAGTTGTTTAAAATGTTGTCAGGGGAACATTTACATTAGTTTTTCATTTGTGTCCCACAGTATGTCTCTGTATTATAATATTAACACTAAAGAATTTATACATGTGTTGCACCAAGACTAACTATAGATAACATACATTACCTAAGAAGAAATTACCAACTCCTGTAAGCGCCCTGGTGACGCAGTGGTTAAGAGCTCAGCTGCTAACCAAAAGGTCAGCAGTTCAAATCCTCCAGCTGCTGCCTGGAAACCCTATGGGGCAGTTCTACCCTGTCCTATAGAGTCACTGTAAGTTGGAACTGACTCAAGAGCAACAGGTTTTTTTTTTTGTTGTTGTTGTTGTTTTAATAAGAGCCCTGGTGGTGCGGTGGTTAAATGTTCAGCTGCTAACCGAGAGGCCAGTAGTTTGAAGTCACAAGCCGCTCCACAGGAGAAAGACGTGGCAGTCTGCTTCTGTAAAGACTACAGCCTTGGAAATCCTATGGGACAGTTCTACCCTGTCCTATAGGGTCGCTATGAGTCCAACTCTATGACAACAGATTTTTTATAACTCATAAATGTGAACACATAAGAAAGCTTAAGAGAATTCAACAATGCTATCAATTAATAACTAGGAACATTCCTGAAAGATATCTCTCCACTGTGGACCTCAGCTTCATTTGAAATGAAGAGTGGATTAAATTATCTTCAAAGTCTTTTTTCAGCTCTACAATTCCATGTGAGTCATTAAGCACTTCCCTTAATTCACTAAAGCAAGTTTCACAAATCTATTATTTGTTATTTTTGTAACCTCAAAGTAACTGAATTTTAAAAATGCGGGTAGCAAAACAAAAGAACACTGTACTTAGGTAATAAACTCTAAAGTTTAAGTAAGCAAACATTTATGTTCTAGCATGGACCAGTACTAAAAATACAGCTTATATGTTTACACAGTTTCAAAACCAACCCTAAGCTGTGAAATTTTTTGCACTCTAATTCTCCTTTTAGTACTTTTATCTTCCTTGCAGCAACCCCTCATTCACACTAAATACTGTAACTGAAAAAGGCTTTAAAGATACCCTTCTCAAAGAGTACTGTATTTTCACAAAAGGCAAGAAGCCCTAAGCCAAGGAGAGAATGTTTAAACACAGAATGTTCAGTGTCTCAGGACAGATGAAGAAAATATTATTTTGAGGTGGGTATCGGGTGAGGTGGAGTGGAGAGGGAGAAGGGAAAAGGAATACTTCTGACTCTACACAAATTCAAGGCTGTCCCTTTTTTTCACTGCAATGAGTATGTAAGGATGACCAGTTTAAATCAACAGTTTGGAAGAGATTTTGAAAACAATTTTGAAACAAACTTACGAAAATTCCACAAAGTAGCCTTTTGGAAAAATTAGGATATTATTTGTCTTTCTGTTTTGGTCTATTAGTCTATTATGTAGATATCTTTTATATGTTTCATAATATAAAAGCCTACATAAAGGTATAAAACCAGCACACAAAGTAATAATCACTACCCTGTTTTGAAGAACCAAATTTAAAACATTTATTCAATAACATCACCTTGCCTCGAATTGTTATTTAATAATTCATGAATGTTTTAAGCACTTGGTAAGCTATAAAGCACATTAATATAGTGTTACTATTAACTTAACTGCTTTGCTCTTGCCTCTTTACACCAATGGCTATTACAGATACGGAATGTCATAAAGGACGCTACAAGTTCCAATACAATTACAGGTAAGCATTCAAATACTTTTAGTATAGTGGAATTTTGTTATAGGAAACATACTGCTTGAGGCTACATTTTAACCCTAGTCCAAGAATTTAGCTGTTTCCACATGTTAGTGGGGAGAGAGAATATGGAACAATCAGGAGCATGGTGGAAGGAAAGTCAGCCCTACCTTGAACTAAATTCTCCTCCAGACTAAGGATTTTGCGTCTTAGAAAGTGGGATGAGATAGATCAGCTGTCAGCACAGATGACCACTTACCACTCACAAATGTTCACAGGTGCTCACACATTCTTCTCACTGTGATGCTCAAGAAGCCAGGTCATATATCCCCAATTTTTTAAAGAAAGAACATTAATATTCCATCTTCTTCCTCTTTTCTGTTTTAATTCTCGTTTTATTTAGCTTCAGCTTATAAATTTTAATGATAATTCCCAATATCCACCTCCATTCTTGAAGTTCCAGTATTTTTAACTTCCCCTAGGACATTTCTAATTATAAATTATCATTCTAATTCAACAACAAATTCTAATTTATTCGGTTTCTCGAAACAAACTTTACTGTCCCAATGACCCAATCTTGAAATTTTCATTGATGCCTACTTACCATCCACTAGAATCAACTGCTAAGTCCTTGCTATACCTCTTACATTACCTTTCACAATCTCTCAAATCAGCAAAAACATTTTGACTGTGCAAATCACTATGGTAGGGCAGGCCCTGCAGGAGATAGGAATATAAGCATAAGACACTGTGTTACTACCCTTAAGAACTTCAATCCAATAAAAGGAGCTCACCGATAACTGTAATTACAAAGTATTGCACTCTTTACTATGTGCCCAGCACTGTGCTTAACCCTTTTTGTGCATTATCTCAAAACAAATCCATAAGGTAGATACTATTATCTCCAAATTAAAAACGGGAAAAATCAGACCTGCAGTGTTTGAAGTATACAAGGTCATACAGCTAGTAAATGGTAGAGCTTGAACTCCAAAGCAGATCTGACTATAAAGCCTTTGCTAACCATAAACAAACACAAAACAACATAATTGCCAGAAGGTACAAACAAAACAAAAGCAATCTTTCTCTAATTTTTCTCTTCTGCTCCATTCCCACTGCCAATACCCTATTTCAGAATTTTCTGCAAAGCTGGAGCTGAGTGGGACGCTTAACAGTCATCTAGGAAAACTATTTAAATAAACATTCCTAGGCCCAACCCTAGAGATTCTGAGTCACTGGGTATGGTGTATTTCTGATGCATAGTAAACCATACTCCTATTTGTTCATTTATTCATTCATTCAACAGAGTTAATGAGTTTCTACTATGCTCGAAATACCTTTTCTACATCTGATCCTACTGCATTCCACTGTGCAAATATTCTAAAAGCTCTATTTTCAACATTTCACTCCTCTACTGGAGAGTTTTTACTCCCTATCAAATGTCTTTGAAATCAAAACCTTGTTGACAATATAATGCATACCTGGTACATAGCAGGTGATCAATAATTGTTAATTCCTTGTCGTTGTTGTTAGTTGCCATTTAGTAGGCCTCTGACTCATGAAGACCCCAGGCACAACAGAATGAACCGCTGCCTAATCCTACACCATGCCATTCCCATGATCAGTTGCAGGGTGGACCCCTGTGATCCACAGGGTTTTCACTGGCTAATTTTCAGAAGCAGATCACCAGGCCTTTCTTCCTAGTCCATCTTAATCTGGAAGCTCCACTAAAACCTGTTCAGCATCATAGCAACATGCAAGCCACCAATGACAGGTGGGTGGTGGCTGCACAAGAAGTGCATCGGATTAGTTCCCTTACACATTACATAATCTGGATCCACACTGTATTACACAGGCCTCAAATCATAAGGAAGTAGAGCAATACAGCGTATTATGCTAGAAGGACTAAACACAAGCAGCAGCTACTCTTCCTTTTACTGTGTATGCTTTTCCTTTTCCTGCATAAAATGCTCTCCTGTACATCCATCCAAATACAGGTATGCACTGCTTAACATCCACAACAAGTTCTGTGAAACAGGACGTTATGTGAACACCGCTTCTGGGCACACAGGCCAGGTCTGTGGTGTGGGGGCAGGACACTGCCTGTTAGCTACTGCTGCAGATGCCTCAGGTTAGAGCTCGGTCCCACCCAGTGTGCCCCCGCAGCCCCATGAAGGGGAGGTACTGGGTGCAGGCCTAGGCAGCAGGGGAGCAGTCTCAACAACACAGTGCCCCCGCCCAGCACCCACTCCCCATGATGCCTGCCGACCCTGGGCACTCAGGAGCAGGATTGGGCACCCACTCCTCCCAGAGGCAGGGGTGCCTGTTCCCTCAGGTAGGGGGCTGCAGGGCAGGCTCGCTGCTGAGTCAGGCTGTGGGCATCCCCAAGAAAAGAAGGGAGACTTTTGTTTTGTCTGAGGAGGGGAGGTCAGTTATTTATGGTGGGGAAGGAGTCAGGGAAATAGCTCCTTTTATAAAAGGAAACTGAAGGCTGCACCTGGAGCCCGGTGGGAGCCCCACAGCAGTCTCTTGCGCCACAGCTCTCTTAGGCGGCCACGCCCGGCCCTGCATACAGCCCCAGGAAGCCCCTCTGGGCTCCAGCTTGGCCTGGGCTCCACAGGACCTGCCCTTGGGCTTTGGAGGCCTCCGGTCACTGCCTAGGTCTGGCCTCTGACCCTTTACCTACTGCTTCTTGCTTCTTGCGTGGAGGCCTGGCAGGCTGTCTCCGCTTGGTCAGCCCGGGGAACATGCCCTCGTCAGGCCCTTGCCCACCACCTGGCAGAAATACTCAGCTTCATACTCCTCCTCCTCCTCCTCACGTCAGCCGGCCCCCTTGGCATCACTGTCCCCATGGGCCTCTGCTTCTGCCCACTTCATGCCCACCAGGCTCTTCTTCTTGTGGTTCTACTCCCACTTTTGCTGCATGTTGTGGGCCTGCTGGTCCTGGCTCCAGGCCTTTAGCCACAGCCTCTCCTCCTTGGCCACCAGGATGGCCTGCAGCTCCTCCTCCATCTTGTACACAAAACTGTGGAATACCACGTTCCCCTTTCTGACACATTCCTGGATCTTGATGAGCTACAGCATCATCTGAGGACCCATCTCAGTGAGCAGCACAGCACTCTACTGGGCCCCATGTTGCTGTGCCTGTGGTGGCCTGGGGCAGCTCCATTATGTGCTCACTCGATGGGCTCAGCCTCGCTCTCTGATAACCAGCCCCACGCCTGTCCGTGGTCAGCAGCTCACTAACGTCCTGCAGACGGCTCATGTTGGGGAACTTCTCCTGGGGAAGCTTCTTCATCCCCCAACTTGCGCCCACAGGAACGCTCTGATGTTATAATGGAGGAAATCCTGTTCCTGGGAGTTGGGGTTGTAGTTGTAGAGGAGGCAGCGCTTGATGGTGTTCAGGTCTACCTTGTGCATGCTGATGAAGGGGAACAGGTTCTGGAACCTACTGGCCATGAGCTTCACGTGCATGCCCTGGGGGCCGAAGCTGCTGAGCACCTGGAGGGATGCGTGGGCATGCCCCCTGAGGGCATGTGCTGGTCCACAGACACAGCCACTGCCCTAAGGGAAGTTATGTGGCGCATAACTGTCCTTAATAGCTCAAATTCTACCTTCACTAAGCTCGCCTGATTCTACCTGACCACAGTCCCTTTCCTTATAATCTACAGAACAGCTACTAATGTCTGGAAAGTATATATTCTAACATTTGATTAAATATAATCTTCTACCTCCCTCCAATTTTTTTAAATGGTCTTAGCTCTTGTTTCATTAAGATTCTTGAGAGTAGACTGTATTATACATTTTCATTATAATTACAAGAGTGGCTGGGCAGCTGCTTAAATATACAGTAAGTCTTAATTTGACAATATCACTTTCTCTACTTGTGCAAGTCAACTTTAAATTACACTGTTTTCTGTCTTTAAAACAACGTGAGTAAATTTCCTCAAGAATATCTAAATGATTCAAAATTGTCAATGGTACATCTCTATATAGGAAGATTATATAGTTTACTGGCTCTTCCACAATTATTCGCTATGATACTTTGGGCAAGCAGCTTAACGTCTCAAAACCTAAATTTTCCTATCTACAAAACAAAGACAATACTTCTCAGGTTGATATGAAAAGTAAATGAGGTAATAAAAAAAATTTAGCACAAAGCCTGACACAATAATCCTTGATAAATGCCAAATATTATTATTTATTGATAAACAAAATCTAGAGAGTAATTTTTTTCTAGAGATTACATTTAAGCAACCTGACAAGGAAACAGTCTAGGAATTCACATATATCTAGAAAAAAAACCTAAACCAAGTCAGAAAGATTCACAAAGAAAGGATTTCCTAATGAATTAAATCATTATAAGTCTAGGATTATTTTTAAAAAGATTAAACAGGAATAGGACGAGTAAACTTTACTATAATAAAAATAAAGCAATGTGCATAGTTCTGAAAAAGGCTAGGGAGGCCCCATGCTGTAAAAGAAAGAACAGAGAGCTGAACTACAGAAAAACAAGTCCAAATAGCAACTCACACCACCACATGCTAACTACATGACATTATAAAAGTAATTTAAATTTTCTAATCCTGTTTTCTCACTTGTAAATGAAGTTGTAATAGCTGCCACAAGATGAAATAAGGTAAATAAAAAGCCTAGCCAGCAGGTCCTCTCCACTAGTGGATCGTTCCCTTTTGTGCTTAAAACTAAAGAGTCCGAACTGTGTTTTACAATTAAGCTGAAAAGTGCATTAGATACAATATATACACGATCCAAAGTCAATATTTCAATAAAAATTGGCAGGCAGGAAAGCAACAGAAAGAGATTTTAGGTAAGTCTAAGTAAGAATCTGACGTTCGTTATACTTACTTCAAACAGCACACAAACATAACCCAACAAGGAATAAAAATTTTAGTGAATGCTTTTTTTGTAACAAGATACTGTGAATGTTTCTGCCCTTTGAGATGCCTAGAGAAATAGCACTACTATTAAACACTAGAGATAGAATACATACAAGAAACATCACATGCTTTCCTCCACCCACCCAGTCCTTGGACCAAGATCATCCTATCCTTAACAGCCGGAATGGGGCCACAGGATGAATAAAGTAAGCTGACTCACTGATTCCAATAAGACATTTATGGATACCGTTTAATGACTGCTAAGAAGTTTAAGTCAATTAGGGAAATCCTTAATTCATTCTAAATCTGCATATATCCAAGAGTTCTGTACGGTTGTATTAACCTCTGATATCATAATCAATGGAAATAATTTACTAACACAGTACTTATCAGGGGCAAAAAAAGACATAAAAGGGAAAAGGAGATTTTACAATGCAAAGCTCTATAACCAGGCCACAACATAATAAAAGTACTAAACACGTTTCCTCATTTGATTTGAATGTTGGACAAATTTGAGTAAAAACGCGCAAAAAACAATTTAGGACAATCTTACAAGTGTTACAATGTTTTAAAAATCGTATACTTTCCTCATAAATGGTAGCAGGTTTCAGTTCCATAATTTAGTTTTTAAGCAATCAGATCTATCAACGGGAATCTTTGTGCCCAAACTTTATTCTACATTTCTTTTACAAAAAAGTGTGAAAATAGGGTATCAACATGAAAGAAGTATTTCTTTCTGAATGCTTTTCAAATATTTTCTTTTATGACCTCAGCCTAGGTGATTCTTTTTCTTATTCTGAGTTTTGTTGGAGGATCCCTAATTGAGTTTGGGAATTAAGCTTCATGTTTCCTACATCTTACAGATTTTCTTACCTAATACCACTAAGTTTCAAAGATAACCAATTTTTTCAACCACCTTTTATCTAACTTATGGAGTGAGCAACCTGATTCAGGTTGTAATTTTTCACTTATATTAAGTGGGTAATTGTAATTAGAGACCTAAGACATGAATGTATTCTCTAAAGCACAAAGGAACACACAAATTACTAGGTGTACAATTTGTATTTGGGGACCACAGTATTTTGGAACATAAAACTACCTGTTACACAGCCTTAGAGATGCCTACCACTGACCCAACCTCAACTGGCTGACCTCTACGTGTTAATAAAACTGAAGGTGTAACTTTACAAGAGTTACATTTAATATGCAACTGAAAAGACCAAAAAGCCTTTTGAGGCCCAAAAGAAATAAATCTCTAAAGGTGGAATTTCAGATTGTAACGTATGACACAGTGAAGGGGCAAAAGTACTCCTAATCAGTTCCATTCAAATCACAGAGTCCAGTTAACAATTATCTCCTTGTTGGATAAGACCAACAGCAGTAACAACAAATATTAAATATCCTACGTATAGATTAAATCCCTTCCTCCACTCCTCCTGGTCATTCAGCATGTTTTATATTCAAGATTGCCCCTTCAGAAATGAGGTCATTTAAGGACAATTAACTTCAATGAGATAACTAGTATACTAATTCAAAAATTAGCAAAACTGTATTTCCAAAAGGGAAAACTGGAGAAAATAACACACTACTAAGATATTAGCATGTTACTTATTAATGGACAATTACGTGTACTATTTTTATTGATAACCCAGTAATTTCTCAAGCATTAAATATTAATTATGTATCAGTATTTTTCACGTTAACAAAGCACACTGGAAAAGGCACCTACTCAACTCAAATCTAATTTTAAAACTGACCCTAAACATAAAACTACTCACCAATTACAGTAAGAGGGAAGGGAAAAAAAAACACTGATTCAGAGAAATGAGACTGGATTAAGAAGGAACTAACTTTAATAAACTGTCCATTAAAAATACATAGAAGTTCTGAGGCTAAACTAGGCTGCTGTTTTCCAAGAGAATATATGAAGAAGTCAGTTGTTTCCTTATGCCCTCCTGGGATTTTAGAAACTGCCACACTAGTATAAAGTTATGACCATGAAGAAAAAATTTACATTAAGCAAATAAAGTGAGGGGCATACTAATCCTTTTAAGTAATAATAATATGCTGAATAATAAAAGGAAAGGCTGGCAATCCTCCCCTCACCACAACTCCCCCTCAAAGAAAAAACACTGGAGTGTTTTCAGGATGAAAGAGATGTAATATTTATCAGCACAGTCCAAGGATAAAAGAAGACACTTCCAGTATTTCTACATAAAATAGTCATTCTACATTAAAATAGTCTTTTCTCTAGGTAAATATACAGAATGTGCTGTAACTATCCAAAATGTCTACTAATACAAACAGAACATCGACTTTAATACCATTTTATATTTTCGTAAAACTACACTATAAATCTATCATAATCAAGTCCTTGCGAATTAAGCACATCCTTTTAATACCTCCCACTCTTCCTTCTTGCTTCAAGGTACCTCGTCAGAATGAATGTATACAACTTAAATTTTTTTTTCTGGGTACTCTCCTTTCTCTCTCCCCACGGCACACAAAAACATTTTTTTAACTTTACATAAATTGTTACTTAGCACCGGTAATTCGGTCTATTTAAAATCTGCTTAATTTTGAAAGTTCTAATAAGATGTGCTCAGGTTGGAAACGAAAAACTACCTTATAAGGGTATAAAAGACTGAAGGCAGGAAGAGGCTTTGACAAAACTAAGGAAGTTGCAGCGCGCTTGCTCACTGGGGGACTTTTTTGAGGCAAGAGAAGTAACACATGACATTTTTCTCTCAAATTAAAATGTGACTTGGTTCACCGGTAAAAACGCAGTGGGAGATGGAAACGACCGGGAGTCGAAGAGGCAGAGAAGGTGAATGGTCAAATGAAAGCCCCTTCTGGGTCCCCATTTTAAGAGTCCGATTCTTCCCTTTTCCTACCGACACCCTGGGCAGAGTGTTGTCACAGCAATCTTGCAAAACCCACAAGGAGTGCTTCTCTTTTCTCCCTCCTCTGCCAAGACGGTCCCCTCTGTCCCCACGCCGAGGAGCAGGAAGGGGTGCAGAGGGAAAGGAAAGCTGGGTGGGCCGGGCTCGGAGTCCACCCCCACCGCGGCAGCAGCCCCCGAGGAAGCGACCGTCCCCCACATCTTGGTCGGCGCTGCCCACCGCGGTGGGGAAGGGCCTGGAGGGGGTCTCGCGGAGGAAGCGGTTCACAGGGTCTTTCTCCGCCCCACACCACCGCCTCAGTCCTAGGAGGGGGAAGCAACGGGGCGAGGGAGGCCCCCGGCTCCACGCCCCACCCCTCGCAACCCGGTGAGGCAGGGACTGACACAGCCGGCGACGGCACCTCGCCGCACCATTCATCTACAGGCCGCCTCCCACCCCACCATTTTCCTCCTCCGCCTCAGTTTCCCCACCCCCGCTCGTGAAGCCCATCCGTTCCGTTCGCGGTCAGACCCCTTACCCCGTGCCACAGTCCACCACACAGGCCGGCAGCCGTCCCGCCATCTTCCTCCACGCCTGCTGGTGCAGCTGCCGCCGTCTGCTCCGTGCTGGTTGGGGCCGGGGATTGGCGGCGGGAGATGAGGGCTATCTGACCATCCACAGCCGGGCCGCCCTCTCCGTCTAAGGGGGAGCCGGGAAGCCGAAGCAGTAGCGAGAAAGCAGCAGGCTTGGTCAACGGCTACCACTTCCGCAACCCAGGCAGGCAGTCCCCGCCCTGCCCCGCCGCGGCCTCCTCCCTGTCTCTCTCCCCTCCTCCTCACTCTGCCCCCACCCTACAACTTCTTCCCCTCACGCTGCTTTCCCCGGGAAGCCAAGATGGCCGCCGGTGCCGACGCCCCGGCCTGACCAGGCCCAGGCCGCGAGCTCTCCCCGTTCCTGCTCAGAGCGGGCGGGGCGAAGGAGCATGCGCAATGAGGCGGCGGCCGCCGACCGCGGCTCCCGTCCAGACGTTAATGAAATGCACTTCGGGTTTTCCAAGGAGGTAGAAGCACAGAAGTCAGCCCGAGCCTCCAGTTCTCCTTCTGAAGCTGCAAGGGGCTTTCCGGTCCATCACTTAGAATTTAGTTTCAGTTACTTTATCCTAGGTTGAGAAGAAATAGAAGTGCATCCGGCAACCGTGAATATCTTCTCCAGTGGCCGGGGGAAAACGGCCTAATCGAAAGCGTTGTCAGCGGCACGCAGCTATTCTTATAAGTTGAGAAGCTTGTTTTCTGGGTGGAAAAAAGCGTTTCGGAGGGTGAGCAATTGGGGAACGGGTGAACAAAGGCTTGCACCGACACTCATGTCTTTGTTCAAAGGTTTTATTCAGTTACGCTTGAGCATTGTTCCAGGACTTTAGATTGCAGGCCCCCCGCCCAGAGGGCAGGCCTGTGCCACACCTCAAGGAGGCAAACCTCCCAGGAACATATTCTATGTAATATACACAAATAAGCTTTTATTAAAAAGCTTTTGGACAGTGACAAAGATTTTCCTCTGAAGTAGTAAGATTCTACTGGCAGGATAATATCAGGGATTAGTAAATAGAAATTTTAATTTTTAAGGAGGTGAAAAAATGGAAAGCCTAGGAAGCAGTGGTTCTCAAACTTAAGTATGTATCAGAATCCACTGGAAGGCTTGTTAAGACAAATTGCTGGACCATGCCCCAGTTTTCTGATCAGTTGGTCCAGAGTGGGACCTGAGAATTTGCATTTCGTACACGCTCTCAGGTGATGGTCTGGCACCCCAGTTTGGGAACCTAGAAGGTTAATAGCTTTCTCCCCACCAGGTTTGTCTTTCTGGTAAACCATCCTAGGCTTGCTTATATGAAGCTGAAATAAAAATACTTTTCCTAAGAAAGAGGATGAAATGTTGATTTTTCATTCATTCATTTGACAGGTAAGTATTGCTAACCTACTCTGGCAGGCATTGTGCTGGCCCTCAATATTCAGTAGGGTGCAAAATAGATAAGATTTACAGTTTAGTGGGGAAACTGAAAAGTGATGTTAAAAACAATAGAAAGAGCAGGAGACTATGGGAAATGGGGGTGAGGAGTGGAAGACAGGGAAGCCCTCTCTGAGGAAATAGCGCTTAAAAGCTGAGGCCTGAAGGATATTAGGAGTTAGAGGAGAGGGTAGGCAGGAAGGGGAGCCCTCCAGGGAAAGGGAATAACAGCAAGCTCAAGGACTGAGGCAGGGAAGAGCTTGGTTTCATCCACAAATAGAAGACCTGAGTGGTCAAAGTAAAGTGAGCCAGGGGAGATGACGAAGAACCAATTAATGCAAGGCCTTGTAAACTAAGCATTTTAAAGTTTATCCTAAAAGCAACTTAAAACTGTCAAATTTAAGCAAGGAAATGTTGTGGCTGCTTTGTAGAGACTAGATCTGTCAGGATCAGGAGTGAAGTAAATGGTCTTGTATCACACATTGTGCATTGGAGTTCAGGGATCCAGGTCTATGAGGGGTAGCATCCAGGTGGGATCAGATAGATGCTGAGGAGACTCACTTAGAAGTATCATCCTCAGTTAGTGTCCAGCATGTTCACAGCTACTCACCAGAAAGTACACAACTAATCCAAAGGAGGGAAAGGAGGTGTTTCTCAGAGGTTATCTTCCAAGAAGTGAAACAGAAATAGTTCTTCTTTCAGATGCATAGTTTTTTGTTGCTGTTTTGTTTTTCTCTACATTTTAGAAGTAGATGCTAGATGGGGATTCCTCACATCTATCTCCACTATCAGGTGGTTAAGGTCATTTGGGAGAGCATATGCCTGAAGATGGGCTCTGATAGAAGAGAGGGATATCGCTTGGTAGGGGTAGAATAAATAAATGGAAACTGTTGTTTCCAGCAGTTACAGACAGTTAAGAGGACTAAAAGGATCAAATCAAAGGGGTCCTAAGGAGAAAGGTTAGGAACTTGAGCAGGTCACTCAGTGCAGCCCAAACTGGTAGGCCATCAAGATAGCTACCCATACTCAGGCCTTGAGTTGTCATGGAAGTAGTTACACCAAGAGTCAAAAACTCTTGATTCTTCCAGGGTCCAGGCAGGCAATGGCATGACTAAAGGGGGCCAGGAGGAGGGTATGGCAAAGTGGAGAGCCCACACCCTGCCAGAAGGCAGTATACAACTGTTGCTACGGGGTAGTGCAGGCCAGGTGTTGCCACAGCCTGCCTATTTTCAAGAGAATTACAATATCTGTGTTTTTATCTGATGGTAACTAGTTCTTCTCTGCAGGCCATATTTGACCTGTGATCAGCCAGGTAACAACCTTTGATTTGAGAAGCTATATATTGTTTGGTTGTGTGTTGCATTCAAATATGAAGCTCATGTCGGTGCTAGGCACTGTATCTCATTATATAGGCATGAGGAAACCTAGCACGATCTTTTTCATATGGTCAAGATTTTCCTTTATTTGTAAAGGCAGTGACTGTTGAAAGCATTTGTAAAGTTCCAACGCTTGTTGAAAGTGTGTTTTGTGCTTGTTCCTCATAATCTGTCTACCCAAACACGTCAATTGCTTAAGGCTGCTTCTCCTTCCCGCTTGCTACATGCCAAATTGGTTAGCCTGTATGCTGCTACAGTGGCCCAGCCTTCCTCAGCTGTGCAGCCTTCAAATACACATCCGGCTGAAGCATTTCTGACCACCCTATTTGCATATTCACCTCCTCTGCTCACCCTTCTCCAAACACAGATAGAGAGGATGTCAGAGCTAGAAGGCCTCTTAGAGATTATCTTTTTGAATTTGAAAAGGAAAGCAACAATGAACAGGTAGGGTTTGACTACCCAGCATCCATTCCTCTCTAATAGCACCCTAATTTCATTTTAGGCTAGGTCGGCCAGGTAGGTGCTTGTCCCCCGCCCCCTCAGCACTGCCCCAACCTCTCAAGCACCGGTGAGTCTTGCAATATCCTAATCGATCCTCTTTTGCTTAATTAAGTCGGTAGTAGCAGTTTCCCTTACTTGCATCAAATTTAAGAACCCTTCCCTGGTGGCGCACTGGTTAAGCGCTCGCCTGCTAACTGAAAGATTGGCCGTTGAACCTACCAGCTGCTCCTTAGGAGAAAGATGTGACAGCTTTTGTAAAGATTCCAGCCTTGGAAACCCTTTGGAGTCGCTATGCCCTATAGGATTGCTATGAGTCGCGATCAACTCGATGGCAACAAGTTTTTTTTAGGTTTAAGTGATACGGAAGCCCAGAGAGTTTAAGTGATTTTCCCAAGACCTTAGAGACACTACTAAGGAACGGAAAGTCCAGACCAAAACCCAGTTTTAACTCCTTTTCAGAGCTCTTTGGTTGTATTGCCATAAGCATTGCTTCATTTTGACTGATAGAATGGTTACTGGCTACCATGACATTTGCTACGTTATTCCTCTGCTTTAAGGCCAATTTAGCAAATGTCTCTGGATTTGAAAAAGTGTCCAAGAAATTCACATATCACTCAATCTCCATTATCTTAAAATGAGAAATATTATTATTTTTTAAAAAATCAATTTAGGTACTTATTACGGAGACAACTATTTACAAACTGGCAGACTAATCAAGGCCACAGAGAGTATTGGTTAAGGGCAGATAGATAAGCGGTCAAGAGGTACATGCAGTCTAGTGGTTCAGCACCAGGGTCAGAGGGGAGAAGTTGTGAATCTTGGTTTCTCGCCTCGAAAGCTGTGTGACTACTAACTTACTTGGTATGTAGAAAAAACAACGAACTTGGAATCAGGAGACTTGAGATGAGTATAAGCTCTTTTCCCTTCATCTGTTCCTTTACCTAGAAAATTACCATGAATACCTAAGCTATTGGGCTATTGCAAAGCTGGAATAAAATTAAATATAGATATAGCTATAGTAAACCATAGAATGATCTTATTGTTCACAAATCAAGAGGTATATGGTTTAATTGCAAAATACTCCTTTAACTCATTACATAAACAGACTTAAACATCCAAAAACTTGTCTTCCTCTTCACAGAAGTTATCTTGGGGCCTGTGTGCTTACTCTTACAATGCTACGATTGCTCAAAATATTTGTAAAAGATCTCCTATGGACTTGCCTTCAGAGCCTGCAGCACATTCCTTTAAATATCTTCACTGGGGGCAAGCCATGGCCTTTGTGGGTAGATTTGATTTTTGAACTTGGCCAAAAGTTGTTTCCTCAGAGCCATGTCCAGTGAATAAAATGGCTTAACAAGAGGGCTATGTTTTTTTTTATCAAAAAGCTCTGTGTGACTATAAAGTAATAAAACTGGTTTTCATATGTGACTTACAAACTGCCTCTGACTGTGGGTCTAAAAAGGAATTCTAGAAAGATTTTATTCAATGGCCACGTCTCCGGGATAAAAATATTTAAATACTACAGCCATTGTAAGTATAATTTCCATTGAAAATGTATTTCCTATAGTGGTAATATCTATAGTGTTTGAAATGAGGTTCAATTCTGTGGGCTGTCACTCTAGTCCCCTCACTGCCTGCAAAGAAAGGATAATTCATTTAAAATGCAGTTATCAATTGGAAAGAAAATAAAAGTTAGACTCCCTACCCGCACACATATTACATTACGTATAAAAACAAGTTCCAGATGGTTTACAAATCCCTAATATAGAATAGAATCCATACTCTGTTTTCTGGTACCTGCCTCCCTCTCTCTCTTGCCTCCTCTTCTCTTCTAATGCATTAGCCACATTGGTCTTCCTGTTCTTGCATACCAAGACCATTCCCACCCACATTCTCTCCTTGGACTTCCTCCAATAGTTAGTTATTCTAGAATCAATTTAAATTTCACCTCCTCAGAGAAGCCTTTTCTAAAGTAGCCTGCCTCTGCCATCACTTTCTGCTATGTTTCCATGTTTTAATTCTCTAGGGAAAATGTCTTGCTTATTTATTGGTTCATTTGCTTATTGTCTATCTCTCCCAACTAGAAAACAGCCCCACTGGGGCTGAAGAGGGCATGGAATATATTAAATGCTCAGTAAGTATATGTCAAATGAATAGAATAATAAAAATAAAAACTATAAATATGTTAGAAGAAAATTCAGGAAAATTTTTGTATAACCTCAAGATAGGGGATACTTTCTTAAGTATAACAAGAAGCCCATAAGCCATTAGTGGGAAGATTTGATTATATAAACAATTAAATTTCCATTAACTAAAGCTATGTTAAGCAGATTACCGATTGGAAAAAAAATATCTATTCATATGTTACAAAGGTTAACATCTCTAATAGTTGAAAATAACCTACAATGTGATAAGTAAAAGGCAAATAATCCAATAGAACATCGACAAAGGTTAGTAACAAATTTCCCAAAGAGGAAATTAAAATGCACATTAATAGATGAAAAGAGGCTCTTTCTCGCAAGTAGTTAGAAAAATGCAAATTAAACAATGAGATACTGTTTTTTACCTATCAGATTCACAGCATTTAAAAACAAAAAATATCTAGTGCTTATAAGTATATGGGAAGATAGACATGCTGAACACTGCTCCTGAGAAGGTAGATTGCCAAAACCTCCTGGAAATTCATCCAGCAATATCAATTAAAACTTAAAATTCACATGCCTCAGACTCAGGAATCCCATTTGGGTGAATTTCTAAAGAAGTAAAAGCACTGCTGTTGGGGAGAGAGAAGATTATGATCATGAATGAATATTTAAAAATTAGAAGATTTAGAAATACATCCTTTATTCTGAGTGCCTATGTGGCTAGAAAAATATCGGGTTCTATTAGCTTAGAAGAAGGGGAAGTTGAGCCTTTTTTTTCAAAGGGTTGCATTCCTCTTTATTCCTTTTTTTGTGTGTGTGCTTTAAGTGAAAGTTTACAGTTCAAGTTAGTCTCTCATACAAAAATGTATACATACATTTTTATGTGACCCTAGTTGCTCTCCCTGTAATGTGACAGCACACTTCTCCTTTCCACCCTGAATTTCCGTGTCCATTCAACCAGCTCCTGTCCCTTTTTGTCGTCTCATCTCGCCTCTGGACAGGAGCTGCCCATTTAATCTCATGTATCAACTTGAGCTAAGGAGCAGTCTCTTCACGAGTATCATTTTATGTCTTCTAGTCCAGTCTAATCTATGTCTGAAGAGTTGGCTCTGGGAATGGTTTCAGTTCTGGGCTAACAGAGAGTCCAGGGGCCATGTCCTCCAGGGTCCTTCCGGTCTCAGACCGTTAAGTCTGGTCTTTTTACTAGAATTTGAGTTCTGCACCCCACTTTTCTCCTACACATCAGGGACTGTCTGTTGTATTCCCTGTCAGGGCGGTTATTGGTGGTAGCCGGGCACCATCTAGTTCTTCTGGTCTCAGGCTGATGGAGTCTGGTTTATGTGGCCCTTTCTGTCTCTTGGGCTAATATTGTCCTTGTGTCTTTGGTGTTCTTCATTGTCCTTTGCTCCAAGTGAATTGGGACCAATTGATGCATCTTAGATCGCCGCTCGCTAGGTTTTAAGACCCCCGATGCCACTCACCAAAATGGGATGAAGAATGTTTTCTTAATCAACTTTTTTACACCAGTTGGCCTAGATGTCCCCTGAAACCATAGTCCCCAGACTCCCACCCCTGCTACTCTGTCCCTTGAAGTGTTTGGTTGTATTCAGGAAACTTCTTAGCTTGTGGTTTACTCCAGTTGTGCTGACTTCCCCTGTATTGTGTGTTGTCCTTCACTTCACCTAAGATAATTCTTATCTACTGTCTAGTTGGTTAGTACCCGTTTCTCCCTCCGCACCCTCGCAGCCATCAAAGAATGTTTTCTTCTGTGTTTAAATCTTTTCTTGAGTTCTTAAATAGTGGTCTCATACAATATTTGTCCTTTTGCAACTGACAAACTTCACTCAGCATAATGCCTTCCAGATTCATCTATGTTATGAGATGTTTCTCATATTCATCATTGTTCTTTATCATTGCATAGTATTCCATTGTGTGAATATACTATAATTTGTTTATCCATTCATCCATTGATGGGCACCTAGGTTGTTTCCATCTTTTTGCTACTGTGAAGGGAGGCTGGGTCGTGAGGGACATCTAGCAATCTCTTCCATATGTCTATATTAACTTGGAGGCATATGTAGCAGAGATTGGTATTTATGCTTCCTCAGTAAGAGTACTTGGATTTTATTCAGGTGATAATGTGCTGAGCCAAAACACTGCATTTCTCAATCTTCTTTGCAGGTGGGTGTGGCTGTGTGATTAAATTATGGACAATGAGGTATAAGTAGAGGTAGCTGGGTGGAACTTCCGGAAAATATTTTTAAAGAATGCTGACTCAGCTAGGAAGAGCACCATTTTGGTTTTTTGCCCTTCATCTTTCTTCCTGCTTGACATACAGATAAAGTGACTGGAGGTCCTCAGCTATTACGGATCACTAAGTGATCTTGAGAGTAGAAGCCACGCCCTAAGGAAAGTGGAACAGGAAAATAGAAAGAGCCTAGCTTCCTTATGACTTTGAAATGCCATAGCCATCCTGGATATCCATCTCTAAACTTATTTTACGTGAGAGAAAAATAACCCTTAGTATTTAAGCCACTGTAGTTTGGGATTTTCAGTTATATGCAACTGAACCTAATTCTAACTGATAATACCATGATTTAATGTTTAGTGAAAAAGCAAATTGCTAAGTAACATCAGAATGATACAAACTCAAATGTTTATAGTTGATAGGTTGTTAATATAGAAAGGTAGATTAGTGAAGGTATAAATAATAGGGAATGGAGAGGACCATGTTAAACTGGAAAGCCCATGAAGCATCAATAATACTGTTACCATATAGGCGTTGTTGTTAGTTGCCATTGAATTGATTCCAACTCATGGCGACCTCAGGTGTGCAGAGTAGAATTGCTCCATAGGGTTTTCAAGGCTGTGATCTCTCAGAAGCAGATTGCCTGGCCTGCCTTTATGAGGAACCTGTGGGTGGGTTCATACCACCAACCTTTTGGGTAGTAGTCAAGAGCTTAACCATTTGCCCCACTCAAGGACCTCATGTAGGCATACCAAATCCCCTGCTATTGAATCGATTCCAACTCATAGCAACCCTATAGGACAGAGCAGAACTGCCCTATAGGGTTTTCAAGGCTGTAAATCTTTACAAAATCCTACTGCCACATCTTTATCCCACAGGACAACTGGTGGGTTCAAATCTCTGACCTTTTGGTTAGCAGCCAAGTGCTTTAACCACTATGCCAACCAGGACCCAGATACTCCAGTTTTTCATGTTAAATTTCCCCAGTGTTCTGCAAACAAAACATTTTTAGACTATCTGGGCTGCAGATCACCAGCTTTGATTTGTAGTATGATCTAACATTTGGAAAAACGCAAAGGAAAAAGGAGAGAAGGAAGGCAGGACGGACCCTATATATGTAAGTGTATATATATACATATATATAATGTAAGCATAGAGAAGAAATGGAAGGGTGCACACCAAACAATGGAAATCTAAAAGTGATGACATTGGAGGGAGAGATTATAACTATTTTGTTTTAACTCTGTATGTTCTGTCTTATTACAATGTTGTTGTTGTTGTTACATGCCAACGAGTCGGTTCCAACTCCTAGGGGACCCTACGCACAACAGAACGAAACACTGCCTGGTCTTACGCCATCCTTACAATCGTTGTTATGCTTGAACCCATTGTTGCGACCACCGTGTCAATCCATCTCCTTGAGGGTCTTTCTCTTTTTCCCTGACCCTCTACTTTACCAAGCATGATGTCCTTCTCCAGGACTGATCCCTCCTGATAACATGTCCAAAGTATGTGAGACGTGGTCTTGCCATCTTTGCTTCTAAGGAGCATTCTGGCTGTATTTCTTCCAAGACAGATTTCTTCGTTCTTTTGGCAGTCCATGGTATGTTCAGATTCTTCGCCAACACCATAATTCAAAGGCATCAATTCTTTGGTCTTCCTTATTCATTGCTCAGCTTTCGCATGCATATGAGGTGATTGAAAATACCATGGCTTGGGTCAGGCGCACCTTAGTCTTCAAGGTGATGTCTTTGCTTTTTAACACTTTAAAGAGGTCTCTTGCAATGCAAGAGGTCTCTTTGCCCAATGCAATATGTCCTTTGATTTCTTGACTGCTACTTCCATGGATATTGATTGTGGATATAAGTAGAGTGAAGTCCTTGACAACTTCAGTCTTCTCCATTTATCATGATATTGCTCATTGGCCCAGTTGTGAGGATTTTTGTATTCTTTTATGTTGAGGTGTAATCCATACTGAAGGCTGTAGTCTTTGATCTTCATCAATAAGTGCTTCAACTCCTCTTCATTTTCTCCAGGTCTTTGCATGTGTTATTATAATACTTTGTCTTCTTGAGCCACCCTTTGAGATCTTCTGTTCAGCTCTTTTACTTCATCATTTCTTCCTTTTGCTTTAGCTACTCGACGTTCAAGAGCAAGTTTCAGAGACTCTTCTGACATCTGTTTTGGTCTTTTCTTTCTTTCCTGTCTTTTTAATGATCTCTTGCTTTCTTCATGTTTGATGTCCTTGATGTCATTCCACAACTCGTCTGGTCTTCAGTCATTAGTGTTCAATGCGTCAAATCTATTCCTGAGATGGTCTCTAAATTCAGGTAGGATATGATATACTCAAGGTCGTACTTTGGCTCTCGTGGACTTGTTCTACTTTTCTTCAGCTTCAGCTTGAACTTGCATATGAGCAATTGATAGTCTGTTATGAAGTCAGCCCCTGCCCTTGTTCTGACTGATGATATTGAGCTTTTCCATTGTCTCTTCACAGACATAGTCGATTTGATTCCTGTGTATTCCTTCTGGCGAGGTCCACGTGTATAGTCACCATTGATGTTGTTGAAAAAAGTAGAACTTTGTTGTATTACGATGTATATATATTAATTTTGTAATTTAAAAAAAACTGATGGTGCAGTGCTTAAGAGCTACGTCTGCTAACCAAAAGTTTAACAGTTCGAATGCATCAGCTGCTCCTTGGAAACCCTGTGGGGCGGTTCTACACTGTCCTGTAGGGTTGCTATGAATTGGAATAGATTCGAAGGCAATGGGTTTGGTGTTGGTTTTAATGAGGTAGGAGAAAAACTGCTAAGAAATTACCCAGACTGGAAGTCCAGTAAAAATGCCACAACATAATCATAGAAACTTTTAGAGTAATTCACTCTAAGAAAGTATCAATCTGTTTTAGAAGAAGGACATTAATTTAATTATAAATACCTAGAGGGAAGCACACAAATTGTAGGTTGTACTGACTTTTGTTAGCTGTAGCTGAACTGCGAGTCATGTATAAAACATGCATACTTGCCAGTTTGGAGAAAAGAAGTTTTCCAGGAAATGGTACTTTATTTTTTAAGTGAAAGACAAAAGGAAGCACATTCTTAGTTCTTTGAAATTACAGTGTGGTCCAATGTATACATTGCATTTAGTTTTGCACGTCATTTTCTTCTTATTGAAATTGATTCTAGTTGTAGAGCAGCCCAGATTTTTAAATATTAATTGCTTCTTTTCTACTTCTGGCTCAGGCATTGCCATCCTCTTGAAAACGCATACTAGAAAAATGTACAGATTTTCATCTCAGTCTCAGTCTATGCAGTTGGCTCCAGTTTGATAAGAAGAACCTGGATTGTGAATACATTTTTGTGACACATCTTGTATTTTCATCCTTTTATAAATTTGATAGCCTGTGACACTTGTCACATTTCTGGAACAAGTATCCCAATTGTAAAAGAAGCTAATGATGATAATATACTAGATAACGAACTGTCTGGCTGCTTTGGGTTTTTTCAAAACAAAGTTTATCAAACTTTCTCCTCCTGCTTTCTTCCCCCACCCTACCCCCTGAAGAACATCCATTGCAGAATTTAGGCCTAGAGAATCATGATCTTTAAGTGGCAGTCAGTTGCCCTACCAGTGTCAGTTCTCTTTCATAGAATAATGATTTTGTGGAAGGAACTTAATATAGCTCCCTAGTATAGCTAGTGAGGAAACTGGAGTACAGAGAAGTTAAGTGACTCATTTAAGATTTCACAACAAACTCGCAGAGCTCTTAAAAACTTCTACTTAAATATATCTCCAGAGACTCCCAGACAGTAAAAGCTACATTGAAAATGCACACAATTCTTGTGAAAAAATAGCAAATTTAATGATGCCAATACAATCTGGTATGATGTGTTAGTGGTCAAGACACTTTTGGTAGTAAATGAGAGAAATCAAATCCAAACCAGTTTAAGAATAAAAAGAATTTTTTTCTATAAAATTGGTGGAGCTCAGATAAGTGTAAATTCCACAGGGAAAGTTGGATTCAGGCATGGCTGGATGAAAAGACTCAAAAATATTACCGAACTATACCTCTCTTTCTTTTCTTTGCTTGCCCCATGTTGACTTTATCCTGAGGAAACTTTACTCACAGTGGCAGAGATAGCTTATGTTCTAGCAGTTTATCAACCCCAGTGCAAAGAGGACACCTGTTTCTCAGTGGTCCCAACAAAGGTCCTGGGACTAACTCATTGGCTGGCTTGGATCAGGTGTCTTTCCTGAACCCATCTCTGTGACTCCAGTTGGGGAAGCCTGAGCCACATGTTGCCCCTACCAGCCCCACCAGAAAGAACCACAGGGTCAGAAAGTGGGGGAGGAGTGGTCACAGAGAGAAAAATAAGCATTTTTTACCCAAAAAAGGAATAATGGATATAAGGAAAGCAAAACCAAACCAAAAATTTTTTTCCAATAAAAATGCTATTTGCAGCTTTATTCACAATAGCACAACAACAGAAACAACCGAAGTGCCCATCAACAGATTAATGGATAAGCAAATTGTGGTACGTACACAGAGTAGAATACTATGCAACCATAAAGAACAATGATGAGTCTATGAAACGTATTACAACATGGATGGACCTGGAGTACATAATGCTAAGTGAAATAAGTCAAGCATATCAAGACAAATATTGTATGATCCATCTTTTATAAGAAGACAAGAACAGATAAATATAAAGAGGCCAATATTCATTAGTGGTTACCAGGGAGAAGGTGGGGGCAGGGTAAGTACGCTTTAGAACTTAAGAGACTTATTACTTTTGGTGATGGGAAATGTGGCCCCAAGAATGGAAATATTGAGCATAGCACAACTATAGTAAAGATGAGAGTTTGAGCACAAATAGAAGTGTATAGACCAAAAAGAATGCTGACAAATTGTGATAAATGTAACTGATGTCCGTAAACAATTTATGTGGAAATTTGTAAAAAAAAAAAAAAAAAAGTCATTTGCAACAGAGGAATGGATAAAGACAATGTATAAAAATGTGGTAATACAATGGAGTATTACTCAGCCATAAAGAGAAACGAAGTCCGTGATGCATGCTGCAGTATGGATGAACCTTGAAAACATTACAGTAAGTGAAATAAGTCAATCACAAAAGGCCAAATACTGTATGATCCCACTTATATGAAATATTTAGAATAGGCAGCTGTATGGAGACCAAAGTTTATTAGTGGTTACCAGGGCAGAAGGGAGGGAAAAAGAGGAAGTCATTGCCTAGGGGGCACTGAGCTTCTGTTAAGAGTGATGGAAAATTTTGGAAATGAATAGCAGTGATGGTTGCACAACACGATGAATGTAATTAATGTCACTGAATTAACTGCACATGTAAAAATGTTGAAATGGCAAATATATATATATATGCACCACAATTAAAAACCCTAAGAAATGCTGTTTGTACTTAACGTAGTATTATAAACTAATAATACAGCTAAGTTTTAATTTCTTAGTGGTTGGGGGTTCATAACATTTTCATTAAAAAAAAAAAAAAAAAAAACCAATACTAAGGAAGAGAATACTGTAGAAGTAGATTACAGGCAAATGCACTACAAAAAAATGATGCACTTTGCATGTGTGTTTATACTGTTGGTCCATGAATGAACACAAAGTCAAATGAAAAATAAAATGTTGGACATCTGCCAAACATTAATCTAAATGTTAAATGATTCCACCAATCCTGCACTGAGAAAGTAATTGTATCTTTGCAGTAGCATTTGTTTATTTTGCTTTCCATTTCATCCCAAATGCTGATGAGCTTGCAGTAACTACACTTGATAGTATTCAATCGGAAGGTGTATAATTATTCAGTTCATAAATTATAATGGCTTCATACAACAGCCAATTCTTTATCATAGTGTAGCTAGAACTCTAGTCGCTCATTTGTGCATTCATTCCTTCATTCATTTATAGTATGTGCCAGTTATGAACCAGGAACAGGGCTAAGATTAAAGACGTGAGTGATATGCAGCCCCACTCCTTGAAGTCAAAGTTCAATAAGGGAAACAGACAAGTAAAAATTCAAGTACATCATGAGAAGAGATTTATACGAGGCTTTAGAAGCAGATGACAATACACAGCTCAGCTGAAAGATCAGTAATAGGGTAGAACAAGGGGTGAAAGACAGTTCTCTAGGGAATAACATGTTAAATGACACCAAGGCTTAAAAGAACCCTGGGTGTTTAAGAAATGGGCCACAGTTTCTTTGGCTGATGTCTTAGTCATCTAGTGTTCCTATAACAAATACCACAAGTGAGTGGCTTCAACAAACAGAAATTTGTTCTGTCACAGTCTGGTAGGCTAGAAGTCCAAATTCAGGGTGTCAGCTCCAGGGGAAGGCTTTCTCTGTCAGCTCTGGAGGAAGGTCCTTGTCATCAATCTTCCCCTGGTCTAGGAGCTTCTCAGCGCAGGAAGCCCCGGTCCAAAGGACGCACTCTGCTCCAGGTGCTGCTTTCTTGGTGATATGAGATCACCATGTCTCTGCTCATTTCTCTCTTTTATATCTCACACAACCTAATCTTGTAGATTGAGTCCTGCCTCATTAACATCATAGAGGTAGGATTTACATACATGGGAAAACCACATCAGATGACAAAATGATGGACAATCACACAATACCAGGAATCCCGGACTAGCCAAGTTGACACATTATTTTTAGGGGACACAATTCAATCCATAACAGCTGTGTTATAGGGCATATATAGGGGAGAGTCTAATGACATTGTATGCTAAAAAGTTTGGACCTTACCCTGCAGTTCCAAAACCCTAGTCTCCCAACTAGAACCAGGCTGACTGCAAAGAGCCACCTGGAGAACTTGTTAACAATACAGATTGCCAAGGCCCCACCCCTGGAAATTCTGACTCGGAAGGAATCTGTGTTTAGAAAATTCTCCCTATGTGTTTCTGGAGCACATCCAAGTTTGAGAACCACCGTATGTAGGCAGTGGGGATCAATCAGAGGATATTGGGAAAGAGAATATCATGTTTGGGAAAGCTAACTCTTCGGGCAGTGCAAAGTGGCCTTAGAGCAGGTCAAAACAGGACATGGGGAGACCTGGTAGGAGATAGTTGTGCTGGAGCTACTAAGAAATGGTAGCACTGCACTGCAGCAGAGGCAGTGGGGGTGGAGAGGCCGCAAGTGTTCAGAGATATTTCTGAGAAATATAATTGACAGGACAAGATGATTTGTTTGATGTGGGAAGTGAAGTGGGGTGGATTCTAGGTTGTAAAGAGTGCCCTTGAGAACTAAGAGGAGTGAGAGGTAAGCAGGAGGTGTGGCTGTGTGTGTGATGTTAGCTCAAGGTGAGAGATCAGGCTGGAGCTTGCCATGGGCAAGAGGCCAAGGATTGGGGCAGGGCTGTTTGAGATCTAGAGACCCAGATCTGGGAGCCTTGAGGTTGAAGACTTGCTGCCACACCTAGTCTGGGGACACTTCCCTTCTTTGTCTTACCTGAGGCTCCCTGCTAAGGAGCCCTGGTGGTGCAGTGGTTAAGTGCTCGGCTACTAATGTGAAAGGTCAGCAGTCCAAACCTACCAGCTCTGCAGGAGAAAGATGTGGCAGTCTGCTGCCATAAAGATGACAGCATTGAAATCCCTATGGGGCAGTTCTGCTCTGTCCTACAGGGTCGCTATAAGTTGGAATCAAGTTGCCAGCAATGGGTTTGGTTTGGTGGCTCCCTGCTAGTCATCGCTCATAGCCTACTTTGTTGGTGTTGTTGTTGTTGTGAGTTGTCATCGAGCTGACTCTAATTCATGGCGACCCCATCACAACAGAAGGAAACATTGCTCAGTTCTGTGTCACCTTCACAATCATTAGTATGCTCGAGTTCATTTTTTGTGGCCACTGTATTTTGAGTGCCTTCCAACCTAGGGGACTCATCTTCCAGCACTATAGGGTATGACATTCTGTTGTGATCCTTAGGGTTTTCCTTGGGGAATTTTTGGAAGCAGATCACTAGGCCTTCCTAGTCTTAGTCTAGACACTCTGCTAAAACCTGTCCCTCATGGATGACCCTGCTGGTATTTGAAATACGAGTGTCATAGCTTCCAGCCTCACAGCAACATGCAAGCCACCATGGTAGGACAAATTGACAGACAGATGGTGGATAGCATGGAGAGACTCTTAGGTTTTCTCTCTAGTGTATAAACTCTCTGAAGCCGGGAACTATGGTTTGTCTACGTGTTCTCAGAGCTTTACCTAGTGTCTGCACATATTTGATGCTTGCTAAACATTTCTGGAACCCTGTTGGCATAGTGATTAAGCTCTGGGCTGCTAACCTAGAGGTCGCCAGTTCAAACTTACCAGCTGCTCCACACAAGAAAGGTGTGACGTTTGCTTCTGTAAAGATTACAGCCTTGAAAACTCTATGGGCAGTTTTACTCTGTCCTATAGGGTCACTATGAGTCAGAATTGACTCAACCGCGATGGGTTTGGATTTGGTTTAAACATTTCTAGGTGAATGAATTGTGTTAATTAACTAGACAATTATAGCTACAACAGCATCATTACATCTATACAGTCTTTTGGCTTCATTTTTTAGTGATAATTATAAAAATGTGTATTTCTTCAATTCCACATGCTTCCATTATTACCTTCCAAAATGCACACCTTTGTGATAAGACTAAGCCAAATGCATTGCTTTCTTCCAAACATTATTACAAGGTGCCTGTGTAATTAGTGAAACAGTTATCTCCTAGAGATATTTAAATTTCACCAAAAAGCACTTGATTAATCAAAAAAATTATTTTTAAAAATTTTTCAGTCTAATTAGTTAAAGGCAAAGAATAATTTTCAATTCAGTTATCCATATAAGCATGTATGGATCCAGAAAGGTTATTTTTAAATAGAATGTTATAATCAATCCGAAAGTACCTGTTTATGCTTTTCTCATACTATGCTGCATGGAAGAGAGACACTTAGCCCAAGCCCCAAAGGAGTCACTACCTTAAAAGAGAAATAAGGACAAAAAATATAAGACAAACCTTTCAGTTACATTACTGTTTATATACACATGCTGTCATTGTGTTCGTTGATTGGAGAATTCCTGTTTTGCTTATTCTCCATTAACTTTGCATTCCCTGTTGCTGATAAGTGTTCTCTGAGTACCTAACAGGAACGTCCTATTTATAGAAATTTCAAACCATCAGAAAACTCAAATAGTTATAATTTTTCTTTATAATTTTATTCATTAGAAACAGAGCAAAGAAAAGTAAGCAAGCTAATATGAGCAACTTCAAAGTGTAGTTTCCAAGAAGATGTGGCAATTAACTTCAGATAACAAAAAAAAAAAATGTAAAACAACAAAGATATTGGCAAAAAAACAAGAAAAATCTTTTTTGGATTTTAACATGTACAGTCCAAACTAGTTATTTGGCATGAATTCCTATATCTGGATAAACAATTATTCCTCTGTAATGAGTCGGAATCAACTTGGCGGCAACGGATTTGGTTTTTTGGAAGTCTGTTTGACCCTCTGTTACTTCCATGTGTGTCAGTGTTCTGTCCCCTTGATGTGGCCTAAAATTATCCTGAAAATCTATAACTCCCTGTTTCCCCTGATCTCCAAGGGATTGTTTTAACCTTTCTGTACTCATAATTTCCACCACCTGTCTGTCAGTTTGTCCTACTGTGCTGGCATGCACGTTACGGTGATGATGGAAGCTGTGCCACTGGTATTTCAAATACCAGCAGAGTCACCTTTGGGGGTCAGGTTTCGGCAGAGCTTACAGACTAAGACAGACTAGGAGGAAAGGCCTGGTGATCTGCTCCCAAAAATTAACTAATGAAAATCCTATGGATCAAAACAGAATATTGTTCCATGTAGTGCTGGAAGATAAGCCCCCTAGGTTGGAAGGCACTCGAAATACACAGTGGCCACAACAATGGACTTGAGCTTACTAATGAATATGAAGATAGCACAGGACTGGGCAACGTTTTGTTCTGTTATGATGAGGTCGCCATGAGTCAAAGCTGACTCAACAGCAACTAACAGTAACAACTTATAATTTATGATGTGTATGTGCTAGTCCCTTATACTGATGCAACTCCTGTTGATGACCCTGTATTTTGTATGTAGTACTCATCACCCCTCCCTGGCTTTGTCTAACCCTTGGTTTTGGCTTCTCAGACCTGTTCTGACTTCTTGCTACCTGTGATAGTTAATGTTATGTGTCAGCTTGGCTGGGCCATGATTCTCAGTATTACGTAGTTATCCTCCATTTTGTGATCTGATGTAATTATCCTCCATTCTGTGATATAATGTAATCACCTCCATGCTGTGATCTGATATGATCAGCCAATCAGTTGTAAGGGGTGATTCCCCATGGGTGTAGCCTGTACCCTATATATATATGTGTATATATATGTATGTATATACACACAGATGTTCTAGCAAAGTTCACTTACCTGCTTCAGATCCTGTTTCCGGCTCATCATCATCTGATCTCCGGTTTTTGGGACTTGAGCCAGGACTGTTGCCTGGTCTGCTGACTTTGGGATTCACCAGCTCCATAGCCCTGTAAGCCAGCAGCCTTTTGTCTGATCTGCCGACTTTGGGACTCGCTGGCTTCCACAGCCCTGTGAGCCAGCAGCCTGCTGTCTGACCTGCCAGTTCTGGGTTCGTCAGCCCCTTCAGCCACGTGAGTCAAAAGAAGCCTCCAGCCAATGCTTGACTCACGGACTTTGGGACTTGCTAGCCTCCACATTTCCTTCAGATAAATCTCTTTCTCGCTCTCTTTATATAT
>NW_004443969.1:5542876-5566575 GCF_000243295.1 Trichechus manatus latirostris
TATGTATATATATGGAGTCCTGGTGGCACAGTGGTTAAAGCGATCGACTGCTAACCAAAAGGTTGCTGGTTCAAAACCACCAGTGGCTCCATGGGAGAAAGATGTAGCAGTCTGCTTCTGTACAGATTTACAGCTTCAGAAACCCTATGGGGTTGCTATGAGTCAGAATTGAATTGATAGCAGTGGGTTTTTTGTTTGTTTATACATATATATATATATATATATATATATGTATATATATATATATATATGTATATACACACACTTCACTGGTGAGAGAGCCTAAGACATTACCCAGAATCCAATATAACATACTGCAATATCTTTCATGTGCTAGTCATTTGCCTGCTTGCTCTCAGATCCATTTCTTGCCCTTTTCCTGCTTTGTCTGAATCCCAGGAAGGTGATTCCTGCCAACTCCATTTCCTAGGCCCAATTGTCCGTGCCTAGAAGGAGATAGAACAATAAGATAAAAAGATAAAGTGAAAGCTCTGACAGAAAAAGAGGAGAAGCCAAGGTATCCCCCCTCCTCCACCATTCATGAAGCTTCTCCCGTAGTGGCTGCCTCTCCTTTGTTCCCATTCTAGTTCTAGCCAGGGACAATGGTTCTCTGGCTCTGCTAACCCTGCTCCTCTATTGGTTTCTCTGAGGATGGATGGTAGAGGCGTCCTGCTATTGCTGCTTTCTGGGATGCCTTCCCTTCCCCAGTTTGGTTTTCCAGACCTTCCAGCACCTTTGTATCTAGCTCTAGGCATTAAAATCCCTCAGTTGAAGTACCTGACTTGGGCTCTGATTTCTGACTGGATCCCATCTGATACACTGAGGTGACAATACCTGAGAAGTTGTTAGGCAAAGAGCAAACAGACCATGGTGCTTACAGAAGAAACAGTGTAGATATTGCAAGGCTCACATCCCAAAATGTCCAATGAAGATATAAAATAACTAATAACCCTGTTATTGAAAATAGATAACACAATGGAAACATTTAGTCATTTAATGTTAAAAAGCCACTTTCATTTTGTTCTTATCTTCATTCTTTAGCAATCTGTCACCAATAGAGAAACCATGGGAAATGGAGCAGAGTGAATAAAGCTTAATGCCCACGCTGAGCCCAAAATAGTTCCAAGTGGATTTGCCTACACAAAAGAAAGAAAGATGTAATCACCACCTGGAGTAGGTAACAAAATGTATTTAACACTGCTGTTCCTCTAAAGACCCCTACTGCTCTCCCACCAGAAACTGTTTCTGTGAATTAATTTGACCTTCCCGTGACACAAAATCACTCAAGCTTATTGCACGGAAGAGTCCAGGACAGTTGGTGACAGTGGCCTAAAGAGCCTAGGAGTCACTCATCCTTTGGGAGAGGTTTCCAAAATCAAACTGTGGTGCTCTGTGAAAGATTGGGGCTGTTTCATTACCTTTGGCAAGATTTGGGTCAACATGGCAAGCTTCTAAGCAAATCCTTTTCTAATTTATTGAAATGGAGCAGAAATAGAAGTCACAAGGGGGGCTAGTTTTATTCTTATACCATTTACACAGATGGTGGTTCATTGGTGGAATTCTCGTCTTCCATGTGGGAGATCCAGGTTCAATTCCCCACCAATGCACCTCATGCATAGCCACCACCCGTCTGTTGCGGTGATGCTGAACAGGTTTCAGTGAAGCTTCCAGACTAAGATGTACTAGAAAGAAAGGCCTGGCAGTCTACTTCTGAAAATCAGCCAATGAAAACTCTATAGATCACAACAGGTCCGATCTGCAAACCAATCGTAGGGATGGTACAGGACCAGGCAGCATTTTGTTCAGTCGTGCATGGGGGCACCATGAGTTGGGAGCCACCTTAATGGCAGCTAACAACAAGAACAAATTCACCACCTACTTCACTCCACCACTACTATCTGGCAGAACCTATACTCAGGAAAAGATCTGGTCAGCTCATTCACACTGAGGTATAAATGGCCAAAATCTTCTGTGTCTATTTATGAATTACAGTTGTCCTAAATAAATAAATAAAGCAACAATAAGAAACCAAAACTGTTGGGCCTAGCTTTTAACAATGGATTATCTAATATAATAACAAAAGCGCAAACAGAAAAAGACTAAATAAATGGGACCTCATAAAAATTAAAAACTTTTGTTCATCAAAGGACTACCAAAAAAGTGAAAAGAGAAGCTACCAACTGGGAGAATATCTTCATAAACCATATATCCAGTAAGAATCTAATAAGCAAAATATATATAAAATTTTGACGACAACAAATAGCCAACTCAATCATAAAATGGGCAAAAAACTTGAGTAGGCATTTCATCAAAGAAGACATTCAAATGGCCACCAAACACATGAAAAGATGCTCAACATCATTAGCCATAGAGAGATGTAAATCAAAACCACAATGAGATACCACTTCATTCCCACTAGGATGGCTAAGATTAAAAAAAGAAGAAAATAACAAATGTTGGCGAGGATGTGGGAAAATTGGAAACCCTTGTCCATTGCTCGTGGGAGTGTAAAAAGGTACCGCAGTTGTAGAAAACAGTGTAGTGGTTCCTCAAAAAACTAAAACTAGAACACCATATGACCCAGTAATTCCACTTCTAGTTATATACCCAAAAGACTTGAAAGCAGAGACTTGTACACCAATGTTCATTGCAGCACTATTCACAATAGCCAAAAGGTGAAAACAGCCTAAATACCTATCAACAGATGAATGGATAAACAAAATGTGGTACATACATGCAATGGAATACTACTCAGCAAGTAAGAGAAATGAAATCTTGATACATACCACAATATGGATGGAGCTTGAAGATAATTCTGAGAGAAATAAGTCAATCACAAAAGGACGACTATCGTATGACCTCACTTATATAAAAAAAAGACAAGAACAGACAAATGTATAGAGACTAAATTTATTAGTGGTTAGCAGGAGTGGAAGGGAGAGGAAAAGGGGAAGTTATTGCTTACGGAGTACTGAGTTTCTGTTTATGGTAATGGAAAAATCACATTGATTAAGGGAAGCGTTGCACAGCCAATTATTGTTAAGTGGCAAAAGTTGTGTGATAGACATATTTACAATGAAAAAAGAAAAAAAAAGTAGCTGCTGAGTCTGCTTATGTAAACTCAAACACCTCATGGGATTTGGTTTCTTGTTTTGGAGGTTTAGTGTCATAGTTTCTTGGGACATCTCAGTTAATTGGCCTAATGATGTGATTTGTGCTTCTGTTCTACCTCCTAGTTCATTGCATAGTTCCCGGGGGGTGTTGAAAGCTTGCGAGCAGCCATCCAAGGCACAATTGGTTTCTATTTGCCTGGAGCAACAGAAGAAGGAGGAGGATCAGGAATAAGAGGAGAAAATGGAATATGTGGCTAATTGCCTCCATGAACAACTGCCTCTTTTGCATGAGACCAGAAGAATTGGATGGTGCTGGTTACCATTACTGAACATTTTGATCAAAGATTCTATGCAAGAATCCTGATCAAAAGGGGAAAAATGCAGAACAGAATTTCAAATTCTCATGGAATCCAGAATTTTTGGAGCCATTAGAGGCTGGATGAACCCCTGAAACTATTGCCCTGAGATAATCTTTAAACCTTAAACCAAAAATATCCCCTGAAGTCTTCTTAAAACCAAACAATAGTTGAACTTAACTAGTAAAAGATGTCTTCCTGAGCATTGTGCTCTTTTAACAAGTATCTATATGGGATCAAATCGACAACAGCAACTTGAAAGATTAGATAGGAAGCTTAGGGGGCAGTGAATTTATTTTAATGGGGGAGGAACGACCCAGAAAAGGAGGGTGAGAATGGTTGCAAAATTCAAACAGTGTAATGTCACTGACTTGTACATGTAGAACCTGTTGAATTAGTGTGTGTTTTGCTTTGCATATTTGCAACAACAAAACAATAAAATAAAAAAATAATGTGGACTATGATAGCACCAAACTGAAAAACGCATTGCCATGGAGTCAATTCTGACTCAGGGGACAGAGTAGAACTGCCCCATAGGGTTTCCAAGGAGCAGTTGGTGGATTCAAACTGTTGACCTTTTGGTTAGCAGCCAAGCTCTTAACCACTGTGCCATCAGGGCTCCTTGATAACACAGGTGTCATATTTAAGAAAAAATTAAATTAAACTGACACTAAGAATTAAAAAGCAAGATGAGAAAACTTAACTTCATTTGTTGTGCTCTAAAATACTTTTCCCTGGCTTCCACTGTCCATTCAGCCAAAAAGAAGAAGGAGGAGGAGGGTGAGGATGAGGATGACTTTGTCTGGCTAGCAAATAAGTTATTTAAATTTAAGGTTTATATTTGTAATGTGAGACCTCATACAGTGAGGAATAAGTGTAATCAACATCCAAGCCCTTCTACTGAGTCTCTGAGTGACCTTGCGCAAATAGACTGGTTTTCTCTGGGCCTTAGCTTCCTAATACATAAACTGATAGTCTTTTTTTTTTTTTTTAATGTGTTTAATCTCAGCAAAATATGTAAGAAATAATACCCTGGACAGATGGCGAACAGTGATATGACCAGAGATTTTTATACTGTATTTTGTTGACACCTTTTGGTTTTTGAACTGTGAGACTGTATTAAGTATTAAAAATAAATAATGTTAAAAAAGAAAAGAAGAGAGCTCCTAATAGGCATTTCATGTTCTGTAGGTGAGCGGGCAGATATTTTAAGCTCAGATTATACTCTGATCATTAGACCACACAAGGCTTTTATTTTTATATCTTCATATAAGTTATGTACTTATTAAGCACTTACTGAATATCAGGGACAATGTCATTATTCTATTTATTTTTTTCCTTATGCCTCTGAAGTAAATATTAGGTTGAATTACATGAAATGGCTGATATCCAACCATCTTTGACCTTCAGAAATGTCAGTTTTACAAGATACAAGGGAAAGATTAGTCCAAAGGACTAATGGACCACAACTACCACAGCCTCCACCAGACTGAGTCCAGTACAACTATCTGATGCCCGGCTACCACCACTGACTTCTCTGACAGGGATCACAACAGAGGGTCCTGGACAGAGCTGGAGAAAAATGCAGAACAAAATTCTAACTCACAAAAAAGACCAGACTTACTGGCCTGACAGAAACTGGAGAAACCCCAAGAGTATGGCTCTCAAACACTCTTTTAGCCCAGTAATGAAGTCACTCCAGAGGTTCACCCTTTAGCCAAAGATTAGACAGCCCCATAAAACAAAACGAGACTAATGGAGCACAACAGCCCAGGGACAAGGACTAGAAGGCAGGAGGGGACAGGAAAGCTGGTAATAGCAGACCCAAGGTCGAGAAGGGAGAGTGTTGACATGTCGTGGGGTTGTTAACAAATGTCATAAAACAATATGTGCACTAACAGTTTACTGAGAAACTATTTGTTCTGTAAATCTTCGTCTAAAGTACAATAAAAAGAAAAAGAAAAAAAAAGTCAGTTTTATCTGATTCAATCTAATGTTAATGTCCTCATTTTAATGTTGAGGAACCTAAGATTCACAGAAGCTGTGCAACTTTGCCCAATGGCACACACAGCAGGCAAAAAAGACTCTTGACTTGAAGCCAGGTCTTCTGTTTCCACTGAGTAGTGAGTATGAACTTCAGACCTTAAAACTAAATGTACAAGAAACATTTAACTATGTACAAGAAAGGTTCCTTTTCCTATATGTGACCTTAAATGCCACCAGGTGGTAGAAACTTGACATCAATTAAGTCAGGATTCCCTCACCACTTCCCACCCATTCTCTACAATTGTGTCTGACTTAGGGGGAAAGCTGTGTAAACTCACAGCATAGGGGCAGGTAGTTACATTTCCTGAGTCCACACTTGTCCCCACTGGCACTCCACTTAGAGAAACCTTGTCCTATCTGGTATCTGTTGAGACTGCTCCACCGGGGCCTAAGAAAGATGCTCCAAATCCTGCTATCTCGAGCACTCTCAAGGCCCTGTCTGACAGCACAGGACACATTCACCTAGCTCTCCTGAGCCACTCTACTGCCAAGGGAAATTTAGTGGGCATGTAAACCCCGTCACCATTTCCATGCGTCTCTCAGGTATACAGGAAATCATTCTACTGCTTCCTTCACCTCGTCGGAGCTCGAGGAAACTTTGGAAGGTGCTCAGTTCCCCCTCAGACATTTCTTCTGTTTCTGCTCTATGCTGGCCTGGAGTGGGAGTTCTGGGATCTCATTGCCTTTACCTCAGCTTTGGGGGTCCTGGTCCTCTTTGCTCTCAGCAGGAGGTACACCTCGCAGACCACTTTCTCTGAAACCTACCAAGTCTTTTCACCACTAGCTTCTTCACTGGCTTTCCAGGATCTGGTTCGCCTCTGATATACTGTATAAATCCAAGCCTGGAGTTCCATCAAGGCATTGCCTTTTTTATTTTATTTTTGGTGAAAATATGTACAGCAAAACCCACTCCCATTCCACAGTTTCTAGACATAATGATCAGTGACATTGGTTACATTCTTCACATTGTGTTAACAATCTCATTATTTCTGTTCTAGTTGTTTCACTTCTATTTACTTAATCTCCCTGTCCGCCCCCACCACCCACCTTCTCTTCTATGCTTTAAAAGACCAATTGTTGTATTATAGATGGCTGCTTATAAGCTTTTAAGACCCCAGACACTACTCTCCATACTAGGAGGTAGAATGTAAACTTTAAGAACTATATTATGCCAGTTGACTGGTTGTCCCATGAGATCACAGCCCTAAGTCCCCAAACCAGGATAACTAATTCCATTGATAGTCTTGGTCTACACTTGTATATGTAGCCACTCCCCTGTCCTTTTTTTTGATTGTTGTTATTGTTGCAAAACCATATACAACTTAGCATTTGCCCATTCGTCTGTCTTCCCTACGTACAGTTTATTGACATCAGTTACATCAGTCATGCTGTGCAAACTTCACTTATATTTGGTGCCACCTTTCCCATTTCTATACAGAAAAAGTGGCTACTACCTATGGAGTACTTCTCCCTCCTCCTCCCCCACCCCGCCCCTGCTAACCACTAATAAACATTAATTTCTGTATATTTACCTATTCAAGTCATTTCATAGAATATTCAATATCTGTTTTTTTGTGATTGGCTTATTTCACTCAACATAATGTCCTCAAGATTCATCCACGTTGTAAGATGTTTCAGGAACTCATTTTTTTCTTTATCACTAAGTAGTATTCTGTTGTATGTATGTATCACATTTTACTTATCTGTTCATCCATTGATGGGCGCTTGGGTTGTTTCCATCTTTTTGCAATTGTGAATAGTGCTGTAATGAACACTGGTGTGCATATGTTCGTGTCATGTCTATTAGATCCCTAGGATGTGAGTCATATGGCAACTCTACCTCTAGTTTTTTGAGGAACTGCCACACTGTTTTCTACAATGGCTGTACCATTTTCATTCCCATCAGCAATAGATTAGGGTACTAATTTCCCCACATCCCCTCCAACCATTGTTATCCCCTCCCATTTTTTTTTTTTTAATCTTAGCCATCCTAGTGTGAGTGAAATGTTATCTCATTGTGGTTTTGATTTTCATTTCTCTGATGGATAATGATGCTGAGCACCTTCACCTTTTCATGTGTCTGTCGGCCATTTGAATATCCTCTTTGGTGAAGTGTCTGTTCATGTCCTTTGCCCAGTTTTTGATTGAGTTATTTTTTTGTTGTTAAGTTGTAGATGTTTTCTGTATATTTTAAATATTAGACCCTTATAGGTTATATCATTCTTGAAGATTTTTCCTATTCTGTAGCTTGTCTCTTTACTCCTTTGAAGTTCTTTTCATGAGCCTAAGTATGTAACTTGTATGAGGCCCCAAGTATCTAGTTTGTTTTCTGTTGCTTGTGCATTCATTATTGTTTGATAATCTATCACTGAAAAACAATTAGGTCCCAAAGCTTCGCTTCTATATTTTCTTCCAAGAACTTTATGGTTTTAGATTAAACATTTAGGTCTTTGATCCATTTTGAATTAGTTTTTGTGTATGGCATGAGGTATGGATCTTGTTTTATTTTTCAACCTGTGGAAATCCAGTTTTGCCAGCACCATCTGTTGAAGAGACTGTTCCTTCTCCAGTGAACGGATTTGGCTCTCTTATTGAAAATCAACCAACCATAGATGTTTGGGTTTATTTCTGGGTTTTCAGTTCTGTTCCATTGGTCTATGTGTCTATAATTAAAACAGTACCAAAATGTTTTGATTACCATAGCTGTGTAACATGTTTTGAAGTCAGAAAGTGTGAGGCCTCTTACTTTATTCTTCTTCAAAATTGCTTTAGCTATTTGGGGTCTCTTGTCTTTCCATATAAAATTGAGGATTATTTTTTTCCATTTCTGTAAAGAATGCTGTTGCAATTTTGGTTGCGATTGCATTCCATCTTTGGGTAGTATTGACACTTCTCTGTATTAAGTCTTCTAATCCATGAGCATGGAATATGTTTCCATCTATTTAGGTCTTCTTTAGTCTCTTTCAGCAGTATTTTATAATGTTCATTGTATAAGTCTTTCACATCCCTTGGTAAATTATGTCCAGATATTTTATTCTCTTAGGTGCTGTTGTAAATGGAGTTGTTCCCTAATTCCCCTTTCAGATTTCTCATTGCTGGTGTATAAAAACCCAACTGCTTTTTGTGTGTTGACCTTGTATCCTACAACTTTGCTAAATTCCACTATCAGTTCTAAAAGCTTTTTAGTAGATTTTTTGGGATTTCCTATATATAGGATCATGCCATCAATGAATATAGTTTTGCCCCTTTCTTTCCAATTTGGATAACTTTTATTTCTTTTTCTTGTCTTATTGCTCTGTCTACGACTTTCAGTACAATATTGAATAGGAGTGGTGAGAGTAGGCGTCCCCGTCTTCCCATTTTCAAGGGGAAAGTTCTCAATCTTTCTCTATTGAGTATAACATTGGTTGTTGGTTTTTCATAAATGCCCTTGATCATGTTGAAGAACTTCCTTTTTAGTCCTTCCTTTTAGGAATGAAAGAAAGGGTGCTGGATTTTATCAAATGCCTTTTCGATTGAGATGATCATGTGGTTCTTTTCCTTTGTCCTTTTATGTGGTGTATTACATTGACTGATTTTCTAATTTTGAACCAACCTTCCATTCCTGGAATAAACCCCACTTAATCATGGTGTATAATTCTTTTGATATGCTGTGGGATTCTGTTTGCTAGTATTTTGTGGAGAATTTTGGCATCTATACTCATAAGGAATATTTGTCTGTAGTTTTCTTTTTTTGTGTCTTTGTCTGGCTTTGGTACCAGGACAATATTAGCGTCATAGAAAAAGGGAGTATTCCCTCTTCCTCTACTTTTTGGAAGCATTTGAACAGGATTGGTGTCAGTTCTTTTCTAAATGCTTGATAGAATTCTCCAGTGAAGTTGTCTGGTCCTGGACTTTTCTTTGTTGGGAGGCTTTTTATTACTGATTCAATCTCTTTACTTGTTGTGGGTCTGTTAAGGTTTTATACTTCCTTTTGAGTCAGTTTGGGTGGGTTATGTTCTTCTAGCCATTTGTCCATTTTATCAAAGTTATCAATTTTGTTGGAGTAGTTATTCATAGTATTCTGTTATGATCCATTTTACTTCAGTTGAGTCAGTTATAATGTTTCCACTTTCATTTCTTATTTTGGTTATTTGCATCTTCTTTCTTTGTTTCTTTTAAGCCTAGCAAGTGATTTGTCAATTTTATCGATCTTTTCAAAGAACCAACTTCTGGATTTGGTGATTCTCTCTACTTTTATCTTCTGTTCTCTATTTCATTTATTTCTGCTCTGATCTTTATTATTTCTTTTTTTCTAGTAGCTTTAGGTTTAATTCATTCTTCTTTTTCTAGTTCCTCAAGCTGTAGAATTAGACTATTTATTTGAGACCTTTCTCCTTTTTTAATGTAGGTGTTTATTGCTATAAATTTTGCCTTCACTGCATTCCATAAGTTTTGGTATGATGTGTTTTAATTTTCATTCATCTCCAGGTATTTTCTTTGTTTCACTCTTGATGTATTCCTTCAGTCAATAGTTGTTTAGTACTGCATTGTTTAATTTCCATAAATTTGTGTGTTTTCTAGTTTTGCCTCTGGTGTTTATTTCCAATATTATTCCTTTGTGGTCAGAGAAGATACTTTGTATAATTTCAGTCTTTTAAAATTTGTTGAGATTTGTTTTGTGGCCTAGCATATGGTCTACTCTGGAAAATAATCCATATGCACAGGAATAAAATGTGTATTGTTCTGATGATGGGTGGAGTATTCTATATATGTTCACTAGGCCTGATTGGCTTAGGTATTATTTAAGTCCTCTATGTCCTTACTGATCTTCTTTTTAGATGTTCTGTCAGAATTGAAAGTGGTATATTGAAGTCCCCAATTATTATTGTGGAAAATCAATTTTGAAACGAAAAAAAATCAGGAGTCAAGTTTCTCCTTTATGTTCCTTTCTTTCATCTCTTACTTTAAGCAATAAAGGCAAAATAACTACTAGCCTAAATGGTGAGGGTTAGAAAAGGGATGGGATAACAGATGGGAAGAGAGGAAAACATCAAGTTAATGCTCAAAATATTGCCCCGCCATATATATTTTTTGTTCTTTTCTCGACACAGCTTCCCGAGTAATGTTCTCAAACTTGAGGGTGCCTAAAAATTGTCAGACGGACATTGGTGGTTCATTGGTAAAATTGTTGCCTTCTGTGTGGGAGACCCTGATTCAATTCCCGGCCAATGCATCTCATGTGCAGTTACCACCTGTCCCTCAGTGGAGGCTTGTGTGTTGCTAAGATGCTGATCAGGTTTCAGCAGAGTTTCCAAACTAAGATGGTCTAGGAAGAAAGGCCTGGTGATCTACTTACAAAAATTAGCCAATGAAAACCCTATGGATCATAATGTTCCAATCTGCAACTGGTCATGGGAATGGTGCAGTACCCGGTAGCATTTCATTACACTGTGCATGGAGTGGCCATAAGTTGAGGGCTGAACAGCTAACAACAACAATAAGAATTGTCAAGGAGAATTGTTTAAAATGCACAGACCCTGTTTAACTTTGAAGAATACTACTCTAGACCAATGGAAACAGGATAATCTATATGGTTACATTATTGTTCATTTGTAAACATGTCCAGATTGAAGTAAAAGCTTGCAATCTGGCAAGACAGAAGGGAATTTTTTAGGTTAATGAAACTGAAATTTTCCAAGCGAGATTTGAATACCAGCAGCCTGGCACTGTTTGAATAGCAAAGCCCATTGAAACTACAACTCTGTGGCCCTTTTGCTTTGCCTGTAAAGCAATTCCTTTAAACACAGATGGGGCTCTGGGTCATTATTTAGCCAAAATTCAGGTGAGATAGAAATCCATCAAAATGGCAAAACAGATCAGAGAGGGGAGCCAAACAAATTCTACTGCTATGCTCGATCTAAATTGTAAAGGAGAGTAAGGAACAGAGAAAAGCATGTAATTAGAGGCATTTTAAGCTCTTTAGTGGGAGGAACAGCAAAATATTTTATATTTGAAATTGTAGTGGGTACTTGAAGTTCTAAGGTAGTAGGAATGGGGATAAAGGAACAAGGAGAAAAGGGGATTAAAAAGAAAGAGGCACAATGTGCACTCAGCCACACAGGGAAAGCATTTGATCAGACACCTGGAAGAATCAAAGAGATAGTGTAGGAGCAAGGACTAAGTATAGTGAGAGATGTCAGGCTGGAGAGAAAAAGAATAAGAGATTGCAGAGAGGCGGCTTAACAGGCCAGGAAGAACTGAGATGGAAGCTGTTTGAGTATCTACAAGAGATAAAATAAAAGTTGCTCTTTTTTTAAAGTAAGGATATTTCGCTAGTACAAAGTCTCTGAAAAGCAAATCAGTTGTTGTTGAGTCAGTTCTGACTCATGGTGCCCCCACATGTTATAAAGTAGAAGTATGCTGCACAGGGTTTTCAAGGCTGTGACCTTTTGGAAGCAGATTGCCGGGCCTTTTTTCCAAGGCACCTCTGGATGGGTTCGAACTGCCAACCTTTCAGTTAGTAGGCAAGCATTTAACCATTTGCACCACTCAAGGACTCCACAAAAGCCTCTAGACATGCAATTAATGTTTAATTTAGATTACATAGTTTATCATGCTCACTATGTATTTTTCTAAAAATACTTTAAAAAGTACTACCTTCTTAACTACATTTCAGTGGAGGGATAGAGAGCATCATATAGTTCCAGAGAGTTTCCTCTCGTTAAGGCTAATTTTGTTCTCCACCTGATCCTGCCAATTGAGAAAATACGCATAAGTTGTTTCTTCAACAAGGAACAACTCTCAAAACTGCTCTAGTTCTTAATGAAAAACCAAAAAAATTCCAATGTTTCAAATTTCAAAAAGCTATCCTTGTACAAATAATCCCTCAAAGTTGTATAGCACTTTATACTATTTAAAGTATTTTCAGATGCATTCCCTCCTTTGAATTTTAGTGAATTCCACCATAAAAGGCACTTTCTGTTTCATATGTTTTTACATACTGCTTTTCCACAGTCAAAAGCAATTCAACATTTGTTGTTGTTGTTAGTTGCCATCAAGTTGGCTTCAACTCATGGCAACCCCATATACAACAGAACAGAATGTTGCCCGGTCCTACACTATCTTCACAATTGTATGCTCAAGGCCATTGTTGCAGCCACTATATACTTTTGAGTGACTTTCCACCTAGGGGACTCATCTTCCAGCAGTATATCAGACACTGCTGTGTTGTGATCCATAGGGTTTTCACTGGTTAATTTTCGAAAGTGATCGTCAGGTCTTTCTTCTCGGTCTGTCTGGAAGCTCTGCTGAAACTTGTCTCCCATGGATGACCCTTGCTGGCAGTTGAAATACCAGTGGCATAGCTTCCAGCATCATAGCAACATACAAGCCAGCACAGTACAGATGAGTGGTGGAATAAAATGTTAGACATAATTAGTTTCTTATAACCTCAATACTCTCAATCTTTCACTATTTCCTCTTTAGTTTTTCCTTTCTCTTTCCTCCGGACTAGAGAGCATTTTATTTTGCTAATCAATTCTCTTGACTCTGCCAAATTTCTATCTTTGACTTAATGACATAACTCAAGACCTATAAGACCTAGAAAAATCTGGGTTGGGATAAACATCTGGTCATCTCTATCATAGCCAGCTACTCAGGTCACTGGTAGAGGGAGAGCCACTGCAGCTTCTCGGGGCTATTGAAGGGCATCAGGGGGCTACAAACCACAGGTTTAAAGCCAGATGAGACCTGGCTTTGAACCACAGATTTACCATTTAATAGTTGTGTGGCACTTCCCCTGAAGTGCTGATATCTGCTTAGTATCATTTGTAAAGTTTCTAAGTGCAACAACATTCCTGCCATATAATAGGCATTGAACGAATGTCCACTCCTGTCCCTTACCTCACAGGAGGAGGACTGTTAAAGAAAGGAGTCACCCACTGCTTAGGTGACGAGGTGGGGTGTGATCCTTCTCTAAAGAGTTGAAGTTGGGAACTTATAGAATCCTAGGATAATTGTATCCACTGCTAAACTATGACCTGCCCACCAAGCCAGGAAAGCAGAACAACCTAGTGCCAACACCTGAGTGGACCACATAATCCTTACTCAGGGACGTCATGTGGCACCTACAGACCATAATCCCAGAATGGCCCCAAACACACATGCAGGTCACCTTCAACCACCCCGGTAATCATACAACAAAACCCAGATATCGCCAGCCAATCCATATCATTCAAATATTTTGCTTTCCTAACGTGGGCCTGAGACTGCTTGGGTGTTTTGGCTTTAAAAGACGCACTCCCTCTTTCCTCTCCCAAACCTCTGTCTGCATCAAGTTCCCCGACTGGAAGTAAATCATTTCCACTTAGGGCTCAATTTTGGGCCTCATATCGTCTTTATTTTTTTTCTTTAACAGCACATAGGAAGAATTAGTTGCTCAGTCTTTGTGGAAAAAGCTTGGCCTTTAATCCCCTATGGGAGGAAGTAAAAGAAAGCCCCCATGAAACTAAAATGATAGCTGTTGATTCTTTGCTTAAAAAAGAGAAAAAAGTTGGAAGAACTGGACTAGAAGGTAGGAAGAAGTTGCTTCAACAGTACAACTGCTCTCTGTGACAGGTGATGGTTCAGTTTCAATGAGCATTTACTGAGTAGCTTTGATCAAATAAAGCATTGGATGCCAGAGGTATGAAGATGAATAGAACATCGTCCTTACACTAAAAACTTCAAAGCCTAGTGAGGAAGACAAATGAAACGCATAATGTAACACATCATGATGGTGATTGGTGCTAAAAGAGACTCAAAGTGAAGAGTAGTCTGGGGTTATAGAGAAGGGAAGGGTCAACTCTGACTGAAGCAGTAAGGGAAGGGCTCACACAATATTGATGCCAATTGTTGTTGTCAGGTGCCATCAAGTTGATTCCGACTCATAGCGACCCTACGTACGATAGAACAAAACACTGCCCGGTCCTGCACCATCCTCACAATCCGTGTTATGCTTGAGCCCATTGTTGCAGCCACTGTGTCTGTCTATCTCATTGAGTGTCCTCCTCTTTTCTGCTGATGCTCTACTTTACCAAGCATGATGTACTTCTCCAGGGGCTGATCCCTCCTGATAACATGTCCAAAGTATGTGAGGTGAAGTCTTGCCATCTTCGCTTCTAAGGCGCATTCTGGATGTACTTCTTCAAGACAGATCTGTTCATTCTTATGGCAGTCCATGGTATGTTCAGTATTCTTCGCCAGCACCATAATTCAAAGGCGTCAATACTTTTTCGGTCTTGCTTATTCATTGTTCAGCTTTTGCATGCATATGAGGTGATTGGAAACACCATGGCTTGGGTCAGGCACATCATACTCTTCAAGGTGACGTCTTTGCTTTTTAACACTTTAAAGAGGTCTTTTGCAGCAGATTTGCCCAATGCAATGCGTCTTTTGATTTCTTGACTGCTGCTTCCATGGGTGTTGATTGTGGCTCCAGGTAAAATGAAATCCTTGACAACTTCAATCTTTTCTCTGTTTATCATGATGTTCCTTATTGGTCCAGTTGTGAGGATTTTTGTTTTCTTTATGTTGAGGTGTAATCCATACTGAAGGCTGTAGTCTTCAGTATGTAGGTGTAAATTAGGATCTTCATGTTGGTTCTAACCAGTTATTATTATGTGAAAATGAAAAAATTGTGAAGTTTATTGGTGTCTCTCTTTTGTCCAAACTCTTCTATTTCCTCTTAATGGTCTTTTTAATTTTTACATAAATTTTTATTTTGCAAGTGTGTAGGTGTGTGTGTATAAACATACCTCTTTTGACTTTAATGCCAAAAATGCCTTCCTTTCTACTACTTCCATCTTTATTTTCTGCTCTGTGTTTTCTTCATTATTCTTATCAAGTTTGCCAGCACCTAACCAGCCTGTAACCCAGCACCATGTACCAGGATCCCTGTAAAAGAAACACCTGGAGAGGCCCAGTTTATGATCTTAATATGCAGCCCCTGTTTCAAAGTCCTACTTTCAAAGCTCCATGTGATTCTGCAACTTTCAAGTATATTTGCACTTTTGAAGGTACTGTTGTCTCTACTCAGAGTGGAAGCTCTATGCCCAACTCTACATACTTTCTTGTTGGCCCTCAAGAGTATTTTTCCTTAATAGTATATTTGCTGGAGCTCTCTGTTTAGTCTTGCCTAAAGCTATCACTCCTTCAGCTGACTCTTAAGTCACACTGATCCAGGAAAAAGGAATTTATTTTGCTCACGATTGACAGTGTGGGAGCTGGAAGTAGTATAACCTGATAAAGAGTCCCCAACTGGCCCAAAACTATATTTTCTGTGCAGTTCCAGTAAGCACCCTCCCTAGCTGCTGAAATTAAATAGCAGAAATTTACTATTTAATCATTTCATACCCATGCTTGGGTAATGGGGCAGCTTTGGTTGAAACTTACCTCAGACACTATTATATAGGCCACAAAAGCACTTTGCAAGCTATAATGCAGTACAAAAACATAGAGTGGTATTCCAATTATACTAGAAACATCAACCCATTAAAGGATAAAGTCTTTCTGCATAGATCACACCCATCCCTCTTTATCAACATTTACATCAACTACTTTGGGATTAAGTTGTACTGTTGTTCCTTGGGGTCATTAAAAAGCTACCCATTGGACTGCAAAACCAAACTCATTGCTGTGGAGTTGATTCCAACTCATAGGGACTCTATAGGACAGAGTAGAACTGCCCCCATAGGGTTTCCAAGGAGCATCTGGTGGATTCAAACTGCTGATCTTCTGGTTAGCAGCCTGAGCCCTTAAGCACTGCACCACCAGGGCTCCCATTTGACTGCAGAGGGGTACAAAGGAGACTTCAACTTTTCAAGACTATTCCTTTATTTAAAAGAGAGAGACAGAGATAAACATTTATTAATTTTGAGTGGCGGATATATATGTATTTTAAAAAATTATTATCTGTGGCTTTCTGAATTTTAAAATGTCTCTAAATTAAAAGAAAATTAAAAATCTCCATGAGCAGAACTGCATACCTACTAACAAAAACCAATTGCAGTTGAGTCAACTCCAACTCATGATGACCCCGTGTGTGTCAGAATTGAACTGTGCTCCATAGGGTTTTCAGTGATTGATTTTTCAGAAATAGATTGCCAGGACTTTCTTCCAAGGCAGCTCTGGATGGATTCAAACTGCCAATCTTTCAGTTAGTAGCCGAGGGCTTTAATCATTTGCACCACCCAGGGACTGCTCCATACCTACTAAACCAAAAAAATACAAACCCATTGCCATCGAGTCCATTCCAACTTGTAGCAACCTTATAGGACAGAGTAAAACAGCTCCATAGAGTTTCCAAGCTGTAATCTTTGCAAAGGCAGATTGCCACATCTTTCTCCCATGTATACCTATTAGGTGGAGCTAAAGAATACACAATTAATGTGCAAGATACAGAGACAGGCTCTGTTAATCATCTGGCTTCTAATAACTCACTGCCGTCAGGTCGATTCCTACTCATAGCGACCCTATAGGACAGAGCAGAGCTGCCCCATAGGGTTTCCAAGGCTGTGATCTTTCCGGAAGCAGACTGCCACATCTTTCTCCCGCAGAGCAGCTAGTGGGTTCGAATCACCAACATTTCAGTTAGCAGCTGAGCGTTTTAACCATTGCGCCTCCGGAGCTCCACTGGCTTCTAATGATAACTTCTAAATCTCCCATATGTAGCTATTTTTCTTTTTTAAAATGTCCATTTTCTAATTTCTCTTAGCACCCCTCCCCCATTACTGCTGAGACTATCCACTGTGCGATAGGAGCATTATTTATAATAGTAGGAAAATGGAAACAATAGGGACAAGGTGCAGACATTGAGGGTGGTAACTCTAATGACCGAAATTATGTTAATGAAAAAATGTGAAATTTAGAAAGTGGAATACCAAATTGTTCCTACACTAAGATTATAACAGTGTAAATACTGTATTAAAAAAACCCCAAAACCCATTGCCATCAAATCAATTTTGACTCATAGCAACCCTATAGGACAGAGTATGACTGCCCCACAGGGTCTCCAAGGAGTGGCTGGTGGATTCAAACTGCTGACTTTTTTGGTTAGCAGCCTAAACTCTTAACCACTGCACCACTAGGGCTCCTTAGAAATATTAGTGTTCCCCAGTTCCCGATAGCTTCCATTTTACTTTTGAAAATATCACTGTTAACAAATAATGTTTATGTGTACCTAACTATGTGTCAAAAATATAACATCATGTGTTAGAATGATAAACATTCAGTTACTGAGAGGTTTTTGGCTTAAGAGAGGAGAAGAGGAATAGAATCAGTCAGTAATACACAGGCCCTCAATTGGATTGGCAGTGCTTCTTTTCTTTTTTAAGGGGAGCAAATATGTTATAATGTTAAGACTTGATAAAGGTAGGGTGGTGGATGCATGTGTGTACCTTACATTTTCTCTATTCTTGTCTGAGACATAAACTATCTCACAATTTTTTATAAATATCATTGTTGAAACTGATTCCATTGTGCCGGCCATTTGACCTTTTTGACACGTATTACTGAAATATTACAGGAAACAGCAGTGAGAGAATTTAGAAAGTGGAAGTAGAGAATAGAGCAAAAAGAAGGGGAGGGGAGCTGTGCAAAGTGGGGAGCTGAGAGATACAGGTTACAGTTGATAGAACAGGAAATAAATGTGCCTATATTAAGAAAGTTACAAAGGGGAACTAAAGTAAGTGCATTACCTAAAATTACAATAGAGGAATTAAAAATAATGATACATCCATATTGGGAGGGGGAGGGTGTAAGTGAACGAAGCCATCGTCTATCAGAAAGGGAAGGAAGTCCACAGATAAAGTCTGCCTGTTTGATTAAAACAAAAAAAAGAGTGGAGATATGACTGTATTATGTAGAGATAGGGAAGTAACCACCAGAAGAGTTAAAAAACTGAAGCTGTTAAGAATTTAAATCTGGTTGTTTTTAGAGTATGGGTCTAGGATTCGGTTGGAGGCAAAGGAGTGAGGTGGGGATCAGATACTGCAGCAAAGATTTTTTACCTTTTGCTATAAGTTTTACAGCCCTGTTGACTTTTTGGCAAACATGTGCACACATTGCTTTGACTTAAAAACATTTTTTTTTTAAGTTAACAACACAAGAGTAAGGCCATCAAAAACAAACAAGCAAACAAAAAAACCATTGCCACTAACATCACTAAATTGTACACCTGAAAAATGTTGAATTGGCAAATGTTGTGTTATTCATATTTTTACAACAAAAAAGATATTCTAAACAAAAACAAAAACACGGTGCTGTCGAGTTGATTCTGACTCATGGTGACCCTGTGTGTTACAGAGTAGAACTCCTACTCTTGGCTGTAATCTTTGCAAAAGCAGATTGCCAGGCCTTTCTTCCTTGGTGCGACTGGATGGATTCGGACTGCCAACTTTAGGCCATAAAATCCAAGAGAATGTCCCTCTCTTCAAGAATTTGATCAAGTTATTATTTACTTCTTGAGCTATGATACCTGCTTGCTAATAAATTATTTACATCTTCATCTTTTAGTTGGTATCCTGGAATTAACCTTTATTTGTCTTTCCTTCTCTGCTTTTTTTTTTTTTTAATTCTGTTTATTTTTGCCCTTTGCAAACAGCGTAGAAATGGTTTCTATATACAAAAATGTAAAGACTAGGTCCCCATTTATGGACAGTTTGTTTCCGAGAGACCATCAAGTGAAACAAGGGAGGTGCCTACAATATAACCGGGTTTAAAACGTGACAGTGACAGGTCCATAGAGAGGGAAAGTAGATCAGTGGTTGCCCGGGCTGGAGGAAGGGGGAATGGAGAGAGTAACTGCTAACAGGGATGGCGTTTCTTTTGTTGTTGTTGTTGTTAGGTGCCGTCGAGTCAGTTCCGATTCATAGCGACTCTGTACCGCAGAACGAAACACTGCCTGGTCCTGTGCCATGCTCACAATCGTTCTGGGGCTTCTTTTGGGGGTGGTGAAAATGTTCTGGAATTAGGTAATGGTGATGGTTGCAGAACTTTGTGAATATACTAAAATCCACTGCATTGTATGCTCTACAGGAGTGAGTTTTATGGTATATGAATTGTGTCTCAAAAAAAAAAAATGCCTATGAGAAATACTGCAAGGGAATAAACTAAAATGAATAGTCATTGTGTTATACTTGAGGGGTATTTTTTTTTTAATTTCTTTTATTTTCCCAAAGTTTTGGTAACATGATATCACTTTCTTACCTTAAGACATATTGTAAAGTCACATCATTAGTCTCAGTGTGCAGTGCCATCTTTATGTGTCTTCTTTTCCCCCCAATCCTATACCTCGCTTTACTTCCTCCCGCTCTCTGGAGTGCTTAATTGTTCACATTTAATCTGTTTCCTTTATAGTGCTGCTTTGGTGTTACTCTTACTCTTATTTGACTTATTTTTCTTTTTATCATCTTGATGCTGCCAAATCTTTACATGTAGTTAGCTCATTCTGCTCTATTTTCTTTATTCATGTAACACTTTGCTTTCCTTGAGAGCGCTCCCTGGAGCACTTATAAATGCCTGAACCACACTGTGACTTCATGAAAGGGGAGCTGGACTTTCCTTTCTTTCATAATTCCTCAACCTAACCAGAGCTGGCAAGGAATCTGGAGGAGGGGAAGGAGGAGAGTAAAGGAGGAGAAACTGATATTTATTGAGGCCCTCCTATGTACCAAGCTCCTTACATGCATTTTTTCCATCCTCCCTTAAGCCTAGGAGAAACTATTATAAACTATTATAATAGTTATAGAAAATTATTTTCTTCTTTTCAATGCAGACTCTGTTGCTCAGGATAGGTGAAGCAACTTTCATAAGGTCACACAGCTGGTAAATACAGAGGCAAGATTCATACCCAGGTCCATCTGTATTTTTAATTTAGTGATACTATAACAGAAATACCACCAGTGGACGGCTTTAACAAAGAGAAATTTATTTTCTCACAGTCTAGTAGCTTAGAAGTACAAATTCAGGACATCATCTCCAGGGGAAGGCTTTCTGTCTCTGTTGGCTATGGAGGAAAGTCCTTGTCATCAATCTTCCCCTGGACTAGGAGTTTCTCCATGGGGGAACCTGGAGTCCAAAGGACGTGCTCTGCTCCAGACACTGCTTTCTTGGTGGTATGAGGTCCCCCATCTCTCTGCTTCCTTCTCTCTTTTATATCTCAAAAGAGATTGGTTCAAGATACAATCCAATCTTGTAGATTGAGTCCTGCCTCATTAACATAACTGCTGCCTATCCCACCTCATTAACATCTTAGAGGTAGGATTTACAAGACCTAGGAAAATGACATCAGTTGGCAAAATGGTGGACAATCACACAATACTGGGAATCATGGCCTAGCCAAATTGATACACATATTTCTGGAGAACACAATTCAATCTATGACACCATCAAACTTCAAAGTCAATGCTCTCTCCTCTACACCTTCATTTGTCGATTGTATTGAGACTTATTTCCATGTTGGCCTCCAAAAAGGTTAAATCAGTTTACTGATGATGATTATTAATGGCCATGTTTACTGGACATTTATATGTTTACCATTAGAAACATTTTCTGTGCTTATTAGCGATCTGTATAATTTCTTCTCTGAATTCCTTGCTCATTCCTTTGCCTGTTTTCCTATTGTGCTATATGTTTGTAATTCTTACTAATTTGTAACGCTTTCTCTATATTATAGTTAATGATTGTTTATTTTCTATGTTATAATTATTGCCAAAGATTGCCATTCGGCTTCCAACTTTGTTCATAGTACATTTTAATGTAAAACATCTGTAATTGTTCAAATTTTAATTTGCTTTTGTTTTAGTTTTGGGTTTAATGTTTCCCTTCAGAAAGGTTTTACCACTCTGAGTTTATAAAAACATTTCTGTGAATTTTGTTCCTAATAGTTTTATAGTTGTTTTTTCATTGAAAAATAATCAAGACCTTGATCTCCCTGGAATTTAGTTTGGTATATAATGTGAGAGAGAATTAACATTATTTTTTTCCCTAATCAGTAGCCAGCTGTCCCAAACCAATTCATTACATTTATGTACTTTCACCACTGATTTTATATGCTACCTTTTCATTTTAGTATTGTGGAATAGTAAATTGAGTGTATGCAAGAGTCTGTCTCTAAATTTCCTAGTCTGTGCCAATGATTTGTTGTGTATTCCTAAACCAGTATAAACAGCCTTGATAGTGCAATGGTTAGGCGCACCCACCAGCAGCTCATCAGGAGAAAAGACCAGGCAATCTGCTCCCCGCATAAAGATTGCAGCCTAGCAAACCCTGTGGGTTTCAGTTCTACTCTGCCATATAGTGTCACTATGAGTTGGAATTGACTTGACAGCACAGAATAACAACAAACCGGTATACTGTTTTGTTTTTATAACTCATTTGTTGTTGTTGTTGTTGCGAATATACACAGCAGAGCATACACCAATTCAACAATTTCTACACTTACAATTCAGTAACATTGATTACATTCTTCGAGTTGTGCAAAAATTCTCACCCTCCTTTTCTGAGTTGCTCCTCCCCCGTTAGCATAAACTCACTTCTCTCTAAGTTTCCTATCTAAACTTTTGGGTTGCTGTTGTCAATTTGATCCCATATATATAGACCTTAATGCACAATGCTCAAGGCAGACATTCTTTACTAGTTAAGTTAAACTACTGTTTGGTTTTAAGAAGACTTCAGGGGATATTTTTGGTTTAAGCTTTAAAGATTATCTCAGGGCAATAGTTTCAGGAATTCATCCAGCCTCCATGGCTCCAGAATGTCTGGATTCCATGAGAATTTTAAATTCTGTTCTACATTTTCCCCCTTTTGATCAGGATTCTTCTATGGAATCTTTGATCAAAATGTTCAGTAATGGTAGCCAGGCACCACCCAGTTCTTCTGGTCTCATGGAAAAGGAGGTAGTTTTTCATGGAGGCCATTAACCACACATTCCATTTCCTCCTCCTATTCCTGACTTTCTTTCTTCTCTGCTGCTCCAAGCTAATAGAGACCAATTGTTGTACCTTGGCACTACACAACAAACTAGGAGGTAGAACAGAAGCACTAAACACATTATTAGGGCAACTAACTGGGATGTCCCATGAAACCAAGACCCTAAACCTCCAAACCAAGGAACCAAATCCCATAAGATATTTGATTGTACATAAGCAGCCTCAGCAGCTACTCTTTCTTTTTTGTTGTTGTTGTTGTAAATGTATCTATCCCACAACTTTTGCCAATTCAATTTTTTACAGGGGTACGACTTATTGACAGTAATTACATTAATTGGCTATGCAACCCTACCCTTAATCAATGTGATTTTTCCATCACCATAAACAGAAAGAAACTCAGTACTCAATAAGCAATGACCCCCACCCCCTTTCCTCTCCTTTCCACCCCCTTTCCTCTCCTTTCCACCCCTGCTAACCACTAATAAACCTTGGCCTCTATGCATTTGCCTGTTCTTGCCTTTTTATATAAGTGAGATCATACAATAGTTGGCCTTTTGTGATTGACTTATTTCACTCAGCATAAAGTCTTCAAGCTCCACCTATATTGTAGTATGTATCAAGACTTCATTTCTCTTACTGGCTGAGTAGTATTCCATTGTATGTATGTACCACATTTTGCCGACCCATTGATGGACATTTAGGTTGTTTCCACCTTTTGGCTATTGTGAATAGTGCTGCAATGAACATTGGTGTACAAGTCTCTGCTTTCAGATCTTTTGGGTATATACCTAGGAGTGGAATTGCTGGGTTGTGTGGTAGTTCTATTTTTAGTTTTTTGAGGAACTACCGCACTCTTTTCACAACGGCTGTACCATTTTGCATTCCCACCAGCAATGGATAAGGATTCCAATTTCCCCCACATTGTCACGAATATTTGTTATTTTCTGTTTTGTTTGTTTGTTTTTTAATCTTAACCATCCTAGTGGAAGTGAAATTGTATCTCATTATGGTTTTGATTTACATCTCTTTGAGGCTTAATGATGCTGAGCATCTTTTCATGTGTTTGGTGGCCATTTGAATGTCCTCTTTGGTGAAATGTCTATTCAAGTCCCTTGCACATTTTATGATTGGGTTATTTGTCTTGTTGTTGTTAAGTTGTTGAAGTTTTATATATATTTTGGTTACTAGATTCTTATTGGATATACGGTTTCTGAAGATATTCTCCTAGTCAGTAG
>NW_004443969.1:5566675-5630391 GCF_000243295.1 Trichechus manatus latirostris
TTTTTTTTTTTTTTTTTTTTGGTAAAGTCTTTTGGTGAACAAAAGTGTTTTCTATGTGGTCCAATTCATTGATTTTGTCTTTTGCTGTTTGTACTTTTGTTATTATATTAGACAATCCATTGTTAAAAACTAGGCCTGACAATGTTGCCCCTGCATTTTCACCTAAGAAATTTCTGGTTTTAGTTTGTACATTTTGGACTTTAACCCATTTTGAATTTCTTTTTATGTATAGTGTGGGACATGTATTCTGATCGTTTTTCTTCATGTGGAAATCCAATTTTCCCAGCACCATTTATTGAAGAGACTCTTCTTTCCCCATTGAATGGACTCAGCAGGCTTGTCAAAAATCGATTGCTCATAGATATGTGTATTTATTTCTGGGCTCTCAATTCTATTCCATTGGTCTACGTGTCTGTTATTATACCAGTACGAGGCTGCTTTGATTACTGTAGCTGTATAATGTGTTTTAAAATCAGGAAGTGTGGGTCCTCCTGCCAGTATACTGTTTAAATTATTAAAGTTTTATGGTTAATTATAATACTTGGTAGGACAAATCCCACCTTTTTGCAGTGTCTTTTAGATAGATTAAATAAATAAATAAAACGTGTACGAAAAGATGCTAAGTGACGTTCTCAAGTTTACGTATCTTTTAGAGATAGAGTTCAGAGAATAATCGACGTCTCCTGGCTTTGGTCATTTATTCAAGTAATTCATTTACTTAATTCACTTAACAGGTTTTTATTGAACACCAGTAATATGCCAGGCTGTTTTATCCTGCTGGAAATCCAGCAGTAAAGGAAACCTCGTGGAGTTTATGCATACTCACCATTATTATTCAATTTCAAACAAATATATTCTCCATACACCTCTGCTAAATTTCCAATTTTTGTGAAATAAATTTTAGCTATTACTTTAGCACAATTAAAAGGGTAGCATCTTATATTTTATATTTCACAAACTTTTTCTTACCCATAAATTTTTTAAACTCTCCAGTTTCATTTCTCTTTTTTATATGCAAAGTAATCTCTCGTCTACATCAAAGTTTGGCTTCTAAAACCCCTTTGTAGAATTCATGGTTAAATTGCTTAAGACTTTATAAGGAAAATAAGTTTAGAAAAATCAAGATCAATTAAACTAGAAAAAAATAGTTTTCTTAAACAGTAAAAGAAAACAATATATCTAGCACACATTATGCATCTGAAATTAGCAATAATTAACACTGTATAATTAATTTCCATTCACCATTTCTTGCTTTTCGGGAATTTTCAGAATTTCTCTTTTATGAAGTTTCAGCAGGATACATGATCATTTTATTTTATTGCACGTAATATTCATGAATAAAGCCTTTTTTCCCCTGTTAGTTTTGATCACTACATTTCTAATTTTATGACTTTAGTTGATTCCCACCAGTTAGTTCCAAAAGGATCCTAAAGAAACAGAAAAACTGACAGGAGTTAAATATAATTATATGATCACGTTCTGAAGGTCAACAGACCTGGGTTCAGATCCACCTCTGCCAGGGAATCTCTGTGTGACCTTGGGCAAGCAAGGTAAGTTCTCTAAACTAGGCTTCTCCATCTAGAAAGTGGTGAGAATAACAGTACCTACTTCAAGGCGTTGTTGAGTAAATGCAGTAAGCTAGAATACATAAAGTTAACAGCCCAGTGTTTGGCACATAATTAGTGTTAAATAAATGTTTAGCCAATATTATTATTGAGATGTTTGTGAGGATCCTTTCAACGCAAAGAACAGAGGTTCATTTGAATTATGGGGGAAGGGTATTGTGAGGATATCCACTGAAATAAGGACTATAAGAATCTCCTGGGAATTCAGGAAAAGCCATGAATCAAGTCTCATGGACGCTGTAAGTAATTCAGGAACAGAACAGCCAATCTTGATTGGACTGGGTCGCTGATCTGAGTCATCTTCATGCTGCCTTGGCAGTTCAGTTGATCCTGTAACTGTGGTGACTCAGCGTCTCTCCATCTGTGCTGTTAACATTCCTGGTCGCACTAACCAATTTCTCGACTCATCCGTGAATACTTTTGATTTTGGCTTACCTATGGCTTCTGCTTGTTCATACCTGCTTACTCTTCCTTTCTGATAACTCAGAACTTCCGCTTAAGGGTAGTCCCTGGGTAAAGACCGGCTGACTTACGCGTACAACCTATAGTTATGAACCAACCCCTGTAAACCCTTTTGTGTTAAAAATTCTAGGTACATACAATGGTTTGTAATAACAGGTGCTATTTTGCGATGTGCATCAAAACATTATTATGATTATTATTCTTGTATTATTATGTTAAAGAGCCTTGGTGGTACAGTGGTTAAGAGCTCAGGCTGCTAACCAATTGGTCAGCAGTTCAAATCCACCAGTCGCTCCTTGGAAACCCTATCTGGAAGTTCTTCTCTGTCCTATAGTGTAGCTATGAGTCGGAATCAACTCCACGGCAATGAGTTTTTTAAATTATGTTAAAGATGTCTTAGTGTATCCAGAAGTGTTTCTTTAACGTTTTTTATGCATAGAAAGGTACATTATACACTATATACTAAGACAAACATTTGACTAAGTGATATTAGATATCAACCATTCCTAACAGTTCTGATTTATGTACAAATTTGACTTACAGACAGATTTAGGAATGAACTCGTTCGTAATTAGGGGACTGTCTGTATTCACAATTTTTCAGTTCCTCTTTAAAGTGTTAAAAAGGAAAGATGTCACTTTAAAGATGCGCCTGACCCAAGCCATGATGTTTTCAGTCACCTCATATGCATGTGAAAGCTAGGCAATGAATAAGGAAGACAGAAGAAGAATTGATGCCTTTGAATTACGGTGTTGGCAAAGAATATTGAATATACCATAGACTGCCAAAAGAATGAACAAATCTGTCTTGGAAGAAGTACAGCCAGAATGCTTCTTAGAAGCAAGGATGGCAAGACTTTGTCTCACATACTTTGGACATGTTATCAGGAGGAGTCAGTCCCGGGAGAAAGAGGGTCAGTGAAAAAGAGGAAGACCCTCAAAGAGATGGATTGACACAGTGGCTGCAACAATGAGTTCAAGCATAACAATGATTGTGAGGATGGTGCAGGACCAGACAGTGTTTTGTTCTGTTGTACACAAGGTCACTATGAGTCGGAACCCATGCGACAGGTACCTAACAACAACAACAACATCATCAAATTTCTAAGAGACAGGATCTGCTTGACTCAGCAATACCCCTATTTGAACAGTGGTTCTATGCTAAACCCCTCATAGATCATAAACAGTCTAAAAATTGGTTGCCTTTGGGTCAGTGCTCATTCCTGGTTCCAGTCAACTGTGGTCGCAGAAGTATGGCTAGAGATAGGTCATGTGGTATATATGTATATACTGTATTCCACATAGCCAGAAAGGAATGTATCACTCTTTCTCCCTTCATTCAGAGTTATTAGTTTGGTTGGTTTTGTCAAACAGAAAAAGTGATGGTAGATATCTTACTTTGATTTGGGGGTTTTCTTACCCAAGAAACCAAATATTCACTTTAAAGTAATCCCTGACCAAAATTAATCCTGCCAGTGATTTTTCTCTCACCTGAAGTACCAAATCCTTTCTTTCCTGTTCAAGCCAGAAAGAAGCCCAGCTTGTTGAATTTGAATTTCAAAAGATATGGCTGGGTGGAGGGCCACAGACCTCCTTGTGACCTGATATCCCTTGATCTCAGTAAAAGAGGGAGGGCAGGGTTCAATCAATCGTGTAAGACTAGCCAGTGGTTTATCTTCTATATTTGTCCCTCCACCAGCTGTTTGGAAACCCTATGGGGCAGTTCCACTCTGGCCTATAGGGTCACTATGAGGCAACGGGGCTTCTCTTTATAAGCCTCATTGTACCTAGCTTCTTCAAGCCATTTGCTTTTTCTGGTATCAGAATGGTCTCCTTATATGCATATAGCATAGCTACTCAGAATAAACCTTATCTTCAAAATTTCATTGAGTTTTGATTATTTTTAATAGTTTCAAAGGACAATAATCTAACTCGAACTAATTCATGCAAAAAGGGGAAATTATGGGCTCACAGGATCCAGGGAATTATTAAAAAGTAGATGCTCAAACCTAGTTTTTCTTTCTATATAGCTTTGCCATATAACTTCATTTCTTAACTTCAATCATTCCCCATTTCTTTCCTTTCTGATCCCCTTAAACTGTGATTCTAACCTTGAATGATCTAATGCTGTATCTGTTACCCGTGCCTGGCTTACATAACCCTTGACCTGTATGTGTATAGTTTGTTGTTAGCTCATCAAGCCTTCCTTTGAACTCCTTTTACTTCCTTAGATTCTTAATGCTTTACTTCCTTTTATCTCTTGACTCATGTTACTTCTCCTTCTGTATTCTTCTGTCTGCAGAGCCTTAGGTGCTTTCCACAGTGCTTCTCATTTTCTTTGGGCATTGGCTCTGTTATGTTCCCTGGAAGTCCTGCTTCTTCCTTGCCTCTTCATTGAGCTCATGACATTTTCTCCTCCACTGACTCCAGATAAGGGGGGTTGTACTAGACCAAGTAATCTTGGTATTCTTTCCTCAACAAATGTTCATCTTGGCATTCACTGTCCGTTTACACTTGTTCATTTATTTTTATCTCCACCTTTATCTCCTCCTTCTTTTATTCAATTAGCCAATTCCCCTGCATTCAAAAGGGCAAACGTTACCAGATCCTGCCTATACTTAAAAATCTAAATCAAAATTCTCTTCTTCCATGAAGTTTTCCTCATCCAAAAAAGTCCACAGTGATTTGGTCTTTCTAGAACATGTGCAGAGGTTATTATCCTTACCCTTCCTCAGATAATTAGTCATGTGCTCTCTGGTAATATCTTTTGTTTTGTCATATTAAATTATTTTGTATGCTTTGTGTTGTTCATTTCTTATGCTTCTGTTTTATTTCTCAAGTAGGGTGTGGCGAAGATGAAACACATCTTCCACCATGACTGAAGCTCCAAAAAACCCAGCATAGCGCTTTGCATGCAGTCAGTTCTCAATAAGTAAATTTGATAGTTTAAACAATGTTCTCCCATGTTAGATTCTCCTGAGTTCAAACCATCTTAATGATCATCACCAATTAATTGTTTTCAGTCAATCCTAAAAATGTATTCTCTCTGGGAAAAAGGCCTGTTGAGTCAGGTCACTAAGAACCCAATCAAACAATAGTTTAGCTTAATTAGTAAAAAATGTCTGCCTTGAGCATTATGCTCTTTTAAGAACTGTCTATATGGAATCAAATTGACAACAACCAATTGAAAGATTAGACAGGAATGTTAAGGGGCAACGAATTTATGTTACCAGGAGAGGAACAACTCAGAAAAGAAGGATGAGAATGGTTGCACAACTTGAAGACTGTAATCAATGTCACTAAATGGTCCATGTAGAAACTGTTGAATTGGTGTATGTTTTGCCATGTATATTCTCAACAACAACAAAATAAATAAAATTAAAAGAAAATAGAACCCAATCAAGTAGGATTAGGGTAATGGTAGAACACATTTGAGATTCATTACATAGTGGTCAAAGCAAAGTGAGATTACTGGTAAGGCGCGGATGCGAGTGGTGAGGACCAAACCCCTTGCTGTCGAGTCGAATCCAATTCATAGTGACCCTATAAGACAGAGTACAACTGCTCCATAGGGTTTCCAAGGAGCAGCTGATGGATTCAAACTGTCAACCTTTTGGTTAGCGGTCAAATGCTTAACAACTGCACCATCAGGGGAGCGGTCAGGAAGGAGTCCTTAATAACACAGTGGTCAGAGAGAAGGCAATGGGATCCACCTAATTAGGAAGATGCACATGAGGCACAGGCTTTTGTTGGTGACACAGAAAGAAAGCATTGCTCAGGACAACACCTGGGTGAACCTGAGAGGGAAGCTTGGCCTCAATACCCGGCTGGTCAAGAAGCCCTTTATGCAATCCTGCCCCTTCACTGTCAGAGCCATGATTGGTACAATGATCCTTGGGCACAATTTCATCTTCCTACCTGGAAAAATACCCTCCCTGAGTCAACGTGTGTGGCTTTGCTGTATCTACTTCACCAGAGCCTTCTTCCACTGGTGCCTCAATTTCCCTGCCACTGGGTCTTGATATATGTCTCCAATATTCCCAAATGACCTCCAAAGAAGGCCCAACCGCATCTTGCCAAATATGTGTCATTAACCATGCTCTGTTACAAAGCAATATATAACTTCCTCTCTCTAAATAGGACCCTTACCCTTCATTGCCTCATTTTCTCATATCTGATCATTTTAAAACATTCCTAATGTTAAAAAAAAAGAACAAAAAAACTTATCAGTTGTCATCAAGTCAGCTCTGACTCATGGCAACCCATGTGTTTCAGAGTAAAGCTGTACTCCATAGGGTTTTCAATGGCTGATTTTTCACAAGTAGATTGCCAGGCCTTTCTTCTGAGGCACCTATAGGTGAACTTGAACATCTAACCTTTCAATTAGCAACTGAGCATGAAGTTAAGGTTTTTAAAGCATTTATATGTATTAAGTACTCACTTTAGATAAGTACTTTAGAAGCATCTTCTTCATTTCCTACAACAGTCTTCTAAAATAGTATATTAGTTTTCTATTGCTGCGTAAAAAATTAACACAAACTTAGTGGCTTAAAACGACACGAATTTACTATCTTACAGCTTCTGTGAGTCAGGAGTCCAAGTACGGATTAGCTAGGGCCTTTGCACAGGTTCTCACCAGGTTGAAATCAAAGTGTCGGTCATGGTCGAGATCTCACCTGAGACTCAAGGTCGTCTTCTGAGCTCATAGGTTGTTTGCAGAGTTCATTTCTTTGCAGCTATTGGTGCCCTGGTAGTAAAGTGGTTAAGCATTCAGGCCCACCAGCCGCTGTACGGGAGAAAGATGTGGCAGTCTATAATCTTCTGTAAAGATTACAGCCTTGAAAACCCTATGGGGCAGTTCTCCGCGGTCCTATGTGGTCGCTATGAGTTGGAATCAACTCAGTGGCAGTAGGTTTGGTTTGGTTTATATGACCAAGGTTCCCATTTTCTTGCTAACCATCAGTGGGGACTGCTTTCAGCTCCTAGGAGTCGCTGTAGGTTCTTGCCACCAGGAACCTGCTCTTTCAACATGGCTGCTTTTTTCCCATGCCAGCAACAGAGCAGCATCTCTCTAAGGCTTCATCTTCTTTTAAATGGAACATCTGATTAGGTCAGGCCCACTCAGGATTATCTCCCTTTCGATTAGCTCCAAGTTAATTGATTAGTAACCTAATCACAGGAGTGTTGTTGTTGTTCTTATTAGATGCTGTCAAGTCGGTTCCGACTCATAGCGACCCTATGTACCACAGAAGGAAACGGTACATGGTCCTGCACCATGCTCACAATCATTGTTATGCTTAAGCCCATTGTTGCAGCCACTGGGTCAGTCCACCTAATTGAGGGTCTTACTCTTTTCCGCTGACCCTGTACTTTACCAAGAATGATGTCCTTCTCCAGGGACTAATCCCTCCTGATAACATGTCCAAAGTATGTAAGATGTAGTCTCGCCATCCTTGCTTCTAAGGAGCATTCTGGTTGTACTTCTTCCAAGACAAATTTGTTCGTTCTTTTGGCAGTCCATGGTATATTCAATATTCTTCGCCAACACCACAATTCAAAGAGGTCAGTTCTTCTTCGGTCTTCCTTATTCACTGTCTAACTTTCGCATGCATATGATGCAATTGAAAATACCGTGGCTTGGGTTAGGTGCACCTTAGTCTTCAAGGTGATATCTTTGCTTTTCAACACTTTAAAGAGGTCTTTTGCAGCAGTTTTGCCCAATGCAATGCGTTTTTGATTTCTTAACTGCTGCTTCCATGAGTGTTAATTGTGGATCCAAGTAAAATGAAATCCTTGACAACTTCAATCTTTTCTCCGTTTATCATGATGTTGCTTACTGGTCCAGTTGTGAGGATTTTTGTTTTCTTTATGTTGAGGTGTAATCCATACTGAATGCTGTGGTGTTTGATCTTCATCAGTAAGTGCTTCGAGTCCTCTTCACTTTCAGACATAACTCAGGTTGTTAATGAGTCTTCCTCCAATCCTAATATCCCATTCTTCTTCATATAGTCCAGCTTCTCAGATTATTTGTTCGCATACAAATCACAGGAGTGATAGCCCATCATATCCACAGATCCTGTCCACACTCAAGAGGAAGGAATTATACAGGATATATACACCAGGGCAGGTCCTTGGGTGGTGCAAATAGTTTGCTTTTGGCTACTAACCAAAAGATCAGTGGTTCGAATCCACCCAGCAGCACTGTGGAAGAAATGCTTGGTGATCTATTTCTGAAAGATCACAGTCCAAAAATTCGTGTGGCATGCAGTTTTACTCTGAAGCACGTGGCATCGCCATGAGTTGGAACCAACTCTACAGCAATGGGTTTTTGATTTTGGTACACTGGAGAATCTTAGAAGTTTGCCTACCACAAGTAGATGCCATTATGATCCCCAGTTTACAGATGTAAAAAAACTGAGGCACAGTCTCACAGCTTGTAAGTGTCAGAGCTGGACTAGAATACTAGGCATTTTAATTCCAAAACTGGTGCACTCAACTAATGTACCAGACCCCCATTATCATCTCAGTTTCTGCCTGGAACATTGTGTTTATCCCCATTTCTGCCTGCAAAATTTCATTTCTTTTATCTGTCAAATTTCAATGTAATTTTCATGTCCTGCATGAAGTCTCTCTTGATTAACCAAGCTTGATTAACCGAGCTAACCCTCATGTCTCTCACACGTCTTCAAACATCCATCAGTTGAATATTTGCAAGACACACCACATATTAAGAATGCAGTGTGTCTTGCAAATATTCAAAATACACCACATATTAATTCTGTGTTTATGCTAGAAATGTATTTACCATTTTATATAAATGGCTAATGGTTGTCAACTTCGCTTAAAGAATGTCTTACCCCAGGAAACTCTAAATGTAATTAGAAATAGAAAACTGAAAGCTTCACTTGTTTCCAGCCCCTCAATAGGATACAACAAATGGTATGCCCTTAGAGCATGAGAAAAAATGTATCAGAAAGAGTAAAGTGTGCTTTGGAAATGAACCAGCAGGATGTAGCACCAACGTGACTACAAATCCAGCACAAGTTAAACAGATCAAGGACAGTCGGTGATCCAGGAGTAGTCTTGCTGGGGTCCTCAAGCTCGAATGCATCAGAATCACGTAATGGCTTGTTAAAATAAAAATTGCTGAGTTTGTTTGGTAGGTCTGGGGTGAAGCCTAAGAATCTGCATTCATAGCCAGTCCCCAGGTGATGCTGATGCTGCTGCTCTGGGGACCACAATGAGAACCACAGTTCTGGAGGGAAGAACCTATAGGCAGAAAGTACGGCACAGACGACTTGAGCTCCAAATCTGCAGAAAACTTATTAAATGCCATTATTACTCTCCAACAATGGACTGGGCTCATTCATGAAGAAAGATTTCCATGACTGGAAATAAGCAGAAATTGGATTATTTCTCACAGGGAATATTGTAAAAATGATTGCTGAAATAAGCAATGGTATTCTAGGTCCCATCCATGAAGCCAAGATTGATCTGAAAAAATTGATAGGGCAGACGGAGGGGGATTTGGGGTTCTTCCAGGACATGATCATCAGAAAGAGAAGTCTAGATGCTGAGTCAGATAGGCTTGGTGTTACCTGGAAGGGAGTTTTAAATTTCACCAACAATAAATGAGAATTTAAAACAGGAATAACCAGACCTGCATCACCCCAGAAAGGATTATGTGGCTCATAACTAAGGACAGGTAGAAATGAAGTTTCAAAGCAGAAAGAGAGAAAATAAGGCAGTTGGAATGATCATCCACAAATGCTGGGCATGCCCAAGAGTGTTCCTAGTGTCCAGGTCTGGCCAGCTGTTTCTAATTCGGAGGGGGTAGAGGAATGAGTGGTAAAGACGGATCCCTAAAGGAGACAAATGAGGCAGAACTAAGAGTTGTACTAGAATTGCTTCTCAGACCTGGCTGATCATCAGTGGGGGAGCTTTTAACAACTGTCGATGTCAGAATCCCAGTGAGTTCAGGGTTAGCAACAGAGGATCACAAGTAGTGGGAGGAGGACTAGGAATCGATGATTTCCAGGCATGTTCATGTTTGGAATCCACAAGCCCAGATGATCTCTACCAACACTAACATTTTTGTTGTTGTTGTCGTTGTAGAGTCGGCGACTGACTCATGGAGCAACCCCTTGCACAACGGGATCAGACTGTTATGATCCACTGGATTTTAATTAGTTAATTTTTCAGAAGTAGATCTCCAGGCCTTTATTCCTAGTCTGTTTTAGTCCAGATGCTCCACTGAAACCTTCTCAGCATCAAAGCAACACACAAACCTCCATGACAGACAGGTGGTGGCTGGGCTTGAGGTGCATTGGCTAGGAACTGAACCCAGGTCTTCTGCATGGAAGGAGAGAAATCTACCACTGAACTATCAATGCCCAACATTTTGTCACTGTCCCTAAAGCTGTTTAACAATAAGAGACTAGGATTTTCTAGGTATCAACCCACAGGCAATTCTATCCAGACCTCTTGATGTAAACGAATCAATAGCTAAAAATGAAATACAGAATTATAGATAGGCCACTTAATGAACCAGCACACCTCCACTTTTTATCTTTCATCTGCATTGAACTATAATGTGAGATTTCATTTAAAAAAAAATCTGTTTTTAAAACAAATGGTTTTCAATTTCTTAGAAGTGGAAGAAGGAGCACCAGCCTTGGCGATCAGACAGGCCAGAATTTAAATTCCAGCACTGCAACTCTTGTAACCTTGGACGAGTTGCTTAACCTTTCTGAATCTCGATTTCCTTTTCAGTAAACGGTGGAAAACAATGCCAGGCTTGAAGGTGGTCATAAACCGCTTGACGTCATTGTTGGAGTCCGAGTCCCTGGCACTTAGTAGTTGCTCATGAAACGTTTGTTGAATGAGCTAATAATACCTTATATGTAAACTGACTAGCACGGAACCTGCTTAATAAAAGAGAGTTTGGGTTATTGTTAACTGTAAGACTTCTTTTTTCTCTTTTTTGCATCATGCTCAAATAACACAGGTGTTTTATATTTCAAATTTCAGAAAAGAATAAGTTGGGGAGGGTACTAGGATTTAGGCAGGATACAGTTAAGAGAGAGTCAAAGGAGACTTTATTTTGACCTATAAGTTTGTATTTTCTAATTATTACAAGAAAAATATATTCATGTATTATTTGTTTAGTTAGGAAAAAAAAAGAATAGAAAAATAAAAAAGTAATCTAAAACCTTCCTCAGATCACCCTGAGAATGTACTGCGAGTCAGTTGAAGGATTCTTTTTTGATTTTTCACTTGTGATTCTGCCCCCAACCTACATCCATAACAGGCACCAAACTTTCCATCTAATTGACATATTTTCCTTTCCATGAAACTGCCCTGAACTGCATAATCTGCTTCTGGTGGAAAAATATGTACATCGCTACTTATTCAGCAGCTGCCTCATCGGCTGTCAGCTAGTCGTCTAAACCACTTACTGTGTTCAGAACAATTCTGATTAATTTATTTAAGCCTTTTATCTTCTCTGCTGAAGGACTCTGGTCACATTTTTTTCCTCAGAGGTGCATGCTCTGAGTGTGGTGCTGTGTGCAGCTGGGGCATCAATACACCTTAACTCTTTGCTGCCCAAAAGCTCCCCACTTGACATCCGTCAGTCCAAAATTCTCAGCCTGACTGGTAAGATCTTCCAGGATTGGGCCTCACTTGACCTAGCAACTTGCTGCTGCTATATGCAGCAACTCTTCTCTCAAAAAACCAAACCAAACCCACTGCTTCCTTGAAGGTGAAGCTTAAGTCTCTTTCTCTCTTCCATATGCCCAATAATGTCTTATTCATATAGGGAATACTTCTGTTAGATTACTGGAGGCAGTGGCAGTTCAGTGGTTGAACACTTGCCTTTTATGCAGGAGACCCAAATTCAATTGCTGGCAAATACACCTCATGCACAGCCACCACTTGTCTGTCAATGGACAGTGGAAGTATGTGTGTTGCTATGATACTGAGCAGGTTTCAGTAGAGCTTCCAGACTAAGACAGACTAGGAAGAAAGGCCTGGCAACCTACCTCTGAAAATCAGTCAGTGAACACCCTGTGGATCTCAATGTTCTGAACCGCAGCCAATCATGCAGATGGCATAGATCCCAGCAATGTTTCATTCCATTGTGAGTGGGGTTGCCATGAGTCAGGGGCCAACTCGACAGCAACTAACAACACAAAAACCAACATAAAAATATTGGTCAGCCACTACTTGTTGTCTATAGTAAATAGAAGTTTTAGCCAAGAAGTAACTTCCCATTTCTATAACAAGTCATTATAATTGTCTGCTATTTTTAAGATTACCTTTAGCTTCTGATCAAGTTTTTTTAATGTTAATGTTTTAACTTCCCTTGCTCTTGGCTGTGTATTTAAACCTAAGTTCTACTCTGAGACACTCTTTGTTTTTTACCCTGTGTTCAGTTTGGCTAAAGACATCTTTAACTTCACAATTTGCTCTTGTAGAAAATGCTGATATTATAGTTTTATTTTCTGTGACAACCAGGGGTGCATTAACCAGTAAGCCAGGTACACATGGGCTTACAGTAAGCAAGGCACACACAGGCTTAACTGTGTTTACTTACTCATCTATAGTGCACAATTTCACGTGGGTTTTACCACATCTTGCTTATCAGGTAATCTGTCCCTGGACTGACAACTATTGTGTTCAGAAACTATTAAATCATCGGATGGGAATATTTTACTGGAAAATGTTAACATTTTGCCATCCAGAGATTTTTTGTTGTTGTTTCGTTTTGTTTTTTGCATTGCTTAATAGTTGAGACTATTAGCTTTGGGATGATACCTGCATTGGAATCCTGGATCTACCATTTGGTAGTTTGTGGCTGTGGACTATTGATTTCACTTTTCTAAGCCTCATTTTCTCATCTATAAAATTAAGATTAAAAAAAAGTGCCACATATGATTACTATGAAGATTAAATGAGAAAATAATGTTAAGGACTTAGCCCAGTGGCCGGCCCACAGTTAGTGCTTAATACATTGTTGGAAATTTCCAATGTCAGTATCTTTAGCTTTAGATGTTTCCTCACAAATTAGCCACATTTCTAAGCAAAGGCTCTTCCCGTTTCCTGCCTGGAGGGTGAAGGTATAGCTTTCGGTGTTCTGGGTGCAAACTAAATGTCATGGATTGAATTGTGTCCCCCCAAAAATGTGGGTAGCAACTTGGCTAGGTCATGATTCCTAGTATTGTATGATTGTGTTATCTGATGTGATGTCCTTATGTGTTATGAACTCTACCACTATGATGAGATTATATGTGATCTCCTTATGTGTTGTAAATTCTGTAACTGTGATGAGTTTATACTGATGAGGTTGACAAAATCAGTGTCTTAACGCAATCTCTTTTGAGATATAAAAGAGAGAAGCCAGCAGAGACACATGGGAACCTCATACCACCAAGAAGGTAGTGCTGGGAGCAGAGCGCATCCTTTGGACCTGAGGTTCCTGCGCAGAGAAGCTCCCAGACGAAAGGAAGACTGATGACATGGACTTTCCTCCAGAGCTGATGGAGAAAGCGTTCCCCTGGAGCTGATGCCCTGAATTTGGACTTGTAGCCTACTGGATTGTGAGAGAATGGACTTTGTTTGTTGAAACCATCCAATTGTGGTATCTCTGTTACAGCAGCACTAGATGACGGAGACAGTAAGGAAAGAGGGATGTGGGGGGAGGGGGTTTTTCAGAAGCTAATAGCCATGAATTCCCTCAATTGCCTATTTTTAGTACAGTCCCCTTACCGTTAACTGTACCTGGTATTCTTTGAGTGCAAAACTGTCTATTTTAGCTTCTTCTGAAAATAAACCAGGACTCTTTTGCCAGTTAGAAGGGGCAGTCTCCTGGATGCTGCACGGATCTGGGAGGAGTCTAGGGATCTAACTTCCTCTAAAACAGACTTCCTAAGGATCCTCCTTATTTAGTCCGTGCTCCTTTACCCCCCACGTCAACAGAGACCTGGTGTCATTAGTTTCTGAGTCTTAGGATGTTCTGTAAATCCACTTCCTTTTCTCTGCTGTCTGATTGGATTCAGTTTTCTCAGACCTGCTCCTTCTATCAGCATGTATTTGTCTGCTTTCCAGCTTCTGAAATTATCTCTTTTTGATTTCTCTCCACCAATTTGGGTTGAAGCCTTAAAATATTCCTTCACTTGTTTTAGTGGGGCTTCAGCAAGGAGGGCGGTAGAGGCTCATGTTCTATCTCTTTTCTTCATGCAGAGCTTGCTTTTCTCTTTCTAATTATATGAAGTATGTTAACGGATTCATAATTGAGTCCATCTTGTAATTTATTTGTGATAAATCTAAAACTAGTTCATGAAAGATGGCTCCAATCTCAATAGACTTAAAGCAATGCCTTGCTCCTTAAAACTACAGGAAAAATAATAATTTGGCACCAATACAGTGAAGGGGAATACATGATTATAAATCAAGATTAATATGCTTGGGAATATTCTTTCCATGTATTTTTATGCCCTTGCTAAAATGCAGATTGCATAACAACCTTAATAAAAAAATTCCGAAGCATACACAAACTTGTGGGAGGGGTGTATTCATGCATAATCTTACACTAAAATGTGCCAAGGCAATGAATACTATGAAAGTCACAATTTTAGTTTACATTCCACACAGTAACTCAAAGCTGGAAACATATGCGCTCATGAATCATTCTCAAGTTAATCACTTTTCTCTGAAGAATCTAAAATTTAATACAGACTTCTTAACAACATGTCGCTAGAGTAACCTGCTTACTAATCATCTGATGAACCACCCATGAGTTAAGTTACTGTTTTTCTGTTTGGATTTCTGTGTTAATCACAGTCATTTTTTCCAGAGCTCCCCTCTTCTGCAGCCTTTTGGGGATGGCTGGCTTCCACACACAGAACCAAGCCAGGCAACAGCACACTGCAACATTGCAAAGCAAAAATAAACAGGAAAGTGCATTTAGTCAGTTATTCCATCTCCTCCCTCTTTGTCGTTGTTGGGTGCCCTCGAGTCGATTCCAACTCATAGCAACCCTATAGGACACAGTAGAACTGCCCCCTAGTGTTTTCTTGACTGTCATCTTTACAGAAGCAGATCGCTAGGTTTTTCTCCCACGGAGCTGCTGGTTGGGTTCAAACTGCCAATCTTCTGGTTAGTAGCCAAACATTTAACCATTGTGCCACTAGGCCGCCTTTCTCTCTCTGTAATGGCTCCTATTCTCTGCCTGAAACCATGATCCACTCTGTTCACTTTGAGAAAATCTTCCCTTGATTCTGCTATCTCGTGAATGTTGCCTTTGATGACCTCATGGTCTTTTCTCACTTCCATCTTTTTCCTCCCTTGGCCAGCGTATGCTAAGATGATTCATACCTTCTTTATTGAAGAATAACATACAAAACAATTCAAACACCTCAAACATAATGAGCCTCAATAGGAAAGCTTGATTTCCCACCTCAAACTCAAGTCTTCTCTCTTTTAACCATATCGTAGTAATAATAATAAAAACACATATTGAATAATTATTTAGATGTTATGCTAAGTACTTTACATATATTAACTCTTCATCAGCATGGCAACCCTATGGAATACAGCTATTATTATCCCCATTTCTATAGATAAGAAAACAGAGGCCCAGAGTTTATGTAATCAACTCAAGAAAAGACATTAGTCAGTGACAGTCTAAAAAAGACAAAACCTGTTGCCGTCGAGTCGATTCCAACTCATAGTGATCCTATAGGACAGAGTAGAACTGCCCCCATAGGATTTCCAAGGCTATAATCTTTATGCAAGCAGGCTGTCACGTCTTTCTCCTGTTGAGCTGGCAGGTGAGTTCGAATGGCCAATCTTTCACTTAGCAGCCAAGGGCTTAACCACTGTGCCACCAGGGCTCCTTTGTCAGTGGCAGTACATGCATGCACATGGTACAACCATTCATCCAGTTGGATGTATTCCAACAGATTCCAGGCCAGGAGCCTAGAAATCAGCATTCATTTCTCTTTCTCTCTCCCCACATTCTTACTGTCTTAGGTCAGGTTGCCAACATTTCTACACGGACCACTGTACTAGCTTTCTGTTTCCACTCTTGTTCCCTATAGACTATTCTCCATATAGCTGACCCGTGAATTTGATCAATACACAATCATAATGAGAGATTTAAAAAACCTCTTTCAAAAATTGACTTCATGCTGACAAAGTAGTTATATGGATAAAGAAGATTTTAACAACACAATTAATAAACAGAATATGATGGACACATACATAACACTGTATAAAAAAATCAGAGGATACACATTCTTTTCAACAACACTTGCAACATTTACAAACATTGACTAATTGACTATGTCCTAGACTACAAAGTGAGTCTCAACAAATACCAAATAATCATTATCATATAGACTACATTCTTTGATCACAATATAATAAAATTCCAAATCAATACAAAAAGATAGTCAACCCCCCTACTATGGGTAGATCCACCCCTGTTTTTCCCTTACTCTTTCCCTACAGAAGAAAACTACAATTCTCAGGCTCCTTTGGGCTCTGGCATCCTGGTAGGCTCAGCCAATGGGAGATACTGATGGCACTAACCATAGTTAGGAGGCAGAAGGGAAAAGGAGTGTTCCCCTACTTCCTGTAAATCATCACTCTTCGATCTCAGTTTCTGTTGGGCAGTCAACACTTTGGCTCTAACTCACTTTGGATGGCCCCAGCTCCAAGCTCAGGTAAAACCACCTCTTTCTCTTGTTCCTCCAGACCTAGGAATTATAGTGGCCTCCTGGGTGTTCCTAATCTCTGGATTGCCTCAGTGTTATGGATTGAATTGTGTCCCCTAAAAATGTGTGTCAACTTGGCTAAGCCATGATTCCAGTATTGTGTGATCATTCACCATTTTGTCACCTGATGTGATTTTCCTATGTGTTATAAATCCTACCTCTATGATGTGAATGAGGCAGGATTAGTGGAAGTTAAATGTTAATGAGGCAGGACTCAATCCACAAGATTGGGTCCTATTTTGAGTCAATCTCTTTTGAGATATAAAAGAGAGAAGTGAGCAGAGAGACAGAGGGACCTCATATCACAAAGACTGAAGAACCAGGAGAAGAGCGTGTCCTTTGGACCAGGGGTCCCTGCACTGAGAAGCTCCTAAACCAGGGGAAGATTGATGACAAAAACCTTCCCTTAGAGCCAACAGAAAGAGAAGGCCTTCACCTGGAGCTGGCACCCTGAATTTGGACTTCTAGCCTTCTAGACTGTGAGAGAATAAATTTCTGTTTGTTAAAGCCATCCACTTGTGGTATCTCTGTTATAGCAGCACTAGATAACTAAGACACGTGATGTCCCCAATTATTGGCCTCTCACCTCCTCCATTATCCATGGAACCAATTCTCTGTATTAAATTTCCCTCTAGTTGAACATATATATATATATAGATATATATATATATAGATATAGATATAGATATGCTATGACTGTTATAACCCCATACATTTAGAAATTACATCTAAATAATTCATGGGTCAATATTTAGAAATGAGCAGCAACACAAACAACATATCAACATTTGGGATCCTGGTACAGTGGTCCTTCTTACAGGGAAGTTTATATGTGATTTTAATCTGATTAATCTGATTTTGACCCTCCTCCTAGTCTTTTGACTTGTTTGAGTTATGTTCACCAGTCTACTTGTTGTAACCCTATTTTCTTTCCTTTCAGCAGTTCTGTGTAATTCCTTGATTTTTGTATCATCAGTAGCTCTGTTAAGGGCCTCCACTTGTATTGCTCTTTTACCCTTGGAAGCAATACTTTCATCCTCCACATTGGCCTCAGTCATTAGCTTTATGCTGATTGACATACTGTTAGATTTATATCTCTTGCCCTGACTTTTCCCCTGACCTCCATCCCCATATTTACAGTTACATACTAGACATCTCCACTTTACATTTTCAGAACACCAAATTTAACATGGCTAAAATGAAACTCATCATCCTTCTCCTCACCCTCTAGAATCTGTTGTTTCTAATGGGTATGCTTGACCCATCACTTTCCCAACTACCCATCCTTGAAAACTAAGACACCTTCAGGGCAGGGACTGCATCTCATTCATAACAATGGCTTTGGTGCCAAGCACAGAGCCTGACAAGTAATAAGTATGTAGTAAATATTTTTTGAGTGACTAAAAGACTCTCCTTCTTTCGCATTTAATATTCCTTTTTGGTTTTTTTGGTGCTCTGTGATGCCCTGTCAAATCATCCTCTTTGTCACGGACTGAATTATGTCCCCTAAAAAACGTGTGTATCAATTTGGCTGGGCCATGATTCCCAGAATTGTGGGGTTGTCCTCTGTTTTGTGATTGGAATTTTATGTTAAAGAGGGTTAGTGTGGGATTGTAACACTCTTACTAAGGCCACATCCCTGATCCAATGTAAAGGGAGTTTCCCTAGGGTGTGGCCTGCACCACCTTTTACCTTACAAGAGATAAAAGGAAAGGGAAGTAAGCAGAGAATCGAGGGACCTCATGCCACCAAGAAAGCAGTGCCCGGAGCAGAGCGTGTCCTTTGGACCCGGGGTCCCTGCACAGAGAAGTTCCTAGTCCAGGGGAACATTGATGAGAAGGCCGACAGAGAGAGAAAGACTTCCCCTGGAGCTGACGCCCTGAATTTGGACTTGTAGCCTGCTAGACTGTGAGAGAATAAACTTTTCTTTGTTAAAGCCATCCACTTGTGGTATTTCTGTTAAAACAGCACCAGATGACCAAGACAGTCTTCTTTTTATTTGCATTACTGCTAGTCCTTCTGACCCCTCACATGGAGAGGCAACAGGGCAGGCTGAAACTCTGAGAGTTAAGTTATAGCTAATCTCATAATGGCTTTTAACAAAAGTCAGACCTGACTGTAATGCCATTAACGCTATTAACATAATTGAGAAAGAATGTGTTGATCAGACAAGGAGTTGGCATGTCGGAAACACAGCAAAGGTTAATGCCAGCAGACTTTAGTCAGCCTTAGCTCAGGATGCCTCCCTGTCCAAGGGTTCTGCTTCCTCTGCTGGTAGAGGAAGCCCAGTTGCAATCACTGTGTGGATTTAACTTGTCTGGAACTAAACCTAACCAACTTCTAACCCAACAGCTGTTCCTCTAGTTATCTAGGCTCAGAATATTAAAAGGGTCTCTGACTCTTGTTTCCCCCTATTCCTCATATCTACTTGATTGAGCCTTTTAGATTCTTACTCTTTCCTTTTTCTCTCATTTTTCCTTCCTCCTCTCAACCATAATTTATCGGGTCCTCATCAAGTCACACCCAGATTACACCTCCAGTTAGGTGCCTCTGTCCCTTTCCCAGCTAAGAGTCCTGCCTGTGGCCACCAGATTCCTCATCCTGGTGTTTCCTTCCATTATGTGATGACTAACACCCAGGAGTGTACAAAGATTCCCAGTGGCCATTCCATCTTGATATTTAAAACAGGCATGACCTTCTTCAGAGAACCTTCCTTCCCACCTCTGACCAAATCAAAGAGTTCTTCACTCTTCCAAGGCGCCTCTTGGAGACCTCAGACTGCCAACCTTTCACTTGGCAGCCAAGTGGATTAACCATTTGCACCACCCAGGAACTCCTAGATTCCCTGAGCTGTAAGAATTTTATTAGAACCATTGGTTCCAACCTCCTTCTACTAGATTAGCCAGTGGACAACAGGAGGCTTTGTGTTTCAGCTGCTTTCCTTCCTCCTTCTTGGTTACATGCTCTGTTATTTCTATTTTTGTAGCCAATAATTAGCTAAAGAAAATTTTCACAAAAGCTACTTTCATACTCGTAAGGTGTCAATTGCAAAAATCTGTTTTTATTTTAATGAGTGAATCAATTAAATGTTCTTCATACTGTGACTAAAACGGCTCTTCGTTTCAGAGAGATGCTACTTGGTATGTTTTAGTTTTTCCTGGTTTTCAATTAAAATCTGATTGATAGGAGTTTTAAGAGCCATTATATTTTGTAGTGTATATGTAATTATATAACTTTGCTATTTGCATGTGGAAGACAACATTGAATATTCATTATCAGTAAGAACTTTGGATTCAGAAAGGATTGGATTCCAATCTTGATTTCAATAGAAAATGGTCTGGAAATAAATACACTCAGCTGTTAACAAAGGTTACCTCTGAGTGGGGCACTGGAGAGGGGCTGGGCCTTTCCACTTTTTACTTCATCCCTCTCTGAATTATTTTAATGTGTTACAGATTAAAATACATGTGTAACTTCTGTAATCTGAAAAGAAAAGAAGAGTTAAAGAAGAGGAGAGGACAGAGGAGGGGAAGGGAGAGAAGGTGAGGGAAGGAGGGAAGCAGGGAGTTAGAGTAAATCCTAGCTTCCCCATTTACCACTTTTGTGACCTGAGATAAACAATACCAGAGTGCAAATGGTTAAGCACTCAACTACTGGCTGAAAGGTTGGTGGTTCGAACCCACCCAGAGGTGCCTCAGAAGACAGGGCTGGCAATCTGCTTCCAAAAGGTCATACCCTTGAAAACCCAAAGTTCTACTCTGCATGCATGGGGTCGCCATGAGTCAGAATCCACTTGGCAGCAACTAATAACAACAATACCACAATTTACTCATCCATAATATGGACAACTTTGAGTATAGATAATTATGAGGATTAAATGAGATAATGCATATAAAGCACTTAGCACTTTGCCTGGTATGAGTTCAACATTCAATAAATGTTAGCTACTATCACTAGGCAAAGTGTTTAACTCAATATCTGGCATGTAGTAAGTGTTAAAAAAATGGTAGATAGTGTTACTAAATATATATATAATATATATAATATATTTATATAAATATATATATAATATATTTATTCTACCTATTCTTTTTTATGCCGTGAAAGTTTTTCTTTCTTTTTTTGCTTTGACTTGTCTTTTTTTTAATTTTTTTAACAGTAGATTTTCTTATTTTAAAGACAGCATAGAGCTGAATTGAAGGACATTCTTCAAAATAATTAGCCTGGATTCTCACACATAATACGTATATATTTTTATACATCAACACGTGTGTATATATATGTGTGTGTATGTATATATTTGAAAATGCATACAATAGCTCTGTAATAATGCCTAAGAAAGTTAAAATAATTGTTGGCTTCAGAGAGGGGAACTGAGTTGTTGGGAGAGGGATGAGGGAGATTCAATTTCCTCTATACACCCTTCAGTGCTTTTCATGTTTTGTGCAATAGACAAGTATTACCTGTCAAAAAATAAAATAAAACAAATAACAAAGACCAGGTAGAGTGTTGGTGAGCCAATCTGAAATCAATTGAAAGGGGTGAACAGTTGTTAATAACACAAGTGCAAGCAGATGGAGAAGGAACTTATACTGAACAATTCACCAAATATAGAAACAGTCTGCTCTTCCCCCCAAAGGCAGAGGGACAAGGAAAGGAGAAACTCAGAGACAGTCATTTTCCACAAGCACAACATGTTCATAAATCTCTTTCTAGCTTAAAGGTTATCTCTTTTTTGGAGAGAGGATTAGCACATGATCCACGTCTCCTTTTTGCAAAACTAACGCAAAGTGGTTGGTTTTATGTTATGTAAACTATGCTGCAATAAGGAAAATTAAATTAATTTTTTCAGAAGTTAAAAAAAATCCATTCCATGGGATACTACTCAGCATTGAAAAAAAGGAATCATTGATACAGGCAACAACTTGGCTGAATTGCAAAGGCATTATGCGAAGTGAAAGAAGCCAATCTCAAAATGTTACATACTTTAATAATCCATTTATAGAACATTCTCGAAGACAAAACTACAGGAAGGGGAAAGAGATCAGTGGTTGTCAGGGCTTATGAGTGGAGAAAGCAGTAACTATAAAGGGATAGCACAAGGGAATTTTGGGGAAATGATGGCACTATTCTGTATCCTGGTTATTGCGGTAGTTACATGAATCTATATACATATATGGAGCCCTCGTGGTGAAGTAGTTAAGAGCTCAGGCTGCTCACCAAAAGGTCGGCATTTCGAATCCACCAGTTGCCCCTTGGAAACCTTATGGGGCAGTTCTACTCTGTCCTATAGGGTCACCATGAGTCTGAATCGACTTGACAGCACACAATAACAACATATACATATATATTAAAATTCACAGAACTGTACACCCAAAGAAAAAAACAGTCAAATTTATGGTATAATAATTTTCAAATAAAAATTTTAACAGTTTAAAAAAACCCAAAAACTAAAGTGTAAGAATTCTTGCAAGAGCGTTGCCTCAAGGTAGAATCCATAATTTTAACATCGAATTTTTGCTTCTACATCAAATGTCAACAAGATTTGGATTTGATTCTGTGGCCATACTTGTCCTGTTCTACATCAACAACAATAACCCTAACCCTCACCCATGTTTCTTTCAGAAAGAGTGTGGGAATAATTCCAGCCTCATCTTTGCAGGTAGAGTGGCTACATACAGGAACTGCCCTCCCATGTGATTGAGCCAGCCAAGAAGCTGTTGGTGCATGGCCATGGCACACCTGTAACATTTCTTTTTACAGTGGATTGTCACAACACACCCTATGTACTGGTATGAAGATGATTCAACAAAAATTAAAAATCAGGGATGCTAGGGCAACATCAGATCTGGAAAAGCTATTCTAGCACAAATTCCTTTCCCCACAGTAGCTTAGCAACTTCACGCCTCTCCCAGGCAGAGAGGAAATTCAAGTCCAACAGGCTTTCCTGAAGACAAGGTGTGACGCACCAGGTGTCCTCTTTGTTCCTGGTGATGACACTGAGAAAATATTTGTTGAAATGAAATATTACACATTCTCCCCACATCTCATCTAAGCAGTTGACAGAAGTAGTACGAGTGGGTGGCTTTAGAGAACAAGAGGCTAGAAGTCTGAATTCAGGGTGCGGCTCTAGGGGGAGGACCGTCTTTACTGGTAGCTTTGTGAGCGCCTTGGAATCCTTGGCATTCCATGGCATCTGTCTCTCCCCCTATGTGTGTTCCTTGTGTCTATTCTGCTTTTTTTATAACTCAAAAGTGATTAAGTTTAGGATTCACCCTATTCTGGTACGACTTCAATAATATAACAAAATGAACCCCATAGTTCCAAACAGGATCATACCTACAGGTACGGGGAGGGGGAGGGTAGGACTTCACTATATATTTTGAGGGGACACAATTAAATCCATAGCAGCAGTCAAAAGTTAGTTGTCTCCTTTCAGAATGGAGCAAAACACCTATCTCTCATTTATTTATTTCCCCTGTGGGTATTCTTTGTGCCTATTTATTTTACACATTTGTCCCAGACTTCATCCCAAATAATGCCAAAAAAAAACACTTTGTCATAAGACAAGATAGGGCTAATGGTATGAACATTCCTCTGCTGAGGAAGAAACAACTCTGTAGAGAAGGCAGTAGAAAGTACTTCTTGGCTGAGAGAGAGCACACTGGAGTCAGAAGTCTTGAATTTGGAATCCCAGTCCTGAAATGTATCAGTGTGCGACCTTAAGTAAGTAACTTAACTTCTCTGGCCTTAGTTTCCTTCCTGTTAATTATAGGTACGAAAAGAGATTCATAAAAGATTAAATGTGATAATGGACATCATGTACCTAGTACCAGGTCTGATACTTAGTAAGTATTCAGGAAGTGTGAGCTGTTTTCATCTAGGGGAGTCATTAATGTCATCTTCATGTACCTGAGGAGTGGGTGGTGTAAACAGTTAAGTTGTTTGGCTGCTAACCGAAAGGTGGGAGGTTCGAGTCCACCCAGAGGCACCTCCGAAGAAAGCCCTGGTGATCTACTTCCAAAAAATCAGTCGTTGAAAACCCTATGGAGCACAGTTGTACTCTGACATGCATGGGTTTGCCATGAGTTGGAATCAACTCCAAGACAACTGGCACTGGTATTTCATGTACCTGAACATGAAGGAATGGGAGTACCATCAGGGTGTTTAAATTCTTTCTGGTGCCCAGTTCCTTCGTTCTGCTTGGAGTGACCTACAACATGCACAGCTAGCCTAGTGTCCCATTCCCTCAAGTCTTTTTCTAATCTGACAATTAATCCAATAAACAAATTATCACAGACATGTTACTGACTTTATGTGGTTTCTCCACTTAGAAATTAATGGCTTAAAAAGTGTCCTTCAGGCCCAGGGTTAATGAGACCATTCTGCAGTCTTCAGGTAAGATGACTTGCCACATAGATCAGCCTCCTAGTCTGGGCTGTGGCCTCTGTATGAGACAGTTACCTTGCACTAGTGGCTCAGCGAATGGATGGGTGAGGCTACCCTTCTCATGCTCTAGGGTCCTTGGGCACAATTATGACATCTACCTTTCTTCCCTTCCATCCCAAATCAGAGTGGAATAGAGCTCATTAAAGCTTTATAGGGATAATTCCAATAAAGAACTTTAGGAGCTGAGCTGTGTTTGGAGAATAATCTTTGGTAAAGATGGACTATGTGCTCTGGGAGCCTTGAGGTGGCCACTGCTTCTGTTGGTGTTTAATATTCATTATTTCTTTGTAATCTTTGAGTTGCTGTCTTATGAGTTTTAGGAAGGCTGGGAAAAAAGTCACCTGAATATTTATTTCCTACCACATAATAAATTTACTGTTTGGCTTGAAAGTTTGAGTTTTGTGTTTCTTATATAAATTATGAATTAAAAAATAAAAATCATCACTACTGTGTTCAGGCCAAACATATTTTATTGTGCCACAATGTTTTCTGTACAAGACTATCACACAGGTAGGAAAGGTTAGTTCTAGAAGAGTTTGATACAACACAATGATGGAGCAATGAATTTAAAAAAGAAGCTATGAATACAAAAAAGAATCCATAAGTCCATAATGATTCTTAAAAAGGGGGGGGGGTGAGTGGAAGAAGAAAATCTTTGCTTACAAATATAAAAGAAATGATAGAATAAGAAAAATCACTATTTTGCAGACTCAGTGTAAACACTGATCAGTGCAAGGATTATTAAAAACCAGTTGCCATCAAGTCAACTATGACTCATGGCGACCCCATGTGTGTCAGAGTAGAACTGTGCTCTGTAGGGGTTTTAATGACTGATTTTTTGAAGCAGATCACCAGGTCTTTCTTCTGAGGTCCCTCTGGATAGACCTGAACTTCCAACTGGGTGAGCAGCCAAGTACATTAAACATTTAGGTGTGGTGAACAAGATATTCACATGGTCTCAAAGTATCATTCCACAGATTACTTATTAATTTCAAAGAGAAATAAACGTACCTTTACAATGGAGTATAGACACCACTTAAGTGATCAAATTTAGACTCACCAGTAGTAGGAACAAATACCACTCTGTGCCTCCTGATGTGACTCATAGGAAGTACATTCCATACTTATCTTAGTTATCTAGTGCTGCTATAACAGAAATACTACAAGTGGATGGCTTTAACAAAGAGAAATTTCTCTCATTCTTTAATAGGCTACAAGTCCAAGTTCAGGGTGTCAGCTCCAGGGGAAGGCTTTCTCTGTCGGCTCTGGAGGAAGGTCTGTGTCATCAATCTTCCCTTGGTCTAGGAGCTTCTCTGCACAAGAGCCTCAGGTCCAGAGGACACGCTCTGTTCCAGGCGCTGCTTTCTTGGTGGTATGAGGTTCCCAACTCTCTGCTTGCTTCCATTTCCTTTTAACTCTCGTAAGATAAAAGGTGGTGCAGGCCACATCCCAGGGAAACTCCCTTTACATTGGATCAGGGATGTGACCTTAGTAAGGGTGTTACAATCCCAACATAATCCTTTTTAACATAAAATTCCAATCACAAACTGGAGGACAACCACACAATACTGGGAATTATGGCCCAGCCAAATTGATACATACATTTTTGGGGGGACAAAATTCAACCCATGACAATACCCAGCATCACTTGTATCATCTATGTAGTATTCTTGTAAAAAATGTTTAATCTAAATCTAATCAGGAGGAAATAACTAGACAAATCCAGAATGTAGGGCATTATATAAGACAAAACTTGGACCCTTCAGAAATACCTGTCATGAAAGGAAAAGAGCTGGGGACTGTTCTAGATAAATGGAGACTAAAGGGACATGACAACCAAATGCAATACACGATACTTGATTGGATCCTGGATCGAAAGTAGAAGAGGAAAACAGCTATAAAGGACATTATAAGGCCAACTGAAGGAGTCCCTGGGTGGGGCAACTAGTTAACACACTCAGCTGAGCTGCTAACCAAAAGGTTAGAGGTTCATGTCCACCCAAAGGCACCTTGAAAGAAAGTCCTGGTGATCTACTTCTGAAAAATCAGTCATTGAAAACACTATGGAGCACAATTCTACTCTGACACACATGGAATCACCATGAGTTGAAATTGACTCAAAGGCAACTGATAAAGGTCAGTTGGAGAAATACGAATATAAAATGTATTAAAATAATATTATTATAACAATATTAAATTATTTGAATGAAATAATGGTTTGTGGCTATCTAGGAAAATGTCCTTGTTCTTAGGGGATAGATGCTGAAGTATTTAGGGATGAGGTGTCTGATATGTACTTTCAAATAGTTTGTGAGTGTATACATACATTCAGAGAGAGTTAAAGCAAATGGAGCAAAAATATTTATGTTGGGTGATTCTAGATCAGGGGTCAGCAAACTATGGTCCAGTTGAATCCAGCCCACCGCCTGTTTTTATAAATAAAGTTCTATTGGAACATAACCATGCCCATGTGTTTACTACTGTCTACGAATACTTTGGTGTTACAACAGCAGGGTTGTGTAGTTGTGCCAGAGATCATACGATCCACAAAGACTAAAATATTTCATATTTAGTCTTTACAGGAGCCCTGGTGTCACAGTGATTAAGAGCCAAGGCTGCTAACCAAAAGGTCAGCAGTTCGAATCCACCAGCCACTCCTTGGAAACCCTATAGGGTCACTAAGAGTTGGAATTGACTCCATGGCAACGGTTTTTAGGTTTAGCCCTTTACAGAAAAAGTTTGCCAACCTCTGATCTAGATGAAGGGTATATAAGTGTACATGGGTTTTACTGTAGTTTCTTTCAGCTTTTTGAAGGCTTGAAAATTTTCAAAATAAAAAATTGGGGCACCACAACCCCAGTGTCTATCAACAGACAATTGGATTAAAAAATCTGGTTTTACATAAAATGGAATATTATTAGCCATAAAAAAGAATAAAGTTCTGATATACACTATGACACATATAAATCTTGAAAACATTATGCTAAGTGAACTAAACGAGAGACAAAAGGGCAAATATTGCATGATTCCACTTACCATAATTTTATGCAAATAAAGTGCACCTTCCATGTTTGTTTGCTGGCTTCTCCCTCCCACTGAAAGGTATTTTCTTAGGTGCTCTATGCTAATTTTTTTCACAGAAACATGTGGAGAAGGATTGGCATAGCGGCACTTGTGAGGGTGTCTCGTGGGAGGAGGGAGCATTCGGCAAACAAACACGGAATGCATACATTATTTGCATAAAAATATGGTATATAAAATATCTAGAACAGGCAAATTAACAGTGACAGAAAATAGGTTAGATGTCAGCAGGGGAAGGTGTCAGTTATTGTTAGATGGGTACAGTGTTTCTGTTTGGAGTGATGAAAAGTGGAAATATATAGTGGTGATGGCTATACAACATCGTGAATATAATTAATGCCACTGGATTGTACACTTAAAATGGTTTAAATGACAAATTTTAAGTTATATGTATTTTACTTCAATAAAATTTAAAAACAAAATATTGGGGCACCATAGCTATGGATGTTATTATTTTTTAATAATATTTTATTGTGTTCTAGGTAAAAGTTTACATGGCAAATTAAGCCTCCCATTCAACAATTTTTATACAAATTGTTTTGTACCATTGGTTACAATTTTTACAATGTGTCATCATTCTGACACAGTTCAATCCATAACATTCCACCCTTTGCACTCCCCAAATTCATGTCCTTGCCAGATATAAAACATATTCACCCCATCATATCATAGCAAAAGTCTTAAACCAACTCCAAGCCCCAAATCCAAAAATTTTGCTTCATCTGCAAAATCTAAAATACAAGTTATCTGCTTCCAAAGTACAATGGTTGAACAGGCACAAGGTAGACATTTCCATTACAAACAGGAGAAGTTGGAGGGAAAGAAAGTACAACAGGCACCAAGCAAGTCAGCAGAACACATTACATTAGCTCTCAAGACTTGAAAATAATCCTCTGTTCTCTGAGACCATTTAAGCAATGGACCTGCCCTCCAGGCTCTGGGTGTTGGCAACATTCTCTGTATTCTGGGTGGAGGGCCCATGGGTCCTGGGCTTCAACTTTGCCTTCTAGGCTCACTGGAAAGGCAACTCTGCTTGCTCACATTTGGGTGGCCCCATTCTCTGAGTCCATCTGAGTGGTGACTCTACCCCCTCGGCCTTGGCAGGCCCTGTTCTTCTGCCCCTTGGGCATAGCAGCCCCACCCCCTCAGCTTTGGGCTGCAGATCTGGCCCCATCCTACTGGCACTTGTGAAATGCAGCCCCACACTCCTGAACTGAGTTGGTGAAATCTGACTCTTTGAAACCTAGGAGGCTGTGGCCACACCCTTTGAAACCCCAGAGGCCATGGCTCCACCCTTTGATACTCCAGAGGTCCTGCCCCTACCCTTTGAGACTGAAGCAGCTCTGCTTCCTTTGTTCCTTGTCTCTTCAGCTTCTGCCTCCTGGTTCCTTGGCCTCTCGGCCTCTCAGGCCCTTGGGCCAGCTGGTGTCTGCCTTGCAAGTGTTCCAAAGCTCTTTAGCTTTACCAGTAAGTGCCTGGAGTCACCCCACTCCACCAGAAGGCACTCTGCTCTCTTGCTCCATGGGTCTGCAAGCCTAGCTCCACCGATAAGTGCCCAGAGGCACCCAACTCTGCCAGGAAGCCTCCTGTACAAAGGTACCAAGTTCTCTTGCTCCATGGGTCAGCTCCAGCGCTGTATCCCACTGATCTCCAGGTACGACTGCTGCCATTTCTCTGCTGCTGCTTCATCTGCACTGTCTCTGGTGTTACAGCTTTCCTCATGTCCTTCTGAGTCCTCATCAGAATTGTCTTTGATGTCCATAACTCCACCCACCAACAGTCTCTTCAAGGCAATCTAGGCTTTAACTATTAGTAACTTTAAAACTCTTCCAGCCTCTACCCATTCACAGTTTCAAAACTGCTTCTACATTTTAGGTATCTTTTAGAGCAGCATCCCACTCTTCCGATACCAATTTCTGTCTTAGTTATCTAGTGTTGCTATAACAGAAATACCACAGTGGATGGCTTTAACAAACAGAAATTTATTCTCTCACAATCTAGTAGGCTAGAAGTCCAAACTCAGTGCAGCAGCTCCAGGGGAAGGTTTTCTCTCTCCATTGGCTCTGGGTGAAGGTCCTTGTCTTAATTTATTCATCTAGGGACAGTTACTGGTAAGTAGGTTTAGGGAGACTTTAGGCTGTAGAATTAGGCAGCCCTGGGCTAGTACCCCAGTTGTGCCACTTAGCAGGACTGGCTTTTAACCTAAATGAGGGAGTATTGGATGAGATGTGTCATGGATTGAATTGTGTCCCCCAAAAATATCTGTCAATTTGGCTGGGTCATGGTTCCCAGTATTATATAATTGTCTACCATTTTGTAATCTGATGTGATTTCCTTATGTGTTGTAAATTCAATCACTATGATCTAATAAGATGGATTAGCGGCAGTTACACTGATGAGGTATACAAGATTGGATAGTGTCTTAAGCCAATCTCTTTTGAGATATAAAAGAGAGAAACAAGCAGAGACACGTGGGAACCTCATACCACCAAGAATGCAGTGCTGGGAGCAGAGCACATCCTTTGGACCTGAAGTTCCTCTGCAGAGAAGCTCCTAGACCAAGGGAAGATTGATGACATGGACCTTCCTCCAGAGCCAACAGAGAGAGAGGGCCTTCTCCTGGAGCTGCTGCCCTGAATTTGGGCTTGTAGCCTACTGGACTGTGAGAGAATAAATTTCTCTTTGTTAAAGCCATCCACTTGTAGTATTTCTGTTATAGCAGCACTAGATGACTGAGATAGAATTTGGCACTGGGAGTGGCTCTAACAGATACCTAAAATGTGGAAGCGGTTTTGAAACTGTGAATGGATAGAGGTGTGGCAGCGGCAGAGGACCAGCAGCAGCAGAGAACCTGCAGCAGCAGAGAACCTGCAGCGGCAGAGAAGTGGCATCAGCAGAGAACCAGCAGCAGCAGAACCAGGAGACCAGAGTGAGATGGCGCTGGAGCCAACCCACAGAGCGAGAGAGCTGAGTGCCTGTGCACAGAAGGCTTCCTGGCAGAGTGGGGTGCCTCCAGGTACTTATCGGTGGAGCTACAGAGCTTTGGAACACTTGCCCCAGCAGGGCAGATGCGGGTGTGAGGCCTGAGGGCTAAGAGGCCACAGGGAGCAGAAGCTGAAGACACAAGGAACACAAGAAGCTAAGCTGCCTTAGTCTCAAAAGGTATGGCCATGACCTCAGGAGTTTCAAAGGGTGGAGCCATGCACGGCCTCTGGTGTTTCTAAGGGTGGAGTTGTCACTCCGATGGACTAGGAGAATGGTGCACCTGAAGCCGAGGGAGCAGAGTTGCCATCCCAGTGGGCCTGGAAGGCGAAGCTGAAGCCCAGGGCCAAGGGGCCTCCACTCAGAATCTGGAGACTGTGGCCAATATCTAGAGTCTGAAGGGTAGGGATATTGTGTAAATTGTCTCAGAGAACAGAAGATTATTTTCAAAGCCTTGAAGGCTAATGTAATGTGTTCTGCTGACTTGTTTGGTTCCTGTTATCCCCTCTTCTTCAGTTTCTCCCATTTGTAATGGAAATGTCTAGCTTGTGCCTGTTCTGCCATTGTACCTTTGGAAGCAGATAACTTGTATTCTAGATTTCACAGACGAAGAGGAATTTTTGGATTTTGGACTTGGAGGTAAGGCTTTTGCTGTAATATGATGAGATGAATATGTTTTGCATGTTGCAAGGGCATGAATTTTGGGGGGCCAAAGGGTGGAGACTGAATTGTGTCCCCCAAAAATATCTGTTAATTTGACTGGGCCATGATTTCCAGTATTGTATAATTGTGTACCATTTTGTAATCTGATGTTATTTCCTTATGCGTTGTAAATTCAATCACTACAATCTAATAAGATGGATTAGTGGCAGTTATACTGATGAGGTATACAAGATTGAATAGTGTCTTAAGCCAATCTCTTTTGAGATATAAAAGAGAGAAGCAAGCAGAGACACGTGGGAACCTCATACCACCAAGACAGCAGTGCCAGGAGCAGAGCGCGTCCTTTGGACCTGAAGTTCCTGTGCAGAGAAGCTCCTAGACCGAGGGAAGATTGATGACGTGGACCTTCCTCCAGAACTGACAGAGAGAGCGGGCCTTCTCCTGGAGCTGATGCCTGAATTTGGACTTGTAGCCTACTGGACTGTGAGAGAATAAACTTCTCTTCATTAAAGCCATCCTCTTGCGGTATTTCTGTTATAGCAACACTAGATGACTAAGACAGCCACTAAATTTGTGGTAATTTGTTACAGCAGCAATAGGAAACTAATACTGGGGGCTTAAATCCAAAAAGATAGTACAGAAATGAAAATACTTACTGTTAAAACAAAAATCATATTAAGCCAATAATAGAAATTGATTGAAGTTTATTTAATACACAAGTTGCAAATTAGGGTAACACTTTGACTACGAGTCAAAAATGTTCCAAAGATTAAAGAACTTTCCAAAGATTCTTATACCACATTATTGACATTGCCATGGAAACAAGGTCAGAACAGTGTGTTTATATAATAACAATTTACCCTAAATTGTTTTTAGTCTGACTTTTGAGTTTCTGTATCTCAAAAACTGATTGCACATAGATAATTTTTCAAAACAGCACAGAGCCTAAGGCAAAACAGTCTTACTAAGCTATTTACTAGGTTATTGTCTGACTTAAAGGTGACTTTAGGAAACCAGTTTTCTCAAGGTTCAAGGTTCAAAAGACAATCTCAGGGTAATGGCTTGGGTGGGTCACCCCAACTCCATGGACCTCAGAAATCTGGATTCCAGGAGAATTGAAACTGTTTCTCACCATAATATAACTGCAACTATGAGTATCCAGTGCTAAGCGAACAAGGGGAAAAGGCCCCCTTTCCCCTTGGGGATGGAAATTCACATGATACCCCGTGAGGCAGTAACTGTCTCCGTTTTATAGAGGGGGAAGCAGATTCAGAGTAGCTGCTCAAGGATCAAGTTGTCAGCAAATCGACTCTGACTCATGGCAATCCCATGTGTGTCTGAGTAGAACTGGGCTCCGTAGAGTTTTCAATGGCTGATTTTTTGGGAACAGATCACCACCTTTCTTTCTAGGCACTTCTAGGTGGACTTGAACTACCAACCTTTGAGTTAGCAGTGAGCACGCTACCTGTCTGCACCTACCAGGGACTCCACTCAAGAACTTATGGCTAGTTAATTGACAAAACCGGGATATGTGACATGCATGGTCTGTGTAAATCCATAGCCTATGCTTTCAACCACTGAGTAATATTGCCTCCCATAGAGAGGTGCAAACAAAGTTATCTGGGAATTCAGGGGAGGAAAAGGTCACTTCTGAGGGGAGGCAGGGTGGTAGTTTCACAGATGAAGTAGAATTTAAGCTGGGCTTTTGTACAGCCAGGGATCCCTGGTGGCACAGTGGTTAAGAGCTCGGCTGCTAACCCAAAGGTAGGTAGTTTGAATCCACCAGCCCCTCCTTGGAAACCCTATATAGGGCAGTTCTACCCTGTCCTATAGGGTTGCTATGAGTTGGAATCGACTCCACGGCAACCAGTTACAGGTATACTACTAGAGAAGCCCTGGTGGTGCGGTGGTTAAGAGCTACGGCGAGCTAGGCTGCTAATCAAAAGTCAGTAGTTCAAATCCACAGCTCCTTGGAAACACTATGGGGCAGTTCTACTTTGTCCTATAGGGTCCCTATGAGTCGGAATCGACTCGATGGCAGTGAAGTGTTTTTTTTTTTTTTTTTTTTTGTATAGCTAATTCTCCAGCCCTGTGCCTTGACCTTGTCCGCCTAACTAAACTCCCTCTGTAATGGCCTTCCATCTGTTCTTCTCTCTATTCCTCAAAGTGCAGGTTTCACATACATTGAACCCTTTGTCTGTAATATCCACCGTCCACTACCCTCCCCCCCCCCACCAAACATCCATCTACCGTTGCTTAGTTACCTTTTAATTACCCTTGAGATTTTAGCTCAAATATCACCCTTTTGGGAAGCTTTTTTCTGACATCCCTAATTAGGTTATGTCTCCTTGAAATATGTTCTTGTCATTCAAATCACTTTTCACAATTTTAATCATCAGGATATCTGTGCAATCATTAGCTCGATGTTTGTCTCTCCTATTAGACTATTCTATTCAACACTACAAACCCAGAACCTACAGCAACGTCTGGCACATAGTAGATTCTCAGTTTATAATTGATGAATGATTTAGGAATGACGAAACTTTCTTAAATACCTTTGGAGAAGAATCCATCAGAACTCCAAAACTCGAACTGTCCAATCTTAAAAAATAAACAAAAAGCAAAAGCAACTCTTCCTCTTCGCATACTCATCTCCAACTACTATTCTTTTGTTCTCTCTCTCTTCATAGCTTAACGTCTTAAGAGGATTGTCTACAGTCTCTGCCCAGACCTTCTAACTTCTCATTCATGCCTTAACCCATGATGCCTACCTTTGTCTTCTTGTTCTGCTGAAACTGTGTTCCCCAAGGTCACCAATTACCTCCTTGTAGCAAAATCCAGTGACCCCATTTCATTCCTTCTCTTACTGACCTCTGAGAGCGCAGCACTGAGATAGTCCCACCCATCCTTTGACTTTTTGTGGCCCCTCACTTTATTGGTTCTCCACTTCCCTCTCTAGCTGTTCCTTTTCATCCCGTTTGAGGCCAATTCTTCCTCTGTCTGGCCCTAAATGTTACCATCTGTTATGATTCATTCCTAGGCCCTCTTTTCTTCTCCTACACATGCTCCTGAAACAGCAAATACTCCTAAAACCTCAAAGAGAAAACATATTATCGATGACTCCAAAGTTTATACCTCAGCCCCCAACTTTCCTCCTAAGCATCAGACCTTCATATTCATTTTGTTTTCTAGAATCTCCACTTGGTTGTTCCACGAACACCTTGTCTTAGTTTGGGTTCCTCACAAGTAGACTCTAATACTTAGATTTGGGAGCAAATAGTTTATTTCAGAGGGAGGTGATCCCAGAAGTTATTCTAAAGGAATGGGAAGTGAATCAAGGAAAGAAAGAAGCCAGCAGAGTGTGTGTTAATAAGCAGGTTTTCACTGTAGGTAACTGGGTTCAATCTCACTGGAGACCCTCTGAGACACTTTGGAATACACCACAGAATTGTTACATTGAGAGGCAAGAGAGAGGGTATTTATCCTCCAATTCCCATCCTTCACTGGGGATGGTCACTCCTGGGCATTAATTCCCTGGAACTTCAATCTGCCTACATGTACCCTGAAGTAAAGCTCACTATAGCAGCCAAAGAATGACCTCAGGCAGAGAAATGCAGGAGCTTTCATCCCGTACCAGAACTGTCTTCAAGCAACTTCAAAGGTAGGCCAAGGGGATATGGGTGGGCCACCAACAGCATCTACTACCCATCTCAAATAACATGTCCTGAACTGAATTAAAGATTTTCACCTCTAGATCTGCTCTTCCTCCTGGGTTCTTTGTCTCAGTAAATTACCCCACTATCAGCCTAGTGCCCAAGCCAGAAACTTCAGTAATCTTAGCATCATCCTAGATTCCTCCCTTCCTGACACAATCTACATCATATCTGTCACTGACTCCTGTAAATTCTACCTTCTAAACTTTTCTCAAATCCGTCCATCTTGTGCATTCCAATGCCAGTACATAAACTCAGGCCACCATTGTCTCTCAGCTAGATGCCTACAATAGCCCCCTCATTGGTCTGCCTATCTCCTAACTCCAGACTTTGTTTCCCCTAATCATTTTCAACATAGCAACTAGAGTAGTCTCCAGAAACATAAATCCAATCATGCTATTTTACTGCAGAAAAACCATTCAGTGACTGAGATGGTTAAGATTGTATGTCAGCTTGGCTGGGCCATGATTCTCAGTGTTTATATGTGATCAACCCCATCACGGGATCTGCTGTGAGTAGCCAGTCGGTTGAAAGAGAGTTTCCCTGGGTGTGTGACCTGCATCCAAATATAAGTGGACGTTCTGCCTTTTGCCTGCCCTGGATCCTGCAGCTGGTTCCTGTTCATCTGATCTCTGGTTCTTGGGACTTGAACTAACAGCTTACCTGCCGATCTTGGGATTCATTGATCTTCACTGCCTGTGAGCAAGAGCCCTGCTATCTGACCTGCCAATCTTGGGTTTGCCAGCCCCTGTGGCTATGTGAATCAGGAAAAGCCTCTATCCTGATCCATGGACTTGGGATGTTCCAGCCTCTACAATCGCGTGAGCCATTTCCTTGATATAAATCTCTCTATATATATATTTATACGCTTTACTGGTTTTGCTTCTCTAGAGAACCCAGCCTAAGACAATGACTTTCCATCAGAATAGAGTTCACACTTCCTAACATGTTTTGCTAGCCTCACCAAAAGCTTGTACTTGTTTGCCCCTTTAATCTGATGCCACATCACTTTCTTATGCAACTATCCCCTAAAAAACATGCTTCTCCTCACCTGCACACATATTTCTTCTCTCACTTCTTCAAGTATGCTGTGCTGTCTCCAACCTTAGGGCCTACTGTCTATCCGGCCAGCTGACTACAAGAGATCCATATCTGTGCCCATTCCAAAGAAAGGTGATTCAACAGAATGCAGAAATTATTGAACAATATCATTAATATCACACACAAGTACAATTTTGCTGAAGATCATTCAAAAGTAGCTGCAGCAGAATATTGACAGGGAACTGCCAGAAATTCAAGCTGGATTCAGAAGAGGGCATGGAATGAAGGATATAATTGCTGATGTCAGATGGATCTTGGCTGAAAGCAGAGAATACCAGAAAGATATTTACCTTGTTGTATTGACTATGCAAAGGCATTAGACTGTGTGGATCATAACAAATTATGGATAACATTGTGAAGAATGGGAATTTCAGGACACTTAATTGTGCTCATGCAGAATCTGTACCTGGACCAAGAGGCAGTCATTCAAACTGAGCAAGGGGATACTGCGTGATTTAAAATCAAGAAAAGTGTATGTCAGGGTTGCATCATTTCACCATACTTACTCAATCTGTATGTTGAAAAAGAATGCAAGAAGTCGGGAGAAGAATGTGGCATCAGGATTGACAGAAGACTCTTTAGCAACCTGTGATATGCAGATAACACAACTTTGCTTGCTGAAAGCAAAGAGGACTTGAAGCACTTACTGATGAAGATCAAAGACTACAGCCTTCAGTATGGATTACACCTCAACATAAAGAAAACAAAAAACCTCACAACTGGACCAAAAAGCAACATTATGATAAATGGAGAAAAAATTGATGCTGTAAAGGATTACATTTTACTCAGATCCACAATCAATGCCCATAAAAGCAGCAGTCAGGAAATCAAACGACATATTGCGTTGGGCAAATGTGCTGCAAAAGACCTATTTAAAGTCTTAAAAAGCAAAGATGTCACTTTGAGGAATAAGGTGCGTCTGACCCAAGCCATGATATTTGCAATCCCCTCATATGCTTACAAAAGCTAGACAATGAATAAGGAAGACTAAAGAAGAATTGATGCCTTTGAATTATGGTGTTGGAGAAGAACATTGAATATACCACGGACTACCAGTAGAACGAACAAGTCTGTCTTTGAAGAAATACAGCCAGAGTGCTCCTTAGAAGCAAGGATGGAGAGATTTCGTCTTGCGTATTTTGGATGTGTTATTAGGAGGGACCAGTCCCTGGAAAAGGACCTCATACTTAGTAAAGCAAAGGGTCTGCAGAAAAGAGGAAGACCCTCAACAAGATGGATTGACACAGTGGCTGCAACAATGGGCTCAAACATAGCAACTATTGTGAGGATGGCACAGGACAGAGCAATGTTTCTTTCTGCTGTATGTAGGGTCACTATGAGTTGGAACTGACTTGATGGCACCTAACAACAACAACAACAACATCCCTGAAATCGAGTCCTTGGGTGGTTCAAATGGTTAACATACTCTGCTGTTAACAGAAAGGCTGGCAATTTGAGTCCACCCAGAGGAGCCTCAGAAGAAAGCTCTGGTGATCTATTTCTGAAAAATCAACCATTGAAAACCCTATGCAGGAGTTCTACTCTGACACACATGGGGTCACAATGAATTGGAATCGACTCGAGGCAACTGGATCCCTGAGATCACAATTACAAGTCATTTCTTTGTCTTCCCTTATCTCCCCTGCTACATGATTCCCATAGCATCCTGTGTGCCCTCAACGTGGCATTTCTCACACTGAAGTACAAGCTGTTGACCCATCTAGATGCTCCTTAGGCTGAGAGCTCTGTTAGGTGAGGGGCTACGTTAGTCTTGATCATTGTTGTGTCATCAGCACACAGTAGTATCTGCAAGGATTAGGAACAGTACAAATTTGTTGAATAAGACAGTGCACACTGCAGAGGAAGCCAGCACAACTGGACTAAACCAAAGCAAAGAAGTTTCCTCAACATAATCAAATACTTTGAGAGACAGAGTAGCAGGATGGGGGGTCTGGGGACCATGCTTTCAGGGGACATCTATGTCAATTGGCATAACAAAGCTTATTAAGAAAATGTTCTGCATCCTACTTTGGTGAGTGGCGTCTGGGGTCTTAAAAGCTTGCAAGCGGCCATCTAAGATGCATCAATTGGTCCCAACCACTTGGAGTAAAGGAGAACGAAGAACATCAAAGACACAAGGAAAGTATTAGCCCAAGAGAAAGAAAGGACCACATAAACTAGAGACTTCATCAGCCTGAGACCAGAAGAACTAGATGGTGCCCAGCCACCACCAATGAACGTCCTGACAGGGAACACAACAGAGGGTCCCTGATAGAGCAGTAGAAGGATGGGATGCAGAACTCAAGTTCTAGTAAGAAGACCAGACTTAATGGTCTGACTGAGACTGGAGGCACCCCGGAAAGCATGGCCCCTGGACTCTCTATCACCTCAGAACTAAAACAATTTCTGAGGTCAACTCTTCAGACAGGGATTGGACTGGACTGTGGGACATAAAGTGATACTTGTGAAGAATTTGCCTCTTAGTCAAGCAGATACAAAAGACCAAGGGGGCAGCTTCTGTCCAGAAGTGAGATGGGAAGGCAGAGAGAGTTAGGAGCTGGTTGACTGTTCATGGGGAATCAGGGGCAGAGAGGAGGAGTGTGCTGTCGCAGAATGAGGTGAGCGGTTGGGGTCACATAACAATGTATGTAAAAAAAAAAATTTCTGTATGGGAGACTAACTTGAAATGTAAACTTCATTTAATTACAACAACAACAATAAAAAATTTGTTGAATAAATAAGTACCCTTTCTGACTGAGTGAAAGAAAAAAATATCTCTCTATCCTATGACAAACGCAATAAACATGTAAATTTGTCTGGTTGTTGACTCTTTTCCAAATGCCTGAGATCTGAGTGTTCAAAGCAGTAGATATTTTTGAATACCACATAGCAAAGAAAAGCCTCTCTTTGAAGTCAGTGTGGACCTTGTCAGCCCAAGAAGCCCAGTGCCAGGAGAAAGTGTGGTATCAATAGACCTACCTCCCACCTGCTGCTGAGGAATTTATCACAACTCTGAAGAGTATCCAAGAAGATTTGCTTTGCAGAAAACCAAACCAATGATCTTTCCAGAGCCCCTACTTTTAGTAAGCCAGTACAATGGGTCTATTCATCTTTCTGGTAGTGATTTTTTTTCCCCTCAAAGCACTCAATTCATTTTCCACCCCTAACATGTAATCCAGAAATAATAGAGGCTGGTGTAGTATAACTCATATGCAAAAATGGAAAGTGCCAACACCCTGAAAGGAAAGCTCTGAATTAAGTATCCCTGAAAATAATTCTTGGCAAATCAATGGGATCTGAAAAGTCTATTCAGTTGTAGATATATTTCTTTTTGTTGTTTTTTATAAATATGGTTCCCCAATGGAAGGAGTTAAGTTTGAACACCCTGCTCCAGCACAGTACTTGTAATTACATTCCAGGACTCAAATCTGAAAATTGTTTTGAGGTCTGTTTTCTGATAAAGTCCTGTTCAGAGATGCTAAAGTTTGAATCAGCCTTTAAAAGCCCTGAATTCCCATTGTGTGGTGAGGCGGAACTAAGGTGCGGCAGGTAGGGTGCTTGAGGAGAGGCTAAGGAGCAGTTTCCACCGCCAGCTGTGAGAGCCGTGAGCAATTTAAAACTGATCACTATAGGTGCTGTTTTCCATAGATAGGCCCTGGTGTATGCATTCAAAGCAGATGACCAGACTCCTGGTGGACATATGAGCAAGAAATAAACCTTTGTTGTTTCAGCCACTGAGATTTGGTTTCTTTGTTTATATAGCATAACCCCTCCCTCCTGTCCTGAGTTCAGAACCAGTTGAGAAGTGGACACAGAAATCAGGTAGTTGGAGAACAAAATACTCAGTTCTAATAATGAAAGCGCCAATTTGGAGAATGAAACAGATGTTAGTGAAAATCAGGTTCCCTAACATCTTTCCCTCTGAATTGACCCCACTCATCTCAAACTTCATATTCTCCTCACTACAAGGCCAGATCCTGACATAGAAAGTTCACCTCATGGAGAAACAAAATGAGAGCTTCACAATGAGGTAGGGCCAAGAGCAGCAATAAAGCAGAGGCTAAGCTGTGCATGACTGTTGTCTTCTCCTCCTTCCCCAGTCAGATAAGGCTCTCCCCCCCAGGGAAGTATTCCCATACTTTCCCTTCCTGAGGAAATTGTCTCTCCTGGGTGGAAAAAGCTGACAGCTGAAACAATTAAACCCAAGAGTAAAAGTGCAGGAACTTACAGGGCTATCCTTCATTTCAAATTATTTTTCAAAATGACCAGCACTGTAGATACTAAATTCATGCAATATAACATCTGACCCTGAGGTGGAAAGTACAGGACCAACCATCTTCAGGGAAAGCGGGATCCTGTACCATTTGCTTCTGGGACTGTGAGAAAACCAGTTGCCATTGAGTCAATTCAGACTCATGGTGACCCCATTTGTGTCACAGTAGAACTGTGCTCCATGGTGTTTTCAATGGCTGATATTTTAGAAGTAGATTGCCGGGCTTTTCTTCTGAGTCACCTCCAGGTGGAACCTAATCTCCAACCTTTGGGTTAGTAGCCCGGTTGAGTTAGCCATTTGCACCATCCAGGGACTCTGCATTGTGAGAAGCTGGGTCAAATAAAACCATATCCAGGTGATAATAGGTTATCTGAGCTCCAAGACCAGGCCTAAAGGAGAAAGAGTCCCTAAAAGACAAGCTGGATAGAAGAATGTGAAAGGAAAAGAGACAGTCCTATTATTTTGACTGCATGATAGAAAGAGTTTATATCCATGGCTATAGGCATACCAGCCCCCGAGGTTTTGGTAGCTGATGGTAGAAGCACATCCCTTTCCCGTTTGCCTTCCTCAGTGCTTGCCTCCCTTACTTATCAAATGAATGATGTTTAACATTATTCGTCTAAATTCAGGAGTTTATTGTAGATTTCATTATAGAAGTAGTGTGGAATTTGGCTTCAGCTCATGACAAAGACCTGTATTGCTGGGAAATGGGACACAGCTGAAGCTGAGCAGTTTTAAGCAACAGGAGGAACACTATGTAGTGACACGTTGGAAAAAACAACCAACTAACCCTGTGATTGTCATGTGGGACTTATCAATTGAGTAACAAACATGTGTTTGACTTCCAAAGCAACAAAATGCCTTTGGCTTCTGCCAAGTTGTAAAACACACACACACGCACACACACACACACACACACACACATTTTTATAGAAAGCCAGGATGGATAGATAGATAGATAGAAAGTGAGGAAGGGAGAAATAAATGAGGGTGTTTCTCCTCTTTTTAACAAATTTATAAGCTATTTGACAAATTGAGTCATTTTTGGTCAAATGCCTTTTTTATGTGCAACAGCTAAGAAACCACGAGCTCATCATGTGGAGAAGAAGAGTCTGGCATTACTTCTTGAATTATAATTATCTCCCTTGTATGAATCTTGGAGAAAAGGTTTTCATATTATTTTATTTTCGTAGAACAGTCTGCTTCAACTGATCCTAAGACATCACTTGGATGAACTACACAGAAGCTAAGAAACTCTCAGGGTAGGCCTAATCATTGTTATTACTACCAAAATTTATTCTTTCTTCTGCATAAAGCTTTTCCACTACTATTTGTTCATTTTCTTTACAGTTTCTTGTTACTATGAGGAGCCTGAATAAAATTCTGGGAAAAATTTATTTTGGACCTATTTCCAGATAGCTGCTTTGTTTTTTAGGTTCCCTCAAAGTCAAAACATTAATATTCCTCATTGCAAAAGAAAATAATATATATTTTCTTAAACTTTGGTAGCTGATTATGAATGGATGCCCTCTCTTCCCTGGAGAATTCACGTAATTTAGTTTTGGTGAAGATAATTATAATCCTTTAATATTATATTGCCTTATTCTGATACAGTTTTATTAAAAGGATGTATTGCTATGATTAACTCCTAGGAAATTTTTTAGCCCGAGAAGCACATGTGAGTTTGAAAGCCTCCCTCATTAATGAACATTCTTCATCAGTAGTTTTAATTCAGTTTAGAATTTATCATTTATTTGGTCTCTGCTTGTAGGCAAACATCCTATTTGTAAGGTTTGCCTAGCTCTAATCTTTGACTGAGATAGACGCCCACCAGTGGCATGGGTTTTCTGGTGCTTTTAAGCCTGAATTATGATTTGCTGTCTTAGATTGTTTCTAGACTCTGGTTATTCTTCCAAATTGGATAAGGGCAGCAGTGAGCTATAGGGCTTCAGGAGAAAAGATAGAAGTCTATTTCCTTTGACAAAAAGGACTGTAATAGTCTCTGCTCACCATGGCCTGTTGGTTACAAGAATCAATGTAAATGGCCAATTTCCTTGGTCCATTTGCTGTACCTAGTTGGAGTCACTCAGTGGTGTGCTGAGCTGCTAACCCAAAGGTGGGAGATTCAAGTCAACCCAGAGGTGCCTCACAAGAAAGGCCTCGCAATTTATTTCCCAAAAGTCAGCCACTGAAAACTCTATGGAGCAAAGTTCTACTCTGACATCATGGGGTCATCATGACTTGACGGCAACTGGTTTTTTTAGGGTGAACAACCATTCCAATTTGCCTAGAACTGAGGGGTTCCCAGGCTGGGGGACTTTCAGTGCCGAAGTTGGGAAAGTTCTGAGCCAACCACCATGAGTTAGTCATTCTAGATAGTCCCTAATTCCGAAAGGTAGCAATCTATGATTTGGGGGAACTCAGAGGTTCTGCCTAAAATGATGGAAGAATTGTGGAAGTGCAAAACAGTTTATTGGTTCCAGGTTTGCCTTGAAATGACACAGGGAGACTATATTTGCTCATGGCCCATAGGCGGTCAGGGTCTCTTCTCAAATACGCAGTATTCTTCTCTTAACTACTGCCAGGTTGTAAGGCGATTTGTTTCTTATTTTAGAGTCTGGCCCACTCCCTTTTCTACAGACCATTGGATTGGCTTTTCCTCTTAAAGCTTTGATGGGTTTGCTAAAAGGAAAAAGTACATTCTTGGCCATATACTATTTAAGTAAGAGCCATTTTCCTTTTTTTTTTTTTTTTGAACAGTTTAATTGAGGCTTAATTCATATAACATACAACTCCCCCATTTAAAGTGTATAATTCAATGATTTTTAGTACATTCATGTTTTGTATATTCAAAGTTGTGTAGCCATCACCACAGTCTAAAATTAGAATGTTTTTATTACCCCCAAAAGAAGCTCTGTAGTCATTAGCAGTCACTTTCCATTTCTCTCTCCCTCTAGCCCCTGGCGACCACTAATCTACTTTCTGTCTCTATAGGTTTGCCTGTTCTGACATTTCATATAAATGAAGTCATACAACATGTGGCCTTTTGTGTGGCATCTTTTAATTAGCATAATATTTTCAAGACTCATCCATGTTGTAGCATGTATTACTATTTCATTTTTTAATGGCTGAATAATATCCCATTATATGGATATACCACAATTTGTTTATCCATTCATTCATTGATGGATATTTGTGTTGTTGCCACTTTTTGGCTATTATTAATAATGCCATGAACATTTGTGTACAAATTTTTGGATGGACATATTTTCATCTCATAGGTCTCTATGAGTTGGAATCGACCCCACGGCAGTGGGTTTGGGTTTTTGCTTATACGTTTTCAATTCTTTTGTATATGTACATAACAGTGGAATTTCTGGGTCATATTTCTACTCTGTCCTCTAGGGCCGCTATGAGTCAGAACTGACTCAAGGGCAATGGGTTTTTTTTTTTTTTTTTTTTGGCATGGTAACTCTATGTTTGACCTTTTGAGGGAGCTTCAGACTGTTTTCCAAAGTGGTGGCACCATTTTACATTCCTGTCAGCAGAGTTTCTCCACTTCCTCACTAACATTTGCTATTTTCTCTCTTTTTTATTTTAGCAAACCTAGTGGGTGTGAGGAGCCCTGGTGGCCCAGTGGTTAAGAGCTCGGCTGCTAACCAAAATGTGGGCAGTTCAAATCCACCAGCCGCTCCCTGAAAACCCCACGGAGCAGTTCTACTCTGTCCTATTGGGTCGCTATGAGTTGGACTCGATTTGATGGCAACTGGTTTGGTTTTGGTTTAGTGGGTGTGATGTAATGTATTATTGTGGTTTTGATTCTCATGTCCCTAAAGACTAATGATATTGAGCATCTGTCATGGACTGAACTATGTCCCGCCAAAAATGTGTGTATCAGTTTGGCTGGGCCATGATTCCTCGTACTGTGTGATTTTCCTATATGTTGTAAATCCTGCCTCTATGATGTTCATGAGGGAGGATGGGTGGCAGTTGTGTTAGTAAGGCAGGACCTGATCTACAAGACTGGATTGTGTCCTGAGGCAGTCTCTTGAGATATAAAAGAGAGAAGTGAGCAGTGAGACAGGAGGACCTCATACCATCAAGAAAGCAGTGCCAGGAGCAGAGCGCGTCCTTTGGACTGGGGTCCCTGTGCCGAGAAGCTCCTAGTCCAGGGGAACACTGAAGAGAAGGCCGACGGAGAGAAAAAGTCTTCCCCTGGAGCTGACACCCTGAATTTGGACTTTCAGCCTACTTTGACTGTGAGGAAATAAATTTCTCTTCGTTAAAACCATCCACTTGTGGTATTTCTGTTATGGCAGCACTAGATGACTAAGACAGCATCCTTTCACATGCCTATTAGCCATTTGTATATCTTTGGCAAAATATCTATTTGAGCATCTTTTTTAAAAATATATCATATGAAATATGAAATGAAAACCAAAAAAAAAAAAAACACTTCACATAATGTGAACTAAGGTTCCAGCTGCAGGGTGGATAGACTCTTAGGTCCTCTGAGCATACCTTTTTTTAGTACATGTTATTTTATAGGTCCTTGGGTAGCACAAAGAGTTTGATCTTGACTACTAACCTAAAGATTGGTAGTTCAAACCCACCCAGTGGCAAGTGGAAGAAAGGCTTGGTGATCTACTGTAAAGATTACAGCTGCTGTAAAGATTACTGAAAATCCTATGGAGCAGTTCTGAGATGTAACACATGGGGTCGCCTTGAGTCAGAAATGACTTGATTGCAATGGGTTTGGTTTAGTTTGGTTTAGAGCAGTGTTAGGTTTACAGAAAAAATGCCCAGAAGCTATAGAGAGTTCCTATATAAAGCAGTGCCCGCTGCACACAGTTTCTCCTATTACTAACATCTTACATTAGTATGGTATATTTATTAAAATTGATGAACCAATATATTTCTATTAACTAAAGTCCATAGTTGACACTAGGGCTCACTCTTTGTGTTGTATAGTTCTGTAGGTTTCGAAAAATGCTTAGTGTCAGATGTCCACCATTACAGTATCCTACAAAATAGTTTCACTGCCCTTAAAATGCCTTGTGCTTCACCTATTCATCTGTCCCCCTCCCCAGTCCTGAATCCCTAGCAATCAATGATCTTTTTATTACCTTCTCCAGAATGTAATATAGTAGGAATTTTACAGTATGTAGCTTTTTCAGGCTGGGTTCTTTTACTTAGCAATATGCACTTAAGGTTTCTCCATGTCTTTTTGTATGCTAAGCCCATTTCTTTAAGTAGCTGAATAATATTTCATTATATGGAGGTACCACAGTTTGTTTATCCATTCACTTATTGAAGGACATCTTGGTTGTTCCCAATTTTTGGCAAATATGCAAAATGCTGCTATAAACATTCATGTGCAGATTTTTATGTGGACATAGTTTTTAATTCATTTGGGTAAATATCTAGCAGCACGATTGCTGGACTATATGATAAACTTATGTTTGTCTTTATAAGAAACTTTCAGATTGTCTTCCAAAGTGTCTTTACCATTTTAAAAATTTTTTTATTGTGTTTTAGGTGAAAGTTTACAGTGCAAATTAGTTTCTCGTTCAAAAATGTGTACACATGTTGTTTTGTGACATTGGTTGCAATCTCCAAACTATGTCAGCACTCTCCACCTTCCGCTTTCCACCCTGGGTTCTCCATGTTCGTTTATCCTGTTTTCCTGTCCTTTCCTGCCTTCTCGCCTTGCATTTTCCTCATGTGTGTTACTGTTTGTTTTATAGACCTGTCTAACCTTTGGCTGAAAGGTGGGCTTCAGTAGTGGCTTCAGTTCTGAATTAGCAGGGTGTCCAAGGGTCATAGTCTTGGGGACTCCTCCAGTCTCTGTCAGACCAGCAAGTCTGGTCCTTTTTTTTTGTGAATTTGAATGTGTTCTATATTTTTCTCCCATGTGTCTGTACCATTTTGCATTCTGACTAGTAACAAATGAGAGCCCCTGTTGCTCCACATCCTTACCAGTGTTTGGTGCTGTGTTTTAGATTTTAGCCATTCTGATTGATGTGTAGTGGTATCTCATTGTTGCTTTAATTTGTAATTTCCTAACGACATATGCCACCACTTGTTTGTCAGTTTGTCATACTATGGTGGCTTGTGTGATGCTATGATGATAGTATTTCAAAAACTAGCAGGGTCACTCTGAGTGGACAGGTTTCAGTGGAGCTTCCAGACTAAGACAGACTAGGAAGAAAGACTTGGTAATCCACTTCTGAAAATTAACCAATGAAAACCCTATAGATCACAACAAAATACTGTGTGATATTGTTATGGATTGAACTGTGTTCCCCAAAAATATGTGTTGTAAATCCTAGCCTCTATGCCTGTGGTTATAATCCCATTTGGGAATGGCTTGTCTTTGTTATGCTAATGAAACAGGATTAGCGTGGGGTGTATTTTGAATCAATCTCTTTTGAAATATAAAAGAGATTAAACAAGCAAGCCAGAGAAGCAGAGATGGGGAAGAGAGATGCCAAGCCACATGAAGATTGTCCAGGAGCAGAAGCTCAGGAGAGACAAGAACTTTCCTCCAGAGCTGACAGAGAGAGAAAGCCTTCCCTTAGAGCTGGTGCCCCAAATTCGGACTTCCAGCCTCCTAAACTGTGAGAGAATAAATTTCTGTTTGTTAAAGACACCCACTTGCGGTATTTCTGTTATAGCAGCACTAGATAACTAAGACAGAATTTGGTACCAGAAGAATGGGGTGCTGCTCTAACAGATACCTAAAATGTGGAAGCGGTTTTGGAACTGGGTAATGGATAGAGGCTGGAAGAGTTTTAAGGTGCCTAATAGTAAAAGCCTAGATGGCCTTGAAAAGACTGTGGTAGAATTATGGATGTCAAAGGCAATTCTGTGAGGGCTCAGAAGGAAGTGAGGCGAGCTATAGAGAAAGTCTCTGTCATCATAGAGAATACCTATGGTGTCAGCAACATAATGTTGCTAGAAATGTGAACATTAAATGTGCTTCTGGTGAGTCTTTAAAAGAAAATAATGAACATGTGATTGGAAATGGAAGAAGGGCGATGCTTTTTATGCAGTGGCAAAGAACTTGTTTGAATTATGTTCAAATATTTGGTGGAAGATGGAACTTGTAAGTGATGAACTTAGACATCTGGCTGAGAAGATTTTTAAGCAAGATCTTAAAGGGGCTGCATGGTTTCTCCTTGCCGCTTATAGTAAAACGTGAGAGGAAAGAGATGGGCTTAAAAATGAACTGTTCAAAACGAAAATAGAACTTAAAGATTTGGAAAATTCTGTTGTACAAACTAAGGACACGTGTCCTAGAATGTTTACCAAGGACGTGGCTACACAATCATTTGTTAAAGAGGTTAAGCCTGTGACTGACGGATCTAACCAACTACCACAGTAGAAAACCCATCAGTTCAGATGGCAGGGGACAGAGAAAGAACTAAAGGAAAGAACACTTTCTACCTCTTGGAATTCTACAGGCAGGAAACAGGCCAAAGGAGCTACATCTGCTGTCCTCCAAGAATAGAAAATAACCATCCCTGGAACAGCTCAGAGATCAGAAGAACTGTTGGAAGGAGCACAAGAAGCAGAGTTGTGCTAGTCTCAAAGGGTGAGGCCACGACCTCTGGGATCTCAAAGGTAGAGCCACAGCCCCCTAGGTTTTAAAGGGTAAGATCTTCACCTACTGAACTTTGGAGTGTGGGGCTGTTATTCAGTTTGGCCAAGAAGATGGGTCTGCTACCCAAAGCTGAGGGGGTAGAGTCATCATTCAGAAGGATTAGGAGAATGGGGCTGCCCAAAGTTGAGGGAGCTGAGTTGCCATCCTAGTGTGCCTGGAAGGCAGAGCTGAAGTTTAAGGCCAACGGGCCTCCACCCAGAATCCAGACAGCATGGCCAACACCCAGAGTCTAAAGGGTGGGGCCATTGCCCAGATGGTCCCAAAAAACAAAGGATTATTTTCAAGCTTTGAGAACGAATGAAAATTGTTCTGTTAGATTTTGGACTTGCTTTTTGCCTGGTACCCCTTCTTTCCCTCCAATTTCTCCCATTTGTAATGGAAATGCCTATCTTGTGCCTGTTCCACCGCTGTACTTTGGAAAGAGATAACTTGTAATCCAGATTTCACAGGCTGACAGGTGAAGAGGAATTTTGCCCCAGGATGGAATATGCCTCAAATCTCACCCATATTTGATTTAGATGTTTCAGAAGATGAGATTTTTGGACTTGGAGTTGATTTAAGACTTTTAGGAGGATGTGACGGGGTAAACATGTTTTGCATGTGAGAAGAACATGAATTTTGAGGGGGGTGGGCAAAGGGTAGCATATTATAGATTGAACTGTGTCCCCAATAAATATGTGTTATAAATCTTAGCCTCTATGCCTGTGGTTATAATCCCATTTGGGAATGGGTTGTCTTTGTCATGAGACAGGATTAGTGTTGGGTATACGTTGAGTCAGTCTCTTTCGAGATATAAAAGAGATTAAATAAGTAGTAAGAGAAGCAGAGATGGGGGAAGAGAGATGCCAAGCCACAAGAAGATTGCCCAGGAGTAGAAGCTCAGAAGAGACAAGAACCTTCCTCCAGAGCCAACAGAGAGAGATAGCCTTCTCCTAGAGCCAGCACCCTGAATTCAGACTTCTAGCCTCCTAAACTGCAAGAAAGTAAATTTCTGTTTGTTAAAGCCTCCCATTTGTGGTACTTCTGTTATAGCAGCACTATATAACTAAGATATAATAATGGAAAAATGAGCCTCCTCAGTTGGAAGGCACTCAAAATGCAGGGTGGCTACAACAATGGACTCGAGCATACCAGTGATCTTAAAGATGGTGCAGGACTGGGCAATGTTTTGTTCTGTTGTACATGTGGTCGCCATGAGCTGGAGCTGACTCGACAGCCACTAACAACAACAAATGGCATATTGTGCTAAGCATCTTTTCATATTCTCATTTTCATATACATATCTTCTTTGGTGAAATGTCTGTTCAGATCATTTGTCCATAGTTTAATTGGGTTGAGCATCCCTTTTTCTGTCACATATATGATAAATTAATCTTCTGACAATAGCACAGCTGTCATGGGACTTATCTCTGGCCCAGGAACTCTGTAATGAGGTTATAAACAGATACAAAATCTTGACCCAGCAGCTCTACTCAACTTTTGTGAAAAGGTCAGATTTAGAGTTCCCGCAGAATTGGTAGGAACATGGCCCTGGCCCCTAACTCACTGGTCAGTCCAAGCATGTAATACAATTATTCCTCCAGTGGCAAGTCAGCAAGAAAGGATTAGTGAGGTCAGCAGGGAAAGCCTATCTGTCATCCATTATTGCCACTTTGGTTGGCTGCACTTGGAGCCAGTAGGAATAGGGATAGTCGTGTTACCTAGAAGAGGCAATACTTTAAGCCACTCTTGTCCATTTGTTCCTGTGATTTAGTTTATCAGCTTAGTAGGAAGCATTACAGAATACTGAGCAAAAAAGTTTGGATGTGTAGGAGGAAGTAAGAAAATCCTGGAATACTGAGCAGTGGATGAGCCTCACTGGGGAAAGCTGTAGGGTGCCTAGAAATGGCACGAAAATACCAAGACACACATCAACGGAGACAGAGGATGCTGGAGGGGAACTATGGCCATGGTTGATTCTGCTTCTCTTTAATTCACTCAGATATCAGATTCAGCTCAGAAAATGGTAGGGTAGAAAGAAGCTGCATTTAGAGGGAGGGGATGTACGGGATCGATAAACCAATAGTAGACCAAGTCTTCTTTGGGGTGCATCAATCAAGGAATCCAAGATAGATTAAAAAACCAAAACCAACTCATTGCTGCCAAGTCAACTCCAACTCATAGCAATCCTACAGGGCAGAGAAGAACTGCCCCGTAAGGTTTCCAAGGACTGGCTGATGGATTCGAACTGCCTACCTTTTGGTTAGCAGCTTGAGCTCTTAACCACTGTGCTGCCATGGCTCCTGTTAACAGATAAGCCTCCATTAAAAACTTCCCCTGGGGCTGAGTTCCTCTGGACCAGGGCTGCCTGGGAGTCCCTTGGTGGTGCAAATGGTTAATACGCTTGGCTCACTGAAAGTTTAGAGGTTTGAGTCCACCCAGAGGCACCTACCTTGGAAAAAAGGCCTGGCAATTTATTTCCAAAAAAACCCCGAAACAAAACAGCCATTGAAAACCCTACAGAGCACAGTTCTACTCTAACATACATGGATCGACTCAATGGCAACTGGTTTAGGACAGCCTGAGTATTTGAAATCGTCCAGCAACCTACTGGAAAAGGTGGCTGGCTTCTCAGTTCATCAGTGTTGGTTTCCTTGCTCTTACGTAGAGAGTGCAAGAGTACACCTTCAATACACAGAACTCTTTCACTGTAACAACAACAATTAGCTGAAAGATTACAGTCTTCCAAAGGTCCCCAGTTATCTCAGGAGTTCTTCTGTAGTTTGCTTTCCCCTTTCTCTGTTGATATTTTTAAACCCTTAAGGAGAAGCCACCTGTGTACCCGCCAGTAGCGTTTTGTGTCTATTAGCTGGCCTTTAGATGAAGAACTAGTGACGAGTGGAATACTAGGACTTAAGATCTGGGATCTCATCCTTAGTCTTTTTGAATGTCAGTTCTCAGTGTTTCTCCCTGTTAGCTGTCCCAAACAAAATCTTTTCTGTTTTATGCATTTACATAATATCAACTCTGTTAGCTACAATTCTATGTTTGAAGAAGAAACAAAGTTGAGGGCAATAAAAATATCTAAGTTATCTGAAACAGTAATCTTTTGTAATAACTCGGCATTGTGCAAAATACTTTGGTTAAACTACGTATAATGAAATTTTTAAATAAGGAGAGCATTTGTTCCAAGAGTCTTTCAATTGTATCCATTTAAAATTAGTAAACACTCATTAATTTATTGAAAAAAAAAAAAAAGATTTATGGAGCATCTAGTATGTGCCAAGTATCTTTCTAAGTGCTGGGGATACAGCAGTAAAAAACAAAAGCCAAACTCCTGCCCTTGTGAAGCTAACATTCTAGACAATAGACAAGATAAGTAAGTGAAATATATGCTATATTAGTGATAAACGCTAACAATAACAACAATAAAAAGCAGGGAAGGCAGAGAGGGAGTAAATGAGAGTATGTGGGGGGTGATAGCAATTCTAAATAAGGGAAGGCAGAGCGAGCCTCACTGAAAAGGTGACGGTTGGTCAAATATTTCAGGAATGAACCTCCCAGACACTATGGAAAGGAGCACACCAGGCAGAGGTAACAGAGGGCACAAACTGCCTGAGGTGGACACCTGTGTGGTATGTTGGAGGAGGCCTGTTTGGCTGGAGTGGAGCAAGCAAAGGGAGAGGAGCAGGTAATGGGGTCATGGGGACAGAGGGCTAATGAGGGGGCAAATCCTGCAGGGCCTTGTAGCCTCTGTAAGGACTTGAGATTTTTCTCCGAGGGAAATGAGAAGACATCAGGGATTTTGACCAGAGGAATGACACAATCTGATGCTAACTGCTCTGTTGACAATAGCTTTGGGGGAGGGGAGGAGACAAGGTTACAGGAAGAAGCAGGAAGACCAGTTAGGAGGCTGTTACAATAACCTAGGAAAAAGATGATGCTGGCTCGGACCAGGGTGGTGGGAGCAGAAGTAGGGAGAAGTGGTTGGATTCTGGACATACTTTTAACAAAGTGCTCTCATGTCTTCCATTCTAAACACACGTTGCTCTTCCTTCACATGTTAACGTAACTGAAATCAAGGTGCATCTTATATTGTGGGACATCAGTCAGGTGGCAGTCATGATGTAATTGTTTAGTTAGCTTAAGACCTTCCATTAACACTGTCTGGTAATTCCCACCATCGACCCATAGAGATAGATATGTTGTGACAAATTTTGATTTTACATAATTAAATTTCAAAGCTTAATATCTTTACTCAGAAAAACACCATGAATATGGCTTCTTCTCTTACTTTCATTAACAATATCTTATTTGTGGGTCTCATCTTTTTGCAGTTGGACATTAACTTTCCCCAGGCTTCTAGTCTCTCCTTCAAATGTGCAATATGGTGCCAGAGTGATCTTACTGAAAGTCAAAGCTGACCATGCCGCTCACTGCTCTGATGCCACTCTGTCTCTAGTACTGTATGGTGGCTACAGAACTAATTCCAAACCCCTCAGCTTCATACAAGACCCTTCAAAATCTGTATCCAGCCTCATTTCCCACCACTCCCTAACTTGCCATTTCTACTTAAGCTACACAGAACTCTCAGTTTCCTACTGCTAGAATCTTGTCCCAGCTGTACATCTTTCCATTGATTCACTCTGCCCTTCTCCCAAAGTTCTGCTCATCCTTCAAGATCCAGCTCAGATGTCATCGCCTCTGTGAAAATTTTTGACTCCCCAAGCAGAGCTGATTGTTGGTCCTCTCACAAACCATGCCGCGCTGAAATTACAACTCATCTGTTTGCCTCTCTTTCTCCTTCAGGAGGCTGTGAGTGCAAGGCCATACTCATTTTTGCATCCTCTGAACACAGTAATGTACTTGGTACAGAGCAAGTATGCAATATTTGTAAGAATCTGTTTTATATTAGGTTTGATAAATCCCAGTTCCCTCTTCGGCAAGATGTACATAACAATAGTACACACCTTGTAAAGGTGTTTTAAAGATTATTTAAGATAATGCATACACCAGGCACAGAATGATACATAAGTGCACAAGTGGTCAATAATTTTTTGTTCTTTTAAAAATTTGTATTACATTGTGAACAATCTTATTATGACATTTTAAATTATAATATATTTTAACGCCATCTGAAAATAGTAACATTTATTTTTAAGCCTTAGCATGGGATCTGCACCCTCACAGAAACTTCTGGTGTGTTCAATGAAAAAAGCAGTGAAAAGAGGTGATAACCCCATTTCGTTTTTCTCTTGGTGACAAAGTTCTGGGATCTATGATGATTTGAAGATTCTAAATATAGAGCACTGATGACCCAAAAGCTCTCCTCACATTTCATTTTTTCTAATAGTTTCTGAAAAAACACTCCCTGGAGCATCAACTCGGTGCCAGTGTGGGTAGGTTATGCAGTTTACAGTAGTGTATTACATTTTATCAATTTGACTTTATCTTCCAAAAGTCTGCTCGTGCCCTGTCTACCGTGGTCATGATAAATGTCTCATTCTATTACCTTATTTAGTCTTTTTGCTAATATGGAGATGACCAATTTAATGCATTAGTTACATCAGTAAAACAGACATTGTTGGGTCTCTGTTACTTCTGGCTGTGATGCATGCCTCTGAATAAGACTAGGAATTCTGAATTGCTAAATTGACATTGATGAATTTTAATACACAGTTACTAAATTTCCTTTGGGATTTTAAATATAATTCTTCAATAAACTCACCTTGATTGGTGTACTCTTGTTCTTAATACTTACAATGGCTTCCCTCAGTTCTTTTTCTTGTTTGGGATGTTGAGAACTACAGTTTGTTGAGTAAGAGAAATTCTATACATGTATTATTTTCAAATTAGTGTGATCAACCTGGGATGTAAAGTATACTCTGGGGAATTATTCGAGTATGTTTCTAATCTACCCCTTCTGCCCTCTCATTCTCACTGATGATCTTGATTCATGCTTCATGAGAATCAACACCCACCCTCTGTCTTTCCTCATAATACGAAAGGGAGAAGTGTCTCTGCTCCTAGCTAAGGCCAATCCTTCAATTTTGCTTTGGATCTTATCCCCTCTCACATTTTGAAGTACTTTTCTCCTGCAAATACACCTGTCTCTCTTGCATTATTGGTTTCTCTCTCTCTGTGGGATCATTTCCATCAGCAAACAAACTTGCCCTTGATCCCCTACTCCTGCCTAGCTGCTGCCTAATTCTTCTGCTCCTCTCACAGTAAAACTTCTCAAATGAGTGAGTTTCCTTACTATGTCACATGCTGTCTTTCCTCAATCCATTTCAGTTAGGCTTTTGCCCTCTCCCCTACATCTGAAACTTCTCCTAAAAGGATCACCAGTGACCTCCATGTTGCCAAATGCAATGTGCCTTCATGTCACTCAACCCCACAGCATTTGCCCCAAGTGACCACTCTCTCCCTCTTGAAACTCTCTCTTGACTTCCATGATACCTCACTCCCCTGATTTTCTTCTCATATCATTGCCCAGTGTTGACTATAGGCTGTTAGGTTGTTAGGTGCCATTGAGTTGGTTCTGACTCATAGCAACCCTATGTACAACAGAACGAAACACTTCCCGGTCCTATACCATCCTCACAATCGCTGTTGTGCTTGAGCCCATTGTTGCAGCCACTGTGTCAATCCATCTCATTGAGGGTCTTCCTCTTTTTCTTTGACCGTCTACTTTTCCAAGCATGATGTCCTTCTCCAGGGACTGATCCCTCCTGATAACATGTCCAAAGTATGTGAGATGTAGTCTCACCATCTTGGTTTCTAAGGAGCATTCTGGTTGTACTTCTTCTGAGACAGATTTGTTTGTTCTTTTGGCAGTCCATGGTTACTTACAGGCTAGTAATTCTCAAATGTATATATCCAGATCTACCCTTTCCCAGGCTCACAATTTGTATATCTAAGTACTATTTGGCATCTCCACTTAGATGCTGAATGAGTATCTCATACCTAATTGTATATTGTGATCTTTTTCCCATGTCAATAAATGTATATTTAGATCCTTTTGCTGTTCACTTTGCCTGGCATTCTCTTCCCCCACCCTTTGCCTGGTTACTTGTCACCTCTTTTGGGAAGTTTTTCCCTTTATTTCGTGTCCCTTCCCCTAAACCAGCCTGCAGTAGGTTAGGTCCCTTGATGATTTCATAGTACTCAGTTTTCCTTAGTAGTTATTATCACACTTATACTCAATTAGTCAGATGTGTTTAACGTCAGTTTTGGCCCTCTAGTACCTTAAATCCTTGAGGCCATAAATAAACTCTGTGATGTTCTTGTCAAAGAGTAAAACAGACTGTTCTGTAAAAGTAAGAGCAAGGAGATTTATTGAGGGCAAGAGATACAGTTCAAACCAGGAAACACAGGGCACAAACGAATGTACCAAGTGTTCCAACAATCTGAGGGAGAGGTGAGCTTTTTATACGGTAAAATGGGGAAGGTAAGCTCAATAGCAGTGACTATCAGGAAAATGGGTGGGGGGGGGGTAGTGAGAGACTGCTAACACCACAACTTTCTTAACCTTAACAAGCCCTTCCCTGAACAACCACATTCTTACTCCTATCCTTATTTACTGAAAGTGGTTACATATTTTGAAAGCAGAAGTGGGGACTTAGGGCAAGCTAAAGCTTGATTTAAAATGGAGTTTGATTCAAACTTGAGTAAGCCATTTCAGTCTGCCAGGCACCTCAGTTTTAGGGTGCTCCTACACATACTCCACTACATCTTCAGGGCCTAACCGTATTTTGCACGTAGTAGGTTTTCCTGTCCCTGTCTTATCATTATATGCTTGGCATGGGGCAGGGAAGAAGGCACAAAATATTTCACAAATCTCCAGATCCAGAGAAGCCAGACCAGAGGTGCTTCATCCACATTTGCACTTGATGCAGATCATGGAAGACTAGACAAATTCGGACCTGTTGCTTTAATGGAATAAGACTTTAGGGTATGCATGTGAAAAGAATGTAAATAATTTGTGGCCAGAGGGCAGACTGTGGTGGATTAAAGACAGCCATAAATTCTTTGCCACTCTTTTGATCAAGAAGTAGACTCTGTCTCCCCTCCCACACTGACTCTACTCTGGCCTTGTGACTTACTTGGAAAACAGAATGCAGTGGAAGTGAGTGATGGGGTGTGACTTCCAGGCAGTAGTGTACTGGAAAACTGGCTCTGATTTGTAGCATTTGCCAATTTCAGCAGTGTAAATACTTCCATCATGGCCGATTTCAAGCTACCAACATGACATCATTGAACATGCAGTTGGTAAGAGTCATACTCAGTTGGCTGTCACCAGCTTGTACAAATTGGCTCCAACATGTCTCCACTTCAAGGGCTCATTCTTAAGAGATCTGTCAGTTTCTATTTTGTGTTCATAGAATACAGCTGCCATGAAGGAACCTTGGACTAAGCGCCTGATAATGAGAGGCCAAGTGAAAAGGAAGGCCATGTAGAGAAGACATTAGGCCTTCTTGTGCATTCCAGCAGCTGCGTGAAAGACCCTGGCCAGTATTACATTGTGTGGAAACAGCACTTAACCAACTCACAGAAACGTGAGAAATAATAAATTTTGGCTTTAAACCACTACATTTTGAGATTTGAGATGGTTTATTTGGTGCAAATGGTTTACACACTTGGCTACTAACTGAAAATTTGGCAGTTTGAATCTAACCAGAGGGGCCTCAGAAGAGAGGCCTGGCAATCTACTTCTAAAAAATCAGCATTGAAAACCCTATGAAGCACAGTTCTACTTTGACACACATAGGGTCATTATGAGTTGAAATTAGCTCAACAGCAACTGTTTTTTTTTTTAATTAGTCAGCAATAGATAACTGAAATATACATATTGCCTCATGATCATAAAAACATTATATAAAGTTTTACTCCTGTTAGCAATGTATGAGAGGGCCTTGTTTTTTGAACATTAGCCCATACCATGCAGTCTTACCACCAGTATAATATGCTAAAAAAGCGGGAAAAAAGGTATGTTTTTTAAATTTAATTTGCAATTACTTGAAAATAAGTTTGAACAATTTTTCATATGCTTGCTGGACACATCTGCACATGATGCAGACCATGAAATACTCACTGGACTACAAAACTGCCCATATTTCTATTGATTTGTAAAGGCTGTTTATATATTAATAATAGCAACAGCAAGTGGGGAATATATTGCAACATGTATAGCTACATATTTTCCTTGTCTGTTCTTTGCAGTAAAAAGTTTAATTAAACTATTAATGTAAATAAATATGGCGTTGGCGAAGAATATTGACTAACTATATCATGGATTGCCAGAAGAATGAATGAGTTTGTTTTGGAAGAAGTACAGCCAGAATGCACCTTAGACTTCATCTCACATACTTTGGACATGTTATCAGATGGGACCAGTCCCTGGAGAAGGACATCATGCTTGGTGAAGCAGAGAGTCAGCGAAAGAGAAGACCCTCAACAAAATGGATTGACACAGTGGCTGCAACAACAGGCTCAAGCAAAGCAACGATTGTGAGGATGGTGCAGGACTGGGCAGTGTTTCGTTCTGTTATACACAGGGTCTTACCGACTTGATGGCACCTAACAACCACCACCCCTGAATATAATTCAACTGCCATATAGACCCATTACGACCCATTTTGAAAACCCATTGTTTTAGTTATCTAGTTTTGCTATAACAGAAATACCACAAATGGGTGGCTTTAACAAGCAGAAATTTATTTTCTCACAGTTTAGTAGGCTAGAAGGCTGTCATGGTTTGCATTATGTCCCCCAAAAAATGATTCCCGGTACTGTGTGATTTTCCTGCATGTTGTAAACCTGCCTCTATGATGTTAATGAGGGAGGATGGGTGGCAGTTGTGTTAGTAAGGCAGGACCTGATCTACAAGACTGGATTGTGTCCTGAGGCAATCTCTTGAGATATAAAGGACAGAAGTGAGCAGAGAGACAGGGGGACCTCATACCATCAAGAAAGCAGTGCCAGGAGCAGAGCGCGTCCTTTGGACAGGGGTCCCTGTGCTGAGAAGCTCCTAGTCCAGGCAAACACAGATGAGAAGGCCGACAGAGAGACAAAGACTTCCCCTTGAGCTGACACCCTGAATTTGGACTTTTAGCCTACTTTGACTGTGAGGAAGTAAACTTCTCTTTGTTAAAGCCATCCACTTGTGGTATTTCTGTTATAGCAGCACTAGATGACAAAGACAAAGGCTGAACTCAGGGTACCATCTCTAGGGAAATGGTTTCTTTGTCAGCTCTGGAAGAAGGTCCTTGTCTCTTTGAGCTTCTTCTGGGAGATGTTCATATGCTTAGCATATCTCTTCCCCTTGCTTCTTTAACCTCTTTTATATCTCAAAAAAGATGGACTCAAGACAGCCTGCCTCATTAACATAACAAAAACAACTCATTCTCAAATGGGATTTTAACTATAGGCACAGATGTTAGGAATTAAAATACATATTTTGGGGAGACACAATTCAATACACAACATTCCACCTGTTGGTCTCCTAAAATTCATGTTATTCCCACATGCAAAGCATATTTACCCCACCACTTCCTCCTAAAAATCTTAAATCAGCTCCAAGTCCAAAATCTCATTATCTGAATCATCTAAATCAAATATGGATAAGACTTTAAGCCTATTCCATCCTGGGTATAATTCCTCTTCTTCTGGGAACCTGTGAAATCTAGATTACAAGTTATCTGTTTCCAAAGGACAGTGGTGGAACAGGCATAAGGTAGACATTTCCATTACAAATGGGAGAAATTGGAGGGAAAAAATGAATAACAGCTACCAAGCAAGTTCAAATCCCTGCGGAACAAATTATATTAACTCTCAGAGCTTGAAAATAATCCTCTGTTTTGGGGGCCATTTGGGCAATGGCCCTGCCCTTCAGACTCTGGGTGTTGGCCATAGTCTCTGGATTCTGGGTGGTGGCCCTAGGCCCTGGCTTCACCCCCATCTTCCAGGCCCACTGGGATGGCAACTCCGCCCCCTCAGCTTCTCCTAGTCCATCTGAATGGCGATCCTCCCCCCTCAGCTGCAGCAGGCTGCATTCTGCCCCTTGCGTATAGCAGCACTGGCCCCTCAGCTTGGGGCAGTGGCCGCATCTTCCTGGCAAAACTGAATGGGAGCCCCACACTCAAGAACCAAGGTGATGAAGGTCTGATTCATTGAAACCTAGGAATCCTTGGCTCTACCTCTTGACAGACCCAGAGGTTATGGCTCCACCCTTTGAAATGGAGGCAGCTCTGCTTTCTATTTTCCTTCCAACAGTTCTGCCATACTCTGAGCCTCTCAAGGGTGGTTTTTTTCTTTTCTTGGAGGACAACAGATGTAGCCCCTTTGGCCTGTTTCCTGCCTGTAGAATTCGAAGAGGCAGACAGCATTCTTTCCTTTCATTCTTTCTCTGTCCCCTGAAGTATAAGCTGATGGGTTTTCTGCTGTGGTAGTTGGTTAGATCCATCAGTCACAAGCTTAATCTTTTTAGCAAAAGATTGTATAGTCACATCCTTGGTGAACATTCTAGGACACTTGTCCTTAGTGTACAACAGAATTTTCCAAATCTTTCAGTATTGTTTTCATTTTGCACAGTTCATTTTTAAGTCTATTTCTTTCCTCTTCATTTTACTATAAGTAGTAAGGAGAAACCATGTGACCCCTATAAGAGCTTTCTTAGGAATCTCCGCAGCCAGATATCCAAGTTCATCACTTACAAGTTTTACCTTCAAACAAACATTTCAATGTAATTCAGACAAATTCTCTGCTACTGCATAAAAAGCATTTCCCTTCCTCCATTGTCCAATCACGTTTATCATTTTCTTTTAAAGCCTTGCCAGAAGGATATTTAATATCCACATATGTACTCTCTAAGATGATAGAGACTTTCTCTATAGCCCTCCTCACTTCCTTCTGAGCCCTCACCAGAATTATCTTTGACATCCATAATTCGACCAACAATCTCTTCAAGGCAATCTAGGCTTTTACTATAAGGCACCTTAAAATCTTCCAGTCTGGTAGTCAAAACAGCCTGGTACTGGTACAACGACAGATATATTGACCAACAGAACAGGATTGAGAACCCAGACGTAAATCCATCCACCTACAGTCACCTGATCTTCCACAAGGGCCCAGAGTCCATTAAATGGGGAAAAGACAGTCTTTTTAACAAATGGTGCTGGCAAGACTGGATGTCCATCTGTAAAAAAATGAAACAGGACCCATACTTCACACCATATACAAAAACTAATTCAAAATGTATCAAAGACCTAAATATAGAGCCAAAAACTACAAAGTTCATAGAAGAAAAAATAGGATCAACACTAGAGGCCCTAATACACGGCATTAACAGGATACAAACCATAACCAACAACACATAAACTCCAGAAGGTAAGCTAGATAACTGGGATCTTCTAAAAATGAAACACTTATGCTCATCAAAAGACTTCACCAAAAGAGTACAAGAGAACCTACAGACTGGGAAAAAGTTTTTGGACATTACAAGTCAGACAAAGTTCTTATCTCTAAAAACTCCAAGAAAATCCAACACCTCTACAACAAAAAGACAAATAATCCAATTAAAAATTGGGCAAAGGAAATGAACAGACACTTCACCAAAGAAGACATTCAAGTGGCCAACAGACGCATGAGGAAATGCTCGTGGTCACTAGCCATTAGAGAAATGCAAATCAAAAGCACAGTGAGATACCATCTCACCCCAGTATTACTGGCATGAATGAAAAAACTGGAAATAACAAATGTTGGAGAGGCTGCAGGGAGATTGGAACTATTACGCACTGCTGGTGGGAATGCAAAATGATAAAACGATTTTGCACAATGATATGGTGCCTCCTTAGAAAGCTGGAAATAGAAATACCATACGATCCAGCAATCCCACTCCTAGGAATATATCCTAAAGAAATAAGAGCCATCACATGAGTAGACATATGCACATCCATGTTCATTGCAGCATTGTTCACAATAGAAAAAAGATGGAAACAACCTAGATGCCCATCAACAGATGAGTGGATAAACAAATTATGATACATACACACAATGGAGTATTATGCAATGATAAAGAACAATGATGAATCTGTGAAGCATCTTATAACATAGATCAAACTGGAGGACATTATGCTGAGTGAAGTAAGTCAATTACAAACGGACAAATATCGTATGAGACCTCTACAGTAAAAACTCATGAAAAAGTTTACACACAAAAAGAAACAATCTTTGTTGGTTATGAGGGATGGGAGGGGTGGGACAGGGAAATAATAAATAGACAATAGATAAGTGGTAACTTTGGTGAAGCGTAAGACAGTACACAATACTGGGGAAGCCAGCACAACTTGCACAAGGAAAGGTCATGGAAGCTCCATAGACACACCCAGACTTCCTGAGGAACTGAATTGCTGTGGGGACCAAGGTCTCAGGGAACATCTAGCTCAACTGGCATAACACAGTTTATAAAGAAAATGTTCTACATTCTACCTTGGTGAGTAGCTTCTGGGGTCTTAAAAGCCTCTGAGCAGCCATCTAAGATATTCCACTGGTCCCACCCCTTCGGAAGCAAGGGAGAATGAAGAAAACAAGATACAAGGAAAAGATTAGTCCAAAGGACTAATGGACCACAACTACCATAGCCTCCACAAGACTGAGTCCAGTATCACTAGATGGTACCTGGCTACCACCACTGACTGCTTTGACTGGGATCACAACAGAGGGTCCTAGACAGAGCTGGAGAGAAATTGTAGAACAAAATTCTAACTCACAAAAAAAGATCAGACTTACTGGCCTGACAGAGACTGGAGAAACCCCAAGAGTATGGCCCCCAGACACTCCTTTAGCTCAGTGATGAAGTCACTCTTGAGGTTCACCCTCCAATCAAAGATTAGACAGCCCCATAAAACAAAACGAGACTAATGGGGCACAACAGCCCAGGGACAAGGACTAGAAGGCAGGAGGGGACAGGAAAGCTGGTGATAAGGAACTCAAGGTTGAGAAGGGACAGTGTTGACAAGTTGTGGGGTTGTTAACCATTGTCATAAAACTATGTGTACTGTTTAATGAGAAACTATTTGTTGTGTAAACCTTCATCTAAAGTACAGTAAAAAAAAAAAAAAGGAAAAAAAAAATCCAGTCTCTACCAATTACCCAATTCCAAAATCACTTCCGCATTTTAGGTAATTGTTAGAGCAGCACCCATTCCTGCTATCAAATTGTTTGCTATCCAGTGCTGCTATAACAAAAATATCACAAATGGGTGCTTTTAACAAACAGAAACTTACTTTCTCACAGTTTAGGAGGCTAGAAGTCTGAATTCGGGGTGCCAGCTCTAGGGGAAGGCTTTCTGTGTCGGCTCTGGAGGAAGGCCCTTGTCTCTCTGAGCTTCTGCTCCTGGGTGATCTTCATGTGGCTTCACATCTCTCTTCCCCATCTCTGCTTCTCTCAATTGCTTGTTTAATTTCTTTTATATCTCAAAAGAGATTGACTCAAGACACACCCTAGTGGTGAAGCCAAGTTGCCGGAGTAATCAGACACTTCCGGTGGTCCCTCTTACAACAAAGACCCAAAAAAAAAGTGAATTTATTATATATGACAGTCTAGGAGCCTTTGAGCATCTTCTGAGAAATCTTCATAAGCTTAGCATCTCTCTTCCCCTATCTCTGCTTCTCTCCCTTGCTTCTTCAATCTCTTTTATATCTCAAAAAAGATATACTCAAGACACACCCTACACGAATCCTGCCTCATTAACATAACAAAGACAACTCATTCCCAAATGGAATTATAACTATAGGCATAGCTGAGGAATCAGACTGAGTGGTAGGAGGAGGGAGAGATGGTTCAGAAGCAGTGAGGCATTACCAGACCTGACCCAGTGGGAGCTGGTGCCCTGTGGCCGGATCGGCTGGCTTGCACAGTTAGGAAAGCAGTGGCATTTAGGACGTGTTTTCCATGTCGGGAGAGAGCAAGCAGGGCATAATTTGCTCAGGCACCCAGAACCAGCAAAAAGCCACGCTCAATCAGCAAAAGATAAGTACTTGCGTTTAACCTACCACGTGGATCAAAAAACACCCCATTTGGGAAGAACCTTTCTCCCATTTACCTGCTCCCTCCCCACTCTTCACTGGGTCCCAGGTCAGCTTCAGCGATTGCTGCGTCCCCTGGGCTGAAAGTAAGACCCTTCACGTGTCCGGAGTCATTCTCCCAGCCTTGGAGAGGGAACAAATTAACAAACAGGAAAAAATAATCTGTCAGCTCCCCTAAGCCGGGAACTCAGGGCAGCCACAGATCCTTTGCCTAGGCACAGGCATAAGGGATCCACGGATTTTGAACACCTTTCACCCCTGCATAGACTTGTGTGGGCCCATTTCAACAGCATAGGCCACTCATTAGCACAGTACAACTGGGTATATACCTGAAGCCCAACTTCACTGTATCAGCTATATGGTGGAGTGGCAGGTTCATGACATTTGATACTGCTGTGCGCATTAAGCAGGGTTCTCACCTAACCCACATCAGGGGCCTGAGGAGTGGTGGTTCCACCCACGCTACCTACCCACCTGCGACAGGGGTCCAAGAATACGTGGTGCCTCCCAGTCCTTACAGCCAACAGCATTGCGTGTCCATAGTCTGGCTGCAAAACCGAACCACCTATGCACTCTAGGGAACAGGGACATGCTTTCCTCCAGACACTCAGGGGCAGCTGTCAGCCCCCTGCCTTGCTCAGCACATGACCCCTACTGCAGCCAGATACCTGTGCTTACTCCAATCACCCCTGCCGCTCTAGGACTGTAGGTGAGATCCTGTACCACACACTTGGGTGACTGACTACCCAGACATAAACTCGAAAACAATGAAGATCATGGAAGAGAAAACAGGGACAATGCTATGAGCCTTAATACATGGCATAAAAAGAATACGAACCATGAGTAAGAATGCACAA
>NW_004443969.1:5630644-5644549 GCF_000243295.1 Trichechus manatus latirostris
AAATGCAAATCAAAACTACAATGAGATACCATCTCACCCCAACAAGTCTAGCATTAATCCAAAAAACACCAAATAATAAATGTTGGAGAGGTTGTGGAGAGACTGGAACACTTAAACGCTGTTGGTGGGAATGTAAAATGGTGCAACCACTTTGGAAATCGATTTGGAGCTTCCTTTAAAAGCTAGAAATAGAGGTACCATACAATCAAGCAATCTTGCTCCTCAGAATATATCCTAGAGAAGTAAGAGCCATCACACGAGTAGATATATGCACACCCATGTTCATTGCAGCACTGCTCACAATAGCAAAAAGATGGAAACAACAATGAAATACTACGCAATGATTAAGAACAACGATGAATCCGTGAAACATCTCATAACATGGATGAATCTGGAAGGCAGTGAAATTAGTCAGTTGCAAAAGGACAAACATTGTATGAGACCACTGTTAAAAGAACTCAAGAAAAGGTTTAAACACAGAAGAAAACATTCTGTGATGCTTACGAGGGTGGGGAGGGAGGAAGAGAGGTATTCACTAACTAGATAGTAGACAAGAATCATCTTAGGTGAAGGGAAGGACAACACGCAATACAGGGGAAGTCCGCACAACTGGACTAAACCAAAAGCTAAGAAGTTTCTTGAATACAACTAAACACTTTGAGGGACAGAGTAGCAGGGGTTGAGGTCTGCGGGCCATTGTTTCAGGGAACATCTAGATCAATTGGCATAACAAAGTTTATTAAGAAAATGTTATGCATTCCACTTTGGTGAGTGGCCTCTAAGGTCTTAAAAGCTAGCAAGTGGACATCTAAGATACATCAATTGGTCCTAATCCACCTGGAGCAAAGGAAAATGAAGAACACCAAAGATACAAGGAAAATATTAGCCCAAGAGACAGAAAGGGCCACATAAACCGGAGACTTCATCAGTCTGAGAGCAGAAGAACTAGATGGTTCCCGGCTACCACCAATGACCACCCTGACAGGGAACACAACAGAGAGTCCCTGATAGAGCAGGAGAAAAGTGGGGTGCAGAACTCAAATTCTAGTAAAAAGACCAGACTTAATGGTCTGACTGAGACTGGAGGGACCCCGGAGGACATGGCCTCTGGACTCTCTGTCAGCCCAGAACTGAAACCATTCTCGAAGCCAGCTCTTCAGACAAAGGTTAGACTGGACTATGGGACATAAAATGATACTTGTGAAGAAAGTGCTTCTTAGCTCAAGTAGATACACAAGACTAAATGGGCAGCTCCTGGCCAGAAGCGAGATGAGAAGGCAAAAAGATACAGGAGCTGGTCGAAAGGACACGGGAAATCCAGGGTGGAAAGGAGAAGTGTGCTGTCACATTATAGGGAGAGCAGCTAGGGTCACATAGCAATGCGTGCATAAATTTTTGTATGAGAAACTGACTTGAACTGTAAACTTTCACTTAAAGCACAATAAAAAAAAAAAGATACACCCTAAACTAATCCTGCCTCATTAACATAACAGTGACAACCCATTCCCAAATAGGATTATAACCATAGGCATAAAGGTTAGGAAATACAGTACATATTTTGGTGGGACACATTCAATCTATAACACCCATTTTGCCCTGTTTTGGAAACTGAAATATGAATAGTTGAAGATTTGAGCCTGAATCATAAGCTGTAAGAATTCCCTCTTCCCAATTAAAAACCCAGTATCTCTGCTTTCTAGCTTCTGACACCAGAGTTGTGGCAGTAAAGCCTTATTGCTCTACAGAATCTTCGGACAAGTATGTGATTATAAATAATAATAATTAAAAAAAATTGCCGTCGAGTCAATTTTGAGTCATAGTCAACCTATAGGACAGAATAGAACTGCCCCAGAGGGTTTCCAAGGAGTGGCTGGTGGATTTGAACTGCCGACCTTTTGGTTAGCAGCCTGAGCTCTTAACCACTGTGCCACCAGGGCCTCAATGTAATTTTAGGCCTGGCTTAAGTGTGGAATCTGAAATCAGGCCCCAAGGTAAGACTTTAGTCTACCCTCAAGAGGCAGAAGCGTAAGAGTGCAAACCCAAACATTCGTGACACCCTCATAAATCTTTATTAGAAATTTTGCTTTTGTCCATGTAGTTGGTAGGAATTTTCCCCCTCGTTTTGTCTTCTATCCCATCAAAGCAAGTGTCTTGGGAGTAGGGGGCTTTAGTTTTCCATCATTTAACATCCCTCTATAGATTTCTCTGAGACACAATTTATCCTTTTTATAAGCTTGTTGGAGAAATTCCAGTTATTTAAATTCTGGGTCTTTCAGGATTTACATTCCCTACTGTTTTGCTCTCTGTGTAGAGCACGTGTCTTGAGGTGCTATGATGTGCTCCCCTGCACCTTGTTTCTCATACAGCCTCTCTCTGATACTGGGTGGCCATTGGATAAACAGCGCAGTTGTACTTCACACCGATTTGAATTGGCAAATTCAAAATAGCAAGACATGAAAAAAATATTATAAAGGTTTCACTCATGTACGCATTTGAAATAATGTGAATTCCCCACACTGAGAAGTGTTTATTGTGCATTAAAAAGCTTGGTGTAAGAAATACACTACAATGGTCTAGGTTCATGTGCACTGAAACTGATATTTCTTATATTACACTTGAAGGGAAAAATCTGTTGCGAATTGTGTGAGGTTTTCAGTGGCCCTTCCTAGACTGGCTTTCAGGTGAATCCGTATTATTGTTGCTGATGTGATTGCTAATGGCAAAAGTTATTGTGTGCTTATTCCTGTGCCAGGTACTGTGTTGAGTACTTGTGTACTCAACAGTGTATATTAACATCTATGAGGCAGGTGCTATTAATATCATTTCCATTTTATAAAGGAAAAGTCTCACACTTAGCAAATTTAAGTAACTCGTGCCAAGGCAGTACCTTTAGATCTAGGTCTGGAATGAAGATTTCTTTCTCTGTCAGTTTTAAGATTTGTGCTCACCACTATAAAAGATGTATTCACGCCTTGGTCTGATATTTCAAGCCCTGTGGAGTGGTTGGAGGTCTTTGCTTCTGGGTTCATGCTCTTCGAACTTGGGATTTTGACCTGCTTCTTGGTTTCTAGGTCACTCATTTACCTTTTAGGAAGGCAGCTCCACTCCAGTGAGGTGGTTTATGGGGTAGATATAGAAACCATTTCATCTCTAGAGTACTTGTTTTTTGTTCGTTTGCTTTTTTTTTTTTTTGGTGTGGGAATAATCAGTTGAAGATGATTGAAGATGCCACTTAGCACTTCTTGTAAGCAACAGTGTCATATATATATATTATTGTATTTTTGGTGAAGGTGTACACAGCAAAACAGGCTCCCATTCAACAATTTCTATACATATTGTTCAGTGACATTGGTTGCGTTCTTCATATTATGTCAACATTCTCATTATTTCCATTCTAGTTGTTTTGTTCCCAATAACCTAGTCTCACTGCCCCCCAACTTTCTCGTCTATGCTTTAGAGTAATTGTTGACCATTTGGACTCATATATATGGTTTTTAAAAGGAGCGCTGCATTCAAGGATGATATTCTTTACTTATCAGCTAACCTGATGTTTAGCTAAAAGGTGACATCAGGGAATAGTTTTTTTTTTTTTAATGCAGAAAATAGATCTTTACTTTTCCCCTTTCTATAAGTAATCAGTTAGAAATTTGGTATGTGGTCATTGGGAATATTTTTCTTTTACAGGCTATGTTCTTAATCACCATGCTACCCTTTCTCTTTATTCATTTACCTAGTTACTTTTATTTTTTTCTTTTTATTGTGATAATGACCTTTTTTCCCCCTTTGTAATAGCCTTATTCTGGTAAAATTCACCCACTTAAAGTGTACAATTCAATGGTTTTGAGTATATTCACTGGGTTGTGCAACCATCACCACAGTCAATTTTAGAAATTTTTCATCACTTTTTTTTTCTAACCAATGAATGTCTTTTTTAAAATTTTTTTTATTGTGCTTTAGGTGGAAGTTTACAGCTCAAGTTAATTTTTCATTCAAAAATTTATACACATATTGTTTTGTGACATTGGTTGCAATCCCCACAACATGACAGCATGCTCCCACTTTCCACTCCGGGTTCTCTGTGCCCATTTATCCAGTTCCTGTCCCTTCCTACCTTCTTGTCCTGCTTTTGGGTAGGAGCTGCCCGTTTGGCCTCATATATTTGATGAACTAAGAAGTATGTTCCCCGCATGTGTTATTTTTTTTGTTTTATAGGCCTATCTAATCTTTGTCTGAAAAGTGGGCTTCAGGAATGGTTTCAGTTCTGGATTAGCAGAGCATCTGGGAACTGTAGTTTCAGGGGTTTCTCCAGTCTCTGTCAGACCAGTAAGTCTGGTCTTTTTACGTGATTTTGAATTCTGTTCTACATTTTTCTCTTGCTCTGTTCTGGACTCTGCTGTGATCACTCCCAGGACGGCTGTTGTTGGTAGCCAGGCACCATCTAGTTCTTCTGGTCTCAGGCTGGTAGAGTGTCTGGTTTATGTGGTCCAGAGGATAGTTTCAATTCAGGGTTTAAAGAGCATCTCAGAGCAATATGTCCCAGATTCCTCAAGTCTTAATTGGTCCAGTAAGTCTGGATTTTTCTGAAAATTTAAAGTTCTGTTCCACATTTTTCTCCCTATCAGTGTTGTCATATTTTTGTTCTTTAAATTATTTACTTTCTTGTTACTGAGAATACACACAGCAAAACATATACCAATTCAACAGTTTCTACACGTACCATTCAGTGACATTGATTACATGCTTCAAGCTATGTAAGCATTCTCACCCTCCTTTTCTGAGTTGTTCCTCCCCAGTTAACATAAATTCACTACCTCCTAAGGTTCTGATCTAATCTTTCAAGTTACTCTTGTCAATTTGATCCATATATATAGTTCTTAAAAGAGCATAATGCTCAAGGCAGACATTCTTTACTAGTTAAGCTAAACTATTTTTAAGTTTTAAGATGACCTCAGGGGATAATTTTGGTTTAAGTTTTAAAGATTATCTTAGGGCAATAGTTTCAGGGGTTCATCCAATCTTCATGGCTCCAGGAAGTCTGGATTCCATGAGATACTGAAATTCTGTTCTGCATTTTCCCATTTTTGATCAGGATTCTTCTATAGAATCTTTGTTCAAAATGTCCAGAAATGGTAGCCGAGCACCATCCAGTTCTTCTAGTCTCATAGCAAAGGAGGCAGTTGTTCACATGGAAGCAATTAGCCACATGTTCCATATCCTCCTTCTATTCCTGATACTCCTTCTTCCTCTGTTGCTCCAGGAGAATAGAGACCAATTGTTGTCCTTTGGATGACCGTTAAGCAACAGTGTCTTAATCAGTATTTTCCCTCTTCCTGGAAGAATTTGATATTGATGGCTATAAAATGAAAATGAATAGTTTTTATTTCTGCAAAACCTTTTCTTTTTTGGATTCTTAAAAATGGTGAATCTACTGACCTGGAGCAGTGGCAGTTTAGCTCCTCCTCATATGAGGCAAATTACATGGTCTAGGGTGTGATTTCCCTCCCTAAATCCTTCAATTCAGAGGGGCTGAGTAGGCCCAGGACAGGGAAGAAACTAAATATTTTCAATATCTTATAATCTTTGAGTCCAGTTAAACACCTGGTATGTAGAAAAGTCAGTTGAGCTGGATTGGGACTTGTACACTGCACTCAGTTATACAGTTTCCATAGAGATAGTGTAACCATTTCCATAAATTCCTACTAAGCAAAGAACTACAGTCCTGCGCCATTATTATGGTAATCTGTACAAGTCCTTCATTAACAATTTTCTGCCATTCTCTCTAAAAACGAGCTTCATGAAGGCATGGATTTTGTCATAGAATTAATTATGCTTCACTAATTGAAACCTCATTGAAGTAGCTTCCAGGTGAATTTAAGGAAAGAAGTAGAGAACAGTAAAGTAGAAGGAGCACTGGAAGAGGAGTCTAGAGGGCTGGGTTCTGCTTTCAGTTTTGTCTCAAGAAATGTGTAACCTTGAGCAAATCCCTAAATCTCTCTAAGTCTTTTCCCCTCTAAACTCTATGTTTTGATTAAACCTTTTCTATAGTGACTTATGCTTTTGCTTTCCTTTCTGAATATTAGGTCTGATTCAAGGTACTTACAGATTTAGTAGATGGAATACTATGATGTGGTACATTTAAACAGACTATATTGGATGCCATAAATTACATATTACCATATTCTTAACTAAAATATTGAGGCTTGTGATGTATACTACAGACTTAGTAACTATTGCATTTTAAATTTGTTCTATCAAATGTCAGTGGTTAAGTAGAATTGAATCCCCCCTCTCCTTTTTTTTCTGAATATTTCTCTGGGGCCTTCCACAGCTATATTTGTACCTATACATTTACGTTAAACAATTTCACATTGTTCATTTACTAATTTAAGGGCTGCTCTTCACTGTGAGTCAGAATCGACTCGATGGCAATGGGTTTGGTTTTGATTTGGTCTTCCTAGGAGAGGTTCATTTTTGTTTTAAGGTTATGCCTAGAGGAAGAAGATTGACGAGGTTCACTCTACAAATCAAACAAGCCAAGTGAGTAACTCAGACTGGCTATCTAGGATTGGAATTACACTTGTCAAGCAGCCAAAAGAGAGATAATGCCCCCACTGGGAGTCAGCATTTTCTTATCTTCAGTATTACCTGAAAATGCCAAAGGCAAAGGACAAGTTGAATCCTGCTGCTAGAGAGGTACAAAAATGTTAGTAGTTGTTGAGTGCTGTCCAGTCAATTCTCACTCATAGGGACCCCATGTGTTTACCCTGCTCTACACTGGAGGGTGAGGTAACTTGGACTCTTGTTATCTAGACTCCCCAGCCTCACCTTTATTCAACAAGTGCACTCCTGGAGAAGACAGAGTAACGGGGACAAAGAGAAAGCAGTCTTTGGTAGTTCTTCTATTTATTTTTTAATTTATTACCTATTTTGAAGGAGACAGTATATTCCAAATCAATGTTCTCCTGGTTTTTTCGTAAGTTTACAGGCTGCATAATATGTAAGAAATACACTTTCTGTCTCAACCTAGTACACACATGCATATACACATGGACTGTGCACAAACACATACACACACTTAACTGAAAATAACGTTCCTCAAAATAATGTCTGCCATAACTACATTTGAGCCATCTGATATTTTTTTTATCCTATTCCATTTTTTTAAAAAAGTGTGGATGACGAGTCATTAAGTTAGTTCTGTAAAGTGGTTTGGAAAAACAAAATCCACTGCTCTAGAGGTTTTCAGGGGATTCAAACAGAAACTGTGGCCCTTCACTAACAGAGAGGGCATATATAGGCCACCAAATGATCAATAGAAAGCCAAACATAATAAATACTGTCCCTTCCAACCAATAGTGCTTGGACAGTGGGATAGTCACATACAAAAGAATGAAGTTGGACCCTTACCTCACACAATATACAAAAATTAACTCCAAATGGACCAAAGACATAAATGTAAGCTGGCCTGCTCTAGTTTTGTGGAAAGAAGCAACTACAAATTAGTTTTTCTTAAATCACTGTTCTGTCCCAAACTATTTTGCAGTACAGTCGGTCATTATTATTTGCGTAGCCTGTATTTGCAAATTCACCTACTCACTAAAATTTATTTGTAACCCCCAAATCAATACTCTCAGTCATTTATGAACATGTGCAAAGCAGCACAACATTTGAGTTGCCCAAAGTGCATTTTCCCGGCTGAGGTCAAACAAGGCAATGTTCTGCCTTCTTGTTTCAGTTTTCATACTATAGATGTGTCCTTTTAGTGGCTTATTTAGTGCCTCATTTTAACACTTTCTGTGCTTTTTGTTGGTGATTCCACTGTTTCAAATGGCCCCCAAGTGCAGTGCTGAAGTGCTATCTAGTGTTCCTAAGCACAAGGCGGCTGTGATGTGCCTTATAGAGAAAATACACGTGTTAGATAAGCTTCATTCACTCATGAGTTTGAGTGCTGCTGGTCACGAATTTAATGTTAATGAATTACCAACAATATATATTAAATAAGCTGTCTTTACACAGAAACACATAAAACAAGCTTACGTATTGATTGGTTGATAAAAATATAGTGACAAGAGGCTTGCAGGAACCTAATTTTTATTTCCCCTGGAAGCAATGAGTGTTTGCTGTTAGTGTTCACAGAAACTTTATAGAACATAACTACTGAAAATAATGAGAATCAACTGAATGTATTTCAAGGAATGGAACCTATATTTATTGGGCTTGCTGATAAACATTATGTTAAGGAAGGAGCCGATAAAATTTTGGAATGGGAATAACTATCCTTATGCAGAAACAACAAATTTCTGAATCATTTTCTGTGATGAAAAAGATTGGAGCACTTCAAAAAGGGCAGGAAACTAAGTGGGTGTAGGAAGCACCTGCCTACACCACGAGACTCACGTGAGTGTTTTCATTAACATCACTGCTGCCAGGATCAGGTGAAGGATGCCTATTGGTCAGGTCACCATCCCCAACACAGCAGTTTATGAGCTCAAAGATTATTTCTCACCCACAGTGTCATTCTTTCTGATGTTGCTCAAACCCTTCCAGTCCTGTTCTTTCCATACTGTTGTCCTTTGTTCAAATCCCAAGAAGAAAGGAAAAAGGAACACTGGCTCCTGAGCTAGACACTTATTAGCAATAATAATAAAAAATAATAACAGCTAAAAATTATCAAGTGTTTACCATGCGCCAATCTCCTTTACAAATCTTATCTCATGCAATCCTTACAACTTCATGAGGTAGTTGCTATTATAATCTCTATATTTTAGGAAACTGAGGCTCAGACCACATGAATTTAGATGTAATTTTTATCTGTCATTTTTTTCTTCTGTAACTTGGGAAATATACCTAGTCTGCATTTAAGATAGTCGCACAAAGTATGTAGAAATTCCTGACAATGGAATTACTTTTCAGATGGATAAAAACAGTTTCCTCTCTAGGCTCCCAGATTTTTTTTTTTTATCTTATTTTTTGCTTCATTAATTATCTGCCCTAATTGCACCCTGAAGTCATTCCCTACAGTGTTTTGTTTTGTGTGTTCATTTATCATTGAAACGGGCAGTGTTGTCAAAAATAGCTTAGGGGACCTCTCAAGAATAAAACTATACCCAAAGACATGTTACTTGAGTGAGAGGTAACAAAAGAAACCCACTTCTGTGAGGACCCCTAAAGCCCTAAGTCTCATTCTTTTCTTCCTAGCCCAGAGTCACACGGATGACATTTTATATACGTGAACTCTCTCAAATGGATGAAAAAAGGTGGTGGCCAGAAGAAAATAAAATTTAGAACTTCAGTGATACTGAACCCTACTGGGAAGGGGAAAGTCCAGAGGACAACTCCCAGCGCAACAGTGGTTCAGCTCCCAAGCCACAGTCCCACCATGGCAGATGGGGACTAGAGGGGCATTAGGTTCAAAGGCATGTTAACCACGGTCCCTTCAAAGGCAATGTGAATGGCTGGCCACATGTTTGCATGCTTCTGCCCATGTCTGGGTTCACTAACCTGATATCCTGATTGACTCACTCTGCCGAAAAGTTACCAAGAAGGAAACTCCTCTTTTCCAGGTTTGCTACTAACAGATCCCCTAGTGAAATTTTATTGTGAGAATGTAATCAGTAAATTTGGATTGTCATAGTTACTTGCCATCGAGTCAGTCCTGACTCATGGCGACCCTATGTGTGCAGAGTAGAACTGTACTCCATAGGGTTTTCAGGGCTGTGAGCTTTCAGAAGTATATTGGTAGGCCTGTCTTCCAAGGCACTTCTGGGTGGGTTTGAATCAAGAACATTTCAGCAAGTAGCCGAGAGTTTAACTGTCCCACCCAGGGATTCCTAATAAAATTGGATGGTTGTTATTTTTCTCATAAGTAGTCAGGAAGACAAGAGAATTAAACTAGAAATAATACCAAGAATATAACATTATTAATAAAAACTACACACACAAAAAAGAAAGACATAAATCTTAAAGTCTAAAGACAGAAAAGAAGAAGAAAAAGTCCCCAGGCACAGATATGATTTATTCTTGGGGTCCTTGTCTGGGTCCTAGGTTTTTTTTAGACCAGAAAACAGAGGCCCAGGAAGAGTGACCTTGAATAAATTTCAAGATTAGCCTTGAAGAATCTCTGAATGTTGGAGATGGAGAGGACCCTGGTCCAATTCCATCACTGCCTCCTAAACTGTGAGAAAATAAATTTCTGTTTGTCAAAGCTACCCACTTGTGATATTTCTGTTATAGCAGTTCTAGGTAACTAAGACAGGATTTGGGACAGGAAGAATGGGATGCTGCTCTACCAGATACCTAAAATACGGAAGCAGTTTTAGAATTGGGTAATGGGTAGAAGCTGGAAGAGTTTTAAGGTGCCTAATAGTAAAACGGTCCTGGTGGCACAGTGGTTAAGAGCTCAGCTGCTAATCAAAAGGTTGGCGATTAGAATCTACCAGCTGCTTATTGGAAATCCTATGGGGCAGTTCTACCCTGTCCTATAGGGTCGCTATGAGTTGGAATTGACTTGACGGCAAAGGGGTTTTTTTTTTTTTTGAACAGTAAAAGACTAGATTGCCTTGAAGAGATTGTTGGTAGAATTACGGACATCAAAGGCAATTCTGGTGAGGGCTCAGAAAGAAATGAAGAGAGTTATAGAGAAAGTCTCTATCATTTTAGCAAATACTTACAGTGCCAGAAACAAATGCTGCTAGAAATGTGGACATTAAATGTGATTCTTGTGAGGCTTTAAAAGAAAATGATCATGTGATTGGACAATGGAAGAAGGGCAGTGCATTTTACGCCATGACAATGAACTTGTCTGAATTATGTTCAAATGTTTGGTGGAAGATAGAATTTGTAAGTGATGAACTTGGATATCTGGCTGAGAAGATTTCTAAGCAAGATCTTAAAGGGGCTGCATGGTTTCTCCTTGCCGCTTATAGTAAAATGTGAGAGGAAAGAGATGGACTTAAAAATGAACTGTGCATAATTAAAACAGAACTTAAAGATTTGGAAAATTCTGTTGTACAAACTAAGGACACATGTCCCAGGATGTTCACCAAGGACGTGGCTACACAATCTTTTGTTAAAGAGATTAAGCCTGTGACTGATGGATCTAACCAACTACCACTGCGGAAAACCCATCAGCTTATACTTTAGGGGACAGAGAAAGAATGAAAGAAAAGAATGCTGTCTGCCTCTTTGAATTCTACAGGCAGGAAACAGGCCAAAGGGGCTACATCTGTTGTACCCCAAGAAAAGAAAAAGACCATCCCTGGAGCAGCTCGGAGATGAGCAGAACTGTTGGAAGGACCACAGGAAGCAGGGCCTTCTTAGTTTCAAAGGGTGGGACCATGTCTCCTAGATCTCAGAGGTTGGGGTCACAGCCTCCTAGGTTTCAAAGAGTTGGATCTTCACCAACTTGGTCCTGGAGTGTGGGGCTACCATTAAAGTGTGCTGGGGGATGGGGCCAGTGCCCAAAGCTGAGGGGGCGGGGCTGCCATGCCCAAGAGGCAGAAGAACAGGGCCTGTTGAGGCCAAGGGGGTGGGATTGTCATGGATTAGAACAAGGAGAATGGGGCCACCCAAAGCTAAGGGAGAAGAATTGCTATCCCAGTGGGCCTGGAAGGCAAAGCTGAAGCCTAGGGCTGAGGGGCCTCTGCCCAGAATCCAGAGAGGGTGGCCAACACCCAGAGTGGGGCCATTGCCCAGATTGTCCCCCCAAAAAAGAGGATTATTTTCATGCTTTGAGAGCTAATGTAATTTGTCCTGTTGAGTTTTGGACTTGCTTGGTGCCTATTATCCCTTTTTCTCTCCATTTTCTCCCATTTGTAATGGAAATGTCTATCTTGTGCCTGTTCCACCACTGTACTCTGGAAGCATATTACTTGTATCCTAGATTTCACAGGTTCACAGATGAAGAGGTATTTTGCCCCAGGATGGCATAGGCCTAAAGTCTCAACTGTATTTGATTTAGATGATTCAGAAGATGAGATTTTGAGCTTAGAGTTGATTTAAGACTTTTGGGAGGATGTTATGGGCTGCAGTGGTTAAGAGCTAGGCTGCTAACCAAAAGGTCAGCAGTTCAAATTCACCAGTTGCTCTGTGGAAACTCTATGGGGCTGTTCTACTCTGTCTTATAGGGTCGCTATGAGTCAGAATCGATTCGACGGCAACAGGTTTTTTTTGGGGGGTGATGGGGTGAATGTGTTTTGTACATGGCAAGGACATGAATTTTGGGGGGCCAAAGGGTGGAATATTATGGATTGAATTGTGTCCCTCAAAAATATGTGTTGTAAATCCTAACCTCTATGCCTATGTTTATAATGCTGTTTAGGAATATATTGTCTTTGTTATGTTAACTTCCGTTATTACATTTTTTCTCCTTAAATTTTTTTTTTTTTTTTTGGATGCCATGTGTTTTTAGTATTGGAGCGCACGCTTACTAATTAAGTGTATTTAAATTTTTGGTTGTTAATGTGAATTTTGAAAAATATGATCTGGCAATATTATCCACCAATGAGGCACTTTGGCGCCACCAATCTGTGGCATGACAGTATACCACTGAGAACTAGGTAGATAATTTATTGCTGGTGCCTTTCTATTAGGTTACATGGGGAACCTCTGGTTTTCCAAATACGACACAAAAAACCCAAAACAAATCCATGAGGGATCCCTAACTATCACACAGGAAAAGCTATAATTATGCTTGCAAGCCTTATCCCACAGAAGTAAAGGGGGAAAAAGGAAAAGTTTACAAAACTAACACATCCAGGTTGCATCACTTAATAGAATGCTCAAACTATACAACAGTGAGGATCCAAGTCAGGTCTGCTGAGCTTTATGCATTTCAAAAAGGACCCACCTTGACACTATATGCATTAGAACAGGAATAACGCCTTACCTCTGAGGTCCAGAGGCGTAAAAGTGGCTGGCATACTGTTTATGCCAATGGTAGTGAAAGCCTCATTAATGAGACAGGATTAGCGTAGGGTTTATCTTGCGTGAATCCTTTTGGGATGTAAAAGAGATTAAACACAAGCTAGCAAGTAGAGATGAGGGAAGAGAGATGCCAAACTACACAAAGCTCTCCCAGGAGCAAAAGCCCAAAGAGACAAGGACCTTCCTCCAGAGCCAACAGAGAGAGAAAGCCTTCCCCTGGAGCCGGCACCCCGAATTTGGATGTCTGTCCTTCTAAACTGTGAGAAAATAAATTTCTGTTTGTCAAAGCCACCATTTGCTGTCATTTCTGTTATAGCAGCACTAGATAACTAAAACACTGCCTAAGGGAGACAGCCAAGGTCCCAAGAGGTGCAATGACTTTCTATAGACCACATGACCAATTTAAAAGGAGCTCTATGAGTCGGAATTGACTCGATGGCAATGGGTTTGGGTTTTTTTTTTTGTTTTTTATGGGCAGAAGAGTTCAAGTCTTAAATGACTTGGGACAATTTTTTTGTTTGTGGTTAAGTTTTATTATAAATTAACAGAAAATATATAGAAGGACAAAGATGCAGGATTAACAGACATTAAAAACACAAAATATATATTTGCCATGATGAACTTTGGTCTCTTGGAGACAGGTATCAGTTTTGCAGTTTTGTGGAACAGAAGTTAGGACAAGAATTGCCATGTGTGGTTGTCAGGCCAGAATTACTCCATCATGTCACAGTATGATGCAGACTAGTTAATATCTCTAATGATTTATACTCAGTATTCATTTAGTACCCTCGGCAGTTCTTTTCAGATGCGACTTAATGAGGAATGGTTTCTACTTTGTGTAACCTCCCTCCTTTTCATTTCCTCAATAAGATAGTTGTTTGATATTTTTCTACTCCTACCAGGGAACTGGTGCATCTTCATTTCGTGCGCTAGGAGGAAACCTGTTCTCCAAAATGATTTCCCCCATCCAATTATATATAT
>NW_004443969.1:5644649-5692126 GCF_000243295.1 Trichechus manatus latirostris
TGGCTCCAGCAGTATATTTACAGGGAACTGCCAGAAATTCAGGCCGGGTTCAGAAGAGGACGTGGAACCAGGGATATCACTGCTGACGTCAGATGAATCATGGCTGAAAGCTGAGAATACCAGAAAGATGTTTACCTGTGTTTTATTGACTATGCAAAGGCATTCGACTGTGTGGATCATCACAAATTATGGATAACATTTTGAAGAATGGGAATTCCAGAACACTAAATTGTGCTCATGAGGAACCTGTACATAGTTCGAGAGGCAGTTGTTTGAACAGACCAAGGGGATACTGTGTGTTTGAAAGTCAGGAAAGCTGTGCATCAGGGTTGTATTCTTTCACCATACGTATTCAATCTGTATGCTGAGCAAATAATCAGAGAAACTGGACTATATGAAGAAGAATGGGACATCAGGATTGGAGGAAGACTCATTAACAACCTGTGTTATGCAGATGACACAACCTTGCTTGCTGAAAGTCAAAAGGACTTGAAGACTACTGATGAAAATCAAAGACCACAGCCTTCAGAATGGATTACACGTCAACATAAAGAAAACGAAGTCCTCACAACTGGATCAATAAGCAACATCATGATAAACGGAGAAAAGATTGAAGATGTCAGGGATTTCATTTTACTTGGATCCACAATCAACACCCACGGAAGCAGCAGTCAAGAAATCAAAAGATGCATTGCGTAAAGCAAATCTGCTGTGAAAAATCTCTTTAAAGTGTTGAAAAGCAAAGATGACACCTTGAAGACTAAGATGCGCCTGACCCAAGCCATGGTATTTTCAATCGTGTCATATACATGCGAAAGCTGGACAGTGAATAAGGAAGAATGAAGAAGAATTGACGCCTTTGAATTGTGGTGTTGGTGAAGAATATTGAATATACCATGGACTGCCAAAAGAGTGAACAAATCTGTCTTGGAAGAAGTACAACTAGAATGCTCCTTAGGAGCAAGGATGGCGAGATTACATCTCACATACTTTGGACATATTATCAAGAGGGATCAGTCCCTGGAGAAGGACATCATGTTTGGTAAAGTAGAGGGTCAGCGAAAAAGAGGAAGACCCTCAACAAGATGGACTGATACAGTAGCTGCAACAATGGCTCAAGCATAACAATGATTGTGAGGATGGCGCAGGACCAGATAGTGTTTCATTCTGTAGAACACAGGGTCACTATGAGTTGGAACTGACTTGACGGCACCTAACAACAGCAACTATATATACACATATATATATATATATATATATATGAAGCCCTGGTGGCACAACAGTTACGTGCTCGGCTGCCTACCAAAAAGTTGGTAGTTCAAACCCACCAAGTGGCTCCACAGAAGAAAGACCTGGCGATCTAATCCTATAAAGATTACATCCTAGAAAACACTATGGGGCAGTTTCACTCTGTCATATGAGGTGGCTACGAGTCAAAAGTGACTTGATGACACCTAACAACAACCTGACAACATATATGTGTGTGTATAATTTTTCCTTTAGATAACAAAAGAAATATGTGTATTCATTGATGAAAATTTAGAAAATACAGAAAGAAAAACAAAATATCAAATAAAATCACCTTTAATCCCACTGTTGTTGTTGTTGTGTGCCTTCAAGTCGATTCCGACTCATAGTGACCCTATAGGACAGGGTTGAACTGCCGCTGGGGTATCCAAGGCTGTAGCCTTTACAGAAGCAGATTGTCACATTTTTTCTCCTGTGAAGTGACTGGTGGGTTTGAACTGCCAACCTTTTGGTTAGCAGCCAAGTGCTTAACTATTGCACTACCAGGGCTCATTTTAATCTCACTACCAAGATGTAAATACTGGTAATATTTCCTTTCACTCTTATAGTTTTATTTTGTTATGGTTTTTGGATACATACATGTACACACAGATACTTTAAAAAAATAATAATCGGGACCAAACTATATATGTTATCATTTGCTGTTTTCACTTAATAATCTATCATTACCACTTTCCTATGTCATAAAGTAATACATAATATTATTTTTTGTTTACTCTCCATATGTGAAATTTATTTGTAGATGTAAAATTATTACTTTAAACAAAATGTAAGTTGGGGGGTTAATAAAATAACTCTTAATTTAAAAATGAACTTCCATAATATTTTAATTATATCAAATATTACATTGTTTAATGTGCCAAAATTTATTTATATCATTCTCTAGCATTGGATATTTTTGTTTCCAATTTTTCACTAATATAAAAAAAAGCCACACTGAACATCACTGGAACTAAATCTCTGCACATTATCAGTAGTAATTGTTTCTTCTGAGTAAATTCCTATAATAGGTCAAACACATGAATGTTTCAATATTTGTCAAATTGTACTCCAGAAGGATATTGCGATATTTTTACAGTCCCCTTAGCAACAAAAAAGAAAAAAGTTAAGTGTGTGTGTATACAGTCAGCCCTCTATATCCGCGGGTTCCCGCATTCGCAAATTCAATCAACCGTGGATTGAAAATTCTCGGAAAACAAAAGTTCCAAAAAGCAAAACTTGAATTTGCCATGCCTCGTATTACGCTGCATCCACATGAATGAAGTAATGTGTAGGTACACCCTGCTGTAGCCTCCTGCCGTTGCACAGATCCTCAGTCTCTTCTAGCACTTGTTATTTGAGCTTTGGTGGCCTCATTTTCATTTCTTCCCTACTTGTGTTGTGTGTGCCTTTTGTTTCTGTGAAAAAATGGCTCCTAAAAAGCAATTAAGTGGTCAAAGCAATTTCTCAAAGGTTAAGTGGGAGCTTAAAGTGCTATCTCTCATTATTCCCTAAACAATACAGTACTGTATAACAACTATTTACATAGGATTTACAGTGTATTAGGTATTATAAGTAATTTAGAGATGATTTAAAGTATACCGGAGGATATGTGTAGGTTATATGCAAATACTACACCATTTTATAGAAGGGACTTGAGCATCACTGGATGACTGTATTTGTATGCATATAGTAAGTGTTCCTCCAAGTAGGGTGGGTTAAATACTACTTAACTTATGTAACTATATTAAAGTAACTGAAGCTTCTATAATAAATAAAACCTAAAATTTCAATGACTTAATGTAATAGAAATGTAGTTTTTTGCTCATGTAACTGTGCAATAAAGGGCTAATGATTGGCAATCGTTTTCCTTCATGGGGTGATTCAGGGATTCAAGTTTTTCCATGTTGTGGCTAGTAACTTCTAGAGATTTTCACTGTTGTATCCATCTGGTAAGGATACAGGGAAAAGAGAAAATATTATGGAGGAACAACTTCACACGTTTGCTAGAACTTAGTCACATGGTCATATCTAACACCAAGGAAGTATGGGAAATGTAGTCAGGAAGAGTTGCCACAGTGGCTACAAAAGATAAACATGGGTAGAACAATACATCAGGGATTCCACAGGCTCATGGAATAATCCAATGTTGACTATACTGACAGAAGAGGCCAGTTACAGTCATTAGCAATGACATTCTCATGTACATATTAAGGTTGATATTTGTTATTATTTCAATTCAGGCAATTTAAATTCTCTGAACACTTTCTACCTGCCTATCTGCAAATATATGATATGATTTTTTTTTTTTGTATCAATTTTATACTTAAGAAAGTCTGGGGACCTCATATCACCAAGAAAGCAGCGCCAAGAACAGAGTATGTCCTTTGGACCCAGGGCCTCTGTGCCTCAGAAGCTCCTAGAGCAAGGGAAGACTGATGACAAGGACCTTCCCCGAGAGACAGGAGAGAGAGAAAGCCTCCCCTAGAGCTGGCACCCTGAGTTTGGACTCCTAACCTACTAGACTGTGAGAGAATAAATTTCTCTTTGTTGAAGCCATCCACTTGTGGTATTTCTATTATAGTAGCACTAGATAACTAAGATAGAATTTGGTACCAGAAGAGTGGAGTGCTGCTCTAACAGATACCTAAAATGTGGAAGCAGTTTTGAAACTGTGAATGGACAGAGGCTGGAAGAGGGTTAAAGTGCCTAATAGTAAAAGCCTAGATTGTCTTGAAGAGACTGTTGGTGAAATTATGGACATGGAAGACAAGTCTGGTGAGGACTTAGAAGGAAATGAGAACTGTTACACTGGAGATGGCGCAGATAGCGAGAAGCAGCATCAGAGAAACAGCAGCATCAGAACAAAAACAGTGCGAGACCATGCCGGAGCTGACCCATGGAGCAAGAGAGCTGAGTGCCTTTACATAGGAGGCTTCCTGGTGGAGTAGGGTGCCTCCAGACACTTATCGGTGGAGCTGGGCTTGCTGACCAATGGAGCAAGAGAGCCGAGTGCCTTCCAGCTGAAGTTTGCTGGTGGAGTGGCATGCCTCCAGGCACTTATTGGTGGAACTAAAGAGCTTTGGAACATTTGCCCTAGCAGAGCAGACGTGGGGGCCCAAGGAGCCGAAAGGCCAAGCAAGCAGAAGCTGAAGAGACAAGGAACACAGGAAGCAGAGTTGCCTCAGTCTCAAAGGGTAGGGCTACAACTTCTGGGGTCTCAAAAGGTGGAGTTGCCACTCAGATGGACTAGGGGAAAGGGGCCACCCAGATCAAGGGAGCAGAGTTGCCTGCTGAGGGGCCTTCACACAGAATCCTGAGAGTGTGGCCAATACCTAAAGTCTAGAGGGCAGGGCCATCGTGTAAATGGTCTCAGAGAACAGAGGATTATTTTCAAGCCTTGAGGGGTAATGTAATGTGTTCTGCTGACTTGCTTGGTGCCCATTATCCTTTCTTTCCCTCCAATTTCTCCCATTTGTAATGGAAATGTCTACATTATGCCTGTTCCACCATGGTACTTTGGACACCCGTTAAAAAGAATCCGTTTCCTTTGAATCGATTTCGACTCATAGCAGTCCTATAGGACAGAGTAGAACTGCCCCATAGGGTTTCCAAGGAGTGGCTGGTGGATTCAAACTGCCTATCTTTTGGTTAACAGTGGTAGCTTGCTATAGCTCTGAACCACTGTGCCATCAGGGCTCCTGCTTTGGAAGCAGATAACTTGTATTCTAGATTTCACAGATGAAGAGGAATTTTTTGGACTTTGGACTTGGAGTTGACTTAAGACTTCTGCTATGATATGATGGGGTGAATGTGTTTTACATGTGGCAAGGACATGAATTTTGGGGAGCCAAAGGGTGGAATGTTATGGATTGAATTGTGTCCCCCAAAAATGTGTGTCAACTTGGCTAGGCCATGATTCCCAGCAGTATGTGAGAAGGTGGCTGAGAAGGTGGCAGCTGCTTCTTTTCTGGGTTGTTGCATGTTCCAGGAGAAAGTTTTCATGGCTGTACAGCAGATGGTTATTAAGGGTGAGCCAGTTGGACTCACTGACTTGCATTTGGGAAGAGGAGCATGATAGCTCCTAACTCAAACCTGGCAGGGACTCTCAGAGATGTTGGGAAAAGGGTGATGGAAACAGCTGGCCTGCTTGTCTTATTGGGCATGTAACCAGCATGTTCTATCTTTGTTGCAGGCTGGGTTCCCAGTGAAACAGACGTTGGAAACCTGAGATTTGCAAATTTATAGGGAGTGTTTGGGGTTTCAATACCTATGGGGAAAATACAAATAAGCAGAGAGAGGAGTTGAACTGCCATGCAGTCACAACAGAGGGCTCAGCCAATGGCATATAATAATAAATATTTGTTTAGCTCATGAGTCTGTGAATAGACTAGGGGTCAGCTCATTTAGGCTGGGCTAACTCGATTCCGCTTCATATGCCTCTCATCCTCTCATCCAGAATAGACCAGAGGACTATTCTGGGGCACATTCTTCTCAGGGTGATGGCAGAGACACAGAGAGCAAGTGAAAATATGCAAAGTCTCCTGAGGTTTTACGTTTGTAATTGGCACACCATCACTTCCATCTCATTCTACTGGCCAAAGCAAGTCAGATGGCCAAATCCAAAGTGAAGAGATAGAGAGTAGTCCTGCCTTCAGTAGGAGGGCGATGCAAAGTGACATAGAAGAGGGTGTGGACACCAGAAGGGTGAAGAGTTGGGTCATTAACACAATCTATCACAGTGATATTCCACTATTATTCCTCCTTCATTAATTAACTAGAGTACTTCAATAAAGAGAAATTTCCCTTCATCAGCTACTGTTACACTGAAGTACAGTTCATTTAGCAAAGGAAGAATAGATGTTTGATCTTCCCCTTTATTGGCCAGATAGTATTTTCCAAAGATGACAAATGACTTTTTATTTTTAAATGAACTTAATGGATTTCAAACCTATTCGTTGCAATTTAACCTATTGCAATTACTATTCTTGTTATTCAAATTGCCCCATCTTTTGCCAGTGGGAGCCTCTTCTGTTGGCTCCTTCCTGAGTCTTTTTGACATGACTGCAGTAATCTTTGATAGTTACCTTGCTTCTGGAATGACAGGATGCTCCAAGGCTGAAGTCAGGCATTTAACACTTATAATGTATAGATAGATTCAGTGATAGAAGGTCGACTTTTTCATGTACCTGAGGAGAGTTTAAGTTATTGAAAGATTAAGTATTTTTGTTACCAGGACAAATCATGTATAAAAATATGCTTTAAAATTTTCAAATTTTAATATGGTAATGTAATTATTTCCATTGTATTTCAGAAGGAAAGTCAAGTCATATATAGTGAGGGCTGACTTCAGAGGGAATAAGGGAAGAAGATCGCCATAAGTCTCATGCCAGCCTTCATCCCCTCTTCAGTATTGAAATAGGGACTTAGAACGTGACATATTGTCATCAGTGCCAAGAATTAGAAATCATCTTTCACTTTAACCAAACCTTTATGACAGCAGCTACATCTCTCCTATAGTCAAATGCATTTAGTTTATTACTCAATTCAGCAAGTACTCATTGAGCTCTAGTATTGTGTAAAAGCAATCAGCTGGGCTATGTATAAAATATAGGAGGAATATATAAGAAAAATAAAATATATTCTCTGCTTGTATGGTCAAGCTGGAGAGACAAGAAAATGCAGGAACAATCAGATTATGAGCCAGGATAATATATAATTATGTGTTCAAATGAGTGGGATTAACAGCTATTGCTATAGGATTTCAGAGGAGGGAGAGATAAATTAGCTTAGCATGGTCTGAGATGGATTTATGAAGGAGTTGTTTCCTGATCCAAGCCTTGAAGAATGGGTGTCATTTCCATGGGCAGAAAAAAGGGGTGAAGAAACACAAGAACAATTATGGCAGTGGGGACAAACATGACATGGAGTAAGCGGAGAGGCCAGTCAGCGTGGAATGGAGGGTTTAGGTTGGGAAGCTGGTAGATATTATTGGAACACATGGACTGGAATCAGTCTCTTGGCATATTTGAATGCTAGGCTGAAGAGATTAGATTTCAGAAAATCATCTGTGCCCTTCATCTAAGCTGCCAAGGTCTTTGCTGTCAACCAGTAGCCAGCAAATTTATTTCTGGACAAATTCCAGGAGTATGATTAAAGTAGGAAAAGAACTGTGAGAGCTGGAAGTGGTTAAAGCAAAGACATGCAGAATAGAGACTTAAGTGGATGGCAACAGATGGAAGTTTGTAAACTCAGAGAGAGGAGAGTCTATTTATTCATTTAACAAATACTTATTGAATATCTCAATGTGCAAGGCACTGTGCTAGGCACTGAGAATGGAGAAGAATACCATGTACTGAGAACCTGTTAATGGTATAAGTAATTGAGGAAGAATCAATACCTTGATATTAGCAAGATGAGTTAATAATTTAATCCTTAAGAGTAGAATTTCAGACTATACAATAGTTCAGGAGAGAAGGTGTTTTTTGTCACAGTTGCCTTTTCTATCATCTCAAATAATACCATGTGTGTGAGCACCTACTCTGCCATCAATGTATAATACAAAACCTGAAACATGAATGGATCTCCTCCAAACTGTTACCCTTTCCCTCTGCCTTTAATTGCCTTTAATTGCTCCTAAGAGGACAACAGCAAGAGCTGTGAAAAGTTGAGGATAATGGCTGAACAACATTAACTATTGGCTAGCTATTCTGGAGAAAGTGGCTTCTTTAAGAGTTGTCAGCATCATCTGGGTTTAGAATCTAGAGCTTTAATTCATTCTCTAGTTTTCCTACTTCAGCATCATATGGGAGTATTTTGAGAAGGAGAATCTCACACGAAGGGCCTTGGTAGTACTGAGATGAGGAGAGGAGTTGGCACATGCAAACTGGCACCAATGGCAAAGTCATTTGCCTTCTCACCAACCTATTCTTCCTCTGAATCACTACATGTTTGTGAAATAGGGCTGCACTCCTCCTGTTTGGGGCTCCCCTTCACTGTAATGTAGGCATAAGTGTTGGCATCAAATCCTGTTGTACAGGTACTGGGTGGATTTAGGATCCTCCATAAGGCACAATGATAATTTTGTAGTTGTGGATCTTTGGCCATATAGTTAGCAATGCAAGGTTAGTTTCTACACTCATGGAGCTGACGTGCTGATGGAAGAGTCGGGCAAAAAAAACAAAACAAAATAAATATATACTGTATTTTCAGTAAGTGGTAAGTGCTAGGAAACCCTGGTGGTGTAGTGGTTAAGAACTATGGCTGTTAACCAAAAGGCCAGCAGTTCGAATGCACCAGGCGCTCGTTGGAAGCCCTATGGGGTAGTTCTACTCTGTCCTATAGGGTTGCTATGAGTTGGAATCGACTCGATGCCAACGGGTTTAGCTTTTTTGGTTTTGGTAAGTGCTATGAAAAAAACATCAATGAAGAGTAATGGGAGTATGGGGGGGCTAAGTTGCGGCTGGATGGGTTGGGGAAAACCTCTCCAAGTTGATGTCATTGGCCCATTTTGGGAATAAGTATTTCAGGGGAAGAGAAGAGCAAATGTAAAGGCCCCTAAGGCAGGAAGGGCTAGGGATGATTAAGGAACAGCAAGAGGTACTACACCTGGAGTCTTGTACACTAAGGGATAAGTGGTAGAAAAGGTAGGCAGAGGTCTCAATAAGAAATGTGGATTATTCAGTGTAATGGGAACTGTGGAAGAGTTTTGAGAATGGGAGTGATATAATCTGATTTATATTTTTAGAAGAGCATGACAAATGCAATTTGAAGACTCGATTGTATGAGGCAAGAGTGGAAGCAGATTCATTAGGAGACAGTTTTGGTAGTCAAGGTGGCAGCTGATGATGGTTTGAACTAGGGTACTATAGCGGAGGTTATGAGAAGTATTGAACTCAAGACATATCTTGGAGTGGGCAGAACTTGCTTGAGGTGTGAGGAAAAGAGATGAATAAAAGGTGAGCCTACACTCCCAGGGAGAATGGTAGACCTATTTACTGAGATGGGGAAAGGCTGGTAGAGGAGGAGGTTTGGCACTCGTAAGAAATTGTTGAATTAACAAATGAATCAAACTATCACCGAAGTTCCAAATTTGGGGTAAAGGAGATAATAAGTTCTTTAGCTTGCCATTATTATGAGATGATGACTACCTTGACTACCAAAACTACCTCCTAATGGATCTGCTTCTGCTCTTGCCTCATACCAGTCTTCAAATTGCACTTGTCACGATCTTCTAAAATCACTCTAGACTGTTACAGAGTTTCTGGAGTTTCAGAGACTAGGGGAATAGAAACCCTTGAAGAAATACAGAGTGCTTTGGAGTGCCACAGCAGAAAAAATTTAAACTAATGGTTGCAAAGAACTGGCACTGGACTGGGGGCCAGATGTTTTCAGGGCTTGAGGTGACGGATTGAAAAAAGAGAATTAGGAATTTCCCCCAAAGGTCCCTGACTTTTGCCTTGACCATGTTCCTCCATTGATCTACCACTTTAGAGGTTCAAAGGGGAATGGACAAATAAAATTTATATTGACAGCGTAGGAATAATTGGACACAGCCCCTTCAGCTGGAACTGGGACGTAGAGAATCTCCCCATCAAATTTTAATAGGCAATCATTGAAATGTAGCTCTGGCATATGTTGCCTAATAAGAAAAACACAACACTTCCTTAACTGGCTTAATTCCATCTCAAACATGAGCCATGCTGTAGCCACATAAGTAACGCATGTTTACAGCAGATGACAAAGGTATAATTTCCATTCCAGGAAACTGTCTTCCTGTCACTGTTCTTTGCCATATGTATCAAAGTAACTGCCAAGCCCCCTGACCTCCTGAGTTTATTTTCCTCATTATACATACATATCTATGTATTTACATACTTTTTAAACTTTTATTTGAAAATTTTAAACTTCTGGAACAATCACAAGAATCATACAATGAACTCTCATACACTCTTACCCTAGATTCTCTAACTTAGCATTCTGCCATGTTTGTGTTTTATCCATCTATCTATAAATATGAGTTGGAATAGACTTGACGGCAATGGGTTTATCTATAAATATACATACCAAAAATCAAACCCATTGCCATTGAGTTGATTCCAACTCATAGCCACCCTACGGGACAGAGTAGAACTGTCCCATAGAGTTTCCAAGGCTGTAATTATTACAGAAGCAGACTGCCATATCTTTCTCCCATGAGCCGCTGGTAGGTTTGAACAGCTGACGTTTCTGTTAGTAGCTAAGCGCTTAACCTCTGTGCCATCAGAGCTCCTTATAAATACACATACAGACATATTATTATTATTACTATCAGTGTTATTGAACCATTTAAGAGTAAGTTGCAGATACCTTAATTTGTTACCCCATCCTGATGTATTTTTTATGTACAAGGATAGACTCTTATTTAACCACAGTGCAATGATCAAATTCAGTAAGTTTAACTTTGATACCATATTACCATCTAATGTAAAGTCTATATTCAAATTCAATTAATTGTTCCACTAATATTCTTTATGCATTATTTTCTGATCCACTGCATTGTTTAGTTGTCGTCTTATATTTTGATGTTCTGCCTCTCTTCCTGTGTTTACAATCAGAGCCTTTATGTACAGTTACAGGTCTTCTTTTCCTTTATTTAAGTCACTAAGCCCTAATTATTTAGCACCTGTTAAATGGCTAGTATTATATCAGGCCCTTTCGGAATTTACTTGACAGCATTTTTTTTTTTAATGGGTATTATGTTAGACCAGGGGAGAACAAAAAAGTAGAGTTGAAATTTCCTTATCTGTCATCTCTTGGGAAGACAGTATTTTCATATATGAAATAACTAGGTTATAGTTCCAAAGCAATACACAGTCATGTGTGAAGTAAGGTATATATAAGAGCTCAAGGAATTTAGAGTGAAAAAAAAAGAGCATCTATGGCTAGGGTTACCGTCCAGCCCTCTGTGTCGGGTACTGTTCTTTTCCAATGGATACTGAGTTGTGGCCTGGCCACCAGCCACCAAAAGTTTTAAAAATTCCTCATGTGATTCTCAGTTGTGCCTGGGTTGAGAATCACTGTACTAAAATCCAAAACTATGGGGGCAAGCGAAAACAGCTGCTCAGCTTTATGCATTCCTGTGCTGTTGCCCGGATCTATTTCTGCTTGCAGTAGTGAGATGTCTGTGTTGACCTCAAACACTTCAAGTGAAGATTCCAGGCAGAAGGAGTCCCCCAGGGAGGACTTAGTTTACTGTTAAGAAAATCCACACAGAACGTATATCTATTCATTAGAACAGGGTGTCTCAACCTCTGTACTATTGGTGTTTGGGGCCATATAATTCTTTGCTGTGGGGGGTGTCCTGTACATTGTAGGATGAATAACAGCACCCCTGGCCTCTACTCACTAGATGCCTCTACTCACTTCTTCAGCTGTAACAACCAAAATTGTCTCCAGACATTGCCAAATGTCCATTTGGAGATTAAAATCAATCCATTCAGAACTACCATACAATAGTGAGCTCCTCAAGGACAGGGGTCATTTCTGATTTATTTATTATTGTGTGGCAAGTACCACATCCAGCCTGGAGTAGGTACATGATAAATCTTTTTATAATGAAAGAACAAACGAATCAAAGGACTAGATTTCTGCTAATTTGCTCAATATTACTACTATGTCCATACTGAATTGTATCCACTGAAGATTATCCCAGGAGTGAACAAGGAAGCGTTGCGTAGGCCCCACGTAATCTCTATGATGAAACTGCTTTTCAGTCAAAGTTCACGGCACTACCTCACCAATTATAAAGCACAAACAGATAAATCCAGCAAGGTGTGCAATTAATTTCAGAAAAGTTAACCTTTTCATTTATGTAAGCAAAAAGACATTGAGAGTTTAAGTCTGGCAGAGAAGGTAACGGTGGCAAATGACACACCCCACTGACAACGGGGAAAGCCTGTGAGGGATGCACAGGAGGCCTGGCTGGTGTCCCTCGGGAAGCGGCCGCCTTGGTCTGTGAGGAAGGGTCAATCATGCTAAACTACCAGAGATTTTTGTCTAAGCTGCTACTAACGTATGATGTGAAAAAACAACCTTGTAACTTCTTTGATTTTGTTAGACAAAAAAAAAAAAAAAAAAATAAAAAAAAAAGTGTGTGTAAAATCATCATATTAAAAAATTCTACCTTAACACTGGCTAAGATGTTGATGTTAAGTTTGGTGAACTCTAACCAAATTTTTAAAATTTTCCTATTTCATATGTTCTCCTATATTTAATGACCTCAAAAATCTGACTGTTTTAGCGATAAAAGCTGCTTCAAAGAGACATTAATGAGGCAAATTCCTGGCAGGGGGAGAAGCCAAATTTAAGGTCATTCTGAGATAGGGATATTCTGAGATCCTTGGCTGCCTAGTCTTCTCATTACCCACAAATTCCTAAATTTTAAAGTACCTATTTTTTATATTTTGAATTACAGTTCAAATCCTTTGAAAGCACAGTAAAGAGGGCTTTGGAAAGTGATCAAGCACTCCAGGTATTTTAGATTTTGCAAGGTGTCCCCTTTTAAAATCTAGCCTAACAATATCCACATACCACACAGTCACTGCTTAAAAAAGTGAAACCTGGAGATATAAATGTAACTCTGCCTCTACCTGACAAGTGGTTCTCAAAAGTCACACGGGGCTAGGACAAACTGAGCTTTCGTGACATGATGGATACCTCATAGTAAGGACACTATCTAGGGAGCATTATCTGCTTATAACCTGAATTTACCCAGCCTTTCACGTGGGTACAACTAAGATCAAGTTAGTTATACCTCTAACTTCACTGGCTTACATTACCACCTTCATACATAGATAATGCTGGACCTCCTCCCCTCAAAATTCTCCTATTTCCTTTCCAAAAATTTCTGGGAGTCCCTGGATCCTCCTTAGATGTGCTCACAAACAAGCCTCCTCTTCCTGGGTGAAGCCTCTGCATATGGGGGCATCACTGCTTCCACCAAATGCCAAGGCTTCTCAGCGATGCTATTGCCCTGTTGGGCACCCCACACTGATGCCCTTGAGCCCTGATGGCATCAAGGTTTTGAGGTTCTCATTTTGTGTTAGTTTCTTTTGTAATGCTGCTTGTGTATCAATTTCCTAGAAAACTTTCAAAGGAAGCAGCTTACTCTTTGTTACCTTCTCTGTATCAGTCTTCCAGTGGGACTGACATAGAAGGGATGAGACTAAAAAAATGTTTTATTTAGAACTGCTCCTCATTTCTGAGGACTTAGATATTATTGTAGGGTCAAGGTCTTGCTCCCTGAGTTTTTCTTCCCTTCTGATGAGTCATTTTCCAGCAAAACCTCCATCTTCATGCACCACCAGGTGTCAGTTTGCCAACCGTTTCTAGATAATTCTGAATGCCTCTTACACTCAAGCTAGAGCTCCTGCTACATATAGATAAAAAGATCAGGCCTCAGATTAAGCCTTCCATAAATTCACAAATGGGTACATCTTGATTTAACTTTATAGCTAATACACGTGCATTCATTTATTCAGACATGTTTATAGGTTGTGGTAGTTTTAAAATATGTCCACAAATTCTTTAACATTCCCTCCCTACAAAAGGTGAAGCCTAACTTCCCTCCTGTGTATACAGGCTAGACTTAGTGACTTGCTCCTAATGAACAGAACATGGTGGAAGTACTTCCTAGGTGATAAAAGACACTGTTCTCTCTTGGGTCACTCACACTGGGGGAAGCCATTTACCATGTCATGAGGACTTTCAAGCAGCCTCCTGGACAGACCTATGTGGCAAGGAACTGAAGGCTTCTGACAACAGCCATGTGAGTGAACCATCTTAGAAGTGAATCCTCCAGCTTCAGTCAAGCCTTCAGATGACTGTGCCCAGTCAACATCTTAACCGCAACCTCATGATGAGATATTGAACCAGAACCACTGAGTTAAGCCAGTCCTGATTTCCTGACCACAGAAACTGTCAAATAATAATTCTTTTAAGCTGTTAAGTTTTGGGATAATGTGTTATGCAGCAATATATAACATATATATATTTTTTATGAATGAACTAGACTTTGTAGGGCATACACAGAAAATGTTATCCTTTCTCACCTTTTCCCTATAAACCTCTTTGCTCTATTTGTTTTTCCTTGTGCAGGATGAATAGGCAGGTTGCTTAGCTTTTCTGAACACTTTTAAATATTAAAAAGTCCATTTCAGTTTAATAATTATATAACTCCTAATGTTCATTCAATTTAAGCTTGCCCTTCCACTTGGCCACTTACAAAGTCCCTCTGAATATTTCTCTGTTAGGGATACCTCATCCCTCCAGGTAGCCCTAGTGAACAGAATCCCTCTTAGAAAGCCCGACCAGCATGAGTCCTTTCCATGGGCCCATGAGAAACTGATATTCCTTTGTCCTGCCTGGAAGTACACGCCATTCCCATCTGAGTCGCCTTTCCTTATCCTGCTGTCACAGCAGCAAGCCTCCTGTAGGCCCCAGCCTTACCTTCTCACCTCCGGACTTAGGCACCAGTCCCTTGAAACCCTCAACCCTTAGCACTCCTCCAAATCCCTATGAGATGGTGATAGAGCTATTCATGTCACATGATAACTCTCTTCAAACAAATTCATATTCTCCCATCTCTTCAACTCTTCTCATGGATTCTTAATTGACATATACAGCCAGAATATGGACAGTGTGCTGATGGTAAAACTGGGTCAGCAAACTCCCTGTGTAAGTCCCACATAAAAACCCGTTGCTGTTAGGTCGACTCCAGCTCATGGCGACCCCATGTGTTACAGAGTAGAATTGCTCCATAAGTTCTCTTGGTTGTAATCTTTATGGAATTAGATCACCAGGGCTTTCCTCCATGGTGTCACTGGGTAGCTTTGAACTGCCAACCTTTAGGTTAGTAGTCAAGTGCAAACTGTTTGTGCCACCCAGGGACTTTAAGTGCCACATAGACAGTCTAATACCTCACCTCAGAACATGGCTGTACTCGCTACCCATCATTTGTTCTGTGCTTTGGGGGCCTCTGCTCAAAGGAGAAGACAACAAGAAGAGTCACATCTAACAACCTGTTACACCTATCATGTCCTCAGTCTGTTTTTCTGAAATTTTCTCTCTTGGGGGTTGAGACAACCCAGGCTGTACTTGGGTCACATGGACTGGGGGAGGGTTCCAGGGACTCTGAGCCTCAGGATAGGTTGTTCACTTAGTGACTAGAAGCAGATGGGGGTTCAGGTATGGGTGAAGATGATAAGGCAGGAAAGAGCCAAGGTTGCTCTTGGTGAGTGGTATCAGCTATCAGGTATCAGCAGCAAGCACAAGTCAAAGATGGGAGATGAAGGAAAAAGTTAGAAGCTGAGGAACAAGACAATTTTGGGAAGTAGGTGTGGCTGTCAATGAGCTCCTCATTACTGTGCACTAGCCAGCTGGCGTGGCCCACGCAGCTGGCAGGGGACTAGTCAGCTGGCCAGAGGCACAGGGTTGGCATACATAAATGCTGTGCTCTGCCAAACTGGTTCTATAACTTGCTTCTGGACACGCCTTTTGTCTTGCTCATATGCTTTTACTCATTTGGGAGAAACATTCTTTCCCCCAAAACTCTATCCATGATTAAAATCAAGCTCAGATTCCACCTTTTCTAAAGCTTTCTCTTATCTGTATCTACCTTAAGAGATCATGTTCTCAGAACTCTAGTCCGTCCTCTCAAGGGCATGGCAACAAGTGGCCATTAATCAAGTACTGCCTTGGGATGCCTCTTCCATCAAATCTGCTAGTATCCTACTTCTACAGCCTGCCCATAAACTCCTTGAAATCAAGGACTTGATTGTATACAATAAACCCTTAATATTTCAGATCTCTCAGCATCCCCCAAGTTTATGACTTCCACTATAAGCACATGATTTGTACCATAAAATGAAGCTTCAAATTCACAAGAGGTCTTTTATATTTTATAAATGTATGTACATATATATATATGTTGTTGTTAGGTTCCATCAAGTCAGTTCCAACTCATAGCAACCCTAGATACAACAGAACAAAACACTGCTCAGTCCTGCACCATCCTCATAATTGGCCCATCGTTGCAGCCCCTGTGTCAATCTATCTCATTGAAGGTCTTCCTCTTTTTCACTGCCTTCTGCTTTACCAAGCATGATGTCCTTCTCCAGGGACTGGTCCCTCCTGATGACATGTCCACAAATGTTAAACATTACAGCCTTGGAAACCTTATGGGGCAGTTCTACTCTGTCCTATAGGGTCCTTATGAGTCGGAATCGACTCAACAGCAGTGGGTTTGGTTTTGTGTGTGTGTGTGTGTGTGTGTGTGTGTGTGTGTGTGTGTAAGGATTTTTGTTTTCTTTATGTTGAAGTATAATCTGTACTGAAGGCTGTAGTCTTTGATCTTCATTATAAAGTTCTTCAAGTCCTCTTCACTTTCAGCAAGCAAGGTTGTGTCATCTACATACTGCAGGTTGTTAATGAGTCTTCCTCCAATCCTGATGCTTCGTTCTTCTTTATATAGTCCAGCTTCTGGGATTCTTTGCTCAGCATATAGATTGAATACGTATAGTGAAAGGATACAACCCTGATGCACACCTTTTCTGATTTTAAACCATGCAGTATCTCCTTGCTCTGTTCAAACGACTGCCTCTTGTTCTATGTATAGGTCCCACATGGGCACAATTAAGTGTTCTGGAATTTCCATTCTTCACAATGTTGCCATAATTTGTTAAAATCCACTCCGTCGGATGCCTTTGCCTGGTCAATAAAACACAGGTAAACATATTTCTGGTATTCTCTGCTTTCAGCCAAGATCCATCTGACATCAGCAATGATATCCCTCGTTCCGTGTACTCTTCTGAATCTACTTGAATTTCTGGCACTTTCCTATGTACTGCTGCATCCGTTTTTGAATTATCTTCAGCAAGATTTTACTTGCATGCGATATTAATGATATTGTTAGGTAATTTCTGCAGTCTGCTGGATCATCTTTCTTTGGAATGGGCACTGTAAAAATGGCGTGGCAGTGTCTGACCTCCTCTAACTTCACAAGGGGGAATAAGCATCAAAATCAACAGCCCAAGGCTGATTCCTATGAGGTAGAGGTCAGACATGCCTCCTCTCTCCAGCCTTTTTATCAACTCTGACACCAAGCCATCCTTCCCTTGGCACTCTTTACTTCTCTGATAGGTTCAATAATTCATTGTAATGGCCACACAGAACTCATAGACAATGTTTACGATTATGGAGTTTATTAGGAGAGTAACACACTACAATTCAGGTTCAGGAGGGACTCAGGATATAGTTCTTCAGTCAGGCCTCCCCTGGCCCTCAGGCCTCTTGGGCCAGCCCGGCCTCTGCCCTGCTCAGGCAAGTGTTAGAAAGCTCTTTAGCTCTCCTGAAAAGTGCCCAGAGGTATCCTACACCACCAGTAAGCCTCGGCCTGAAGGCACTCAGCTCTCTAGCTCCATGGGTTAGCCAGCCTAGCTCCACAAAGTGCCCGGATGCACCCCACTCTGCTGGCAAGCCTCCTGCCTGAAGGTGCTCAGCTTTACCGCTCTGTGGGCCAAGAAACCCGCAGTACCATTTCCCACTGGTCTCCTGGTTCTGGTACATCTGCTGCCGCCATTTCTCTGCCATTGCTTCTCCCCGTCTCTCCCCATCTCTGGTGTTGCAGCTGTTTGTGTCCTGGCTAGGAGGTTCCCAATGCAGGGACTCCAGCCCCAAAGGACGTGCTCCACTTTAGTCTCTTCTTTCTTGGTGGTAGTGAGGTTCACCCCTCTGCTTTGGAATTGGCTCTCTTTTAAACCTAGCTGGATGGCAAAACTAACCAATCCCCTTGTTAGGGTTCTGTAACCTTATTTGCATAATCCCAACCACAAGGGTGCCATGCACCTTATTTGTATTATTAGCAAGCTATCCAATCCCCTTGGTGGGCCAAAAGCACCTTATTTGCATAGTTCCACCCAGTCTTTTGGTGGGCGTTATAAGACTATGGCTAGAAGGGCCATATAAGTAATTCACTGCACCGCAGGCACATATATGGATCTCTTTCAGTTGGTTAGAAAATTAAAACAAGTCCATGAGAGCCAAAGTACGACTTTGAGTATATCCCACCCAAATTTAGAGACCATCTCAAGAATAAACTGGATGCATTGAACACTAATGACTGAATACCAGACGAGCTGAGGGATGACATCAAGGACATCATACGTGAAGAAAGCAAAAGATCATTAAAAAGACAGAAAAGGAAAAAGAAACCCAAGTGGATGTCAGAAGAGACCCTGAAACTTGATCTAGGATGTAGAGTAGATAAAGTGAATGGAAGAAATGATGAATAGAAGAGATAAACAGAAGATTTCAAAGGGCGGCTCGAGAAGACAAAGTAAAGTATTATAATAAAATGTGCAAAGACCTGGAGCTAGGAAACCAAAAGGGAAGAACACGCTTGGCATTTCTCAAGCTGAAGGAACTGAAGAAAAAATTCAAGACTTGAGTTGCAATATGGAAAGATTCTATGGACAAAAAATTGACATATGAAGCATCAAAAGAAGATGGAAAGAATACACAGAGTTACTATACCAAAAAGAATTGGTCGACATTCAACCATTTCAGGAGGCATCATGTGATCAAGAACTGACAGTACTGAAGGAAGAAGTCCAAGTGGCACTGAAGGCACTGGTGAAAAAGACGTGTCCAGGAATTGATGGAATACCAACTAAGATGCTTCAACAAAGGGATGCAATGCTGGAAGCACTCACTCCTCTATGTCAAGAAATTTGGAAGACAGCTACCTGGCCAACTGAAGACAAGTCTGCCTAGAATTCTTTTGTTGACTGACAACAATAATACAGCATGGTCCTTCAGCAGAAGCTCTGGAGATAGTTGGTAATAATGGTACCTTACACTTACATACTACAAAGTACTATCATTTGCATTATTTTACTTAAGAAACAGATAACAGTATTGAGGCATAGTAGTGAGTAGATAGTAGGATAATCTTCAAGATTAGATAACAAATTGTAGTCAGATTAAGAATTAGAACCAGTTTTCCTTTTAGATCCTGATATTTGTATTGTTATTGGTTTTTCAGTGCATACATCATAAATGTACCCTAAAAAATTCTTAAGCATATTATTAACTCAAAAACTAAAAAATGTTATTAAAAGAAATAAAAGAATAAAGCTTGTTTTGGAATAATTTGATTAATGTCTGTAACCACATTTCCCCTAAGTAGCTATTTCAAATAGATGGTTAAGGTTTTTCTACTCTGCATGATAGAGTTCTGAATGTTTTATTTAGAGGTGCTTGATGCTAGTGAACACTTTATTAGAAACTGACTAGATCAATACAAAACATGGTCATTGGTATCGTTTTATTAATCATTAGAATATGTATTCAATTCCAGTGAAATGAGAAGATTTAAAAGGGAAGGGACTTTTATCACTAAGCAGATGCCATAGCTCTAGGAGGAGTGAGTAAGCTTCAGGGTAAACCCTAAACAGCCTCAGGAACGGCTTCTTTTCAGTTCCCTTCCCCCGCCCCATCAAGTGGGCTGTGAAATAAAGGCTCCCAATCGGTTTATGTTAATGCTGAGAGTTTTGGTGGCATTTCAATTATTCATGAAGCAAAAAGAATCATCACAGTCTCCTTCAAGGCAACCGATGTTTAGCTCAGAGAGATAAAGTGAGCTGCCCAAAGCCACCCAAGACCAGGTCCCATATCTGCTGACTCTCGGGGTTTCCAAGGCCAACACTTAGTGGCTGCTTCATCTGGAAACAAGCTGTGAACCCTGGCGCCGTGTCGGCCGTGCTACAGAGGCACAAACAAGGGGAGGAGACAATCTCATCCGAAGTGGACTTGACTCTTTCAGGGTAGTCAAATCATGTCCCTAACTGTAGACAATATCACCTAAAGATGCCACCTTCCTGATTGTGGCCATATCTTCATTACTCGTAGCCTATTATTTCAAAATATTTTTTCCTAAAATGAACTTATTTTTTAAGTTAAATTAAGTTTCCATCAAGTTTCCCCTGGATAGCTGCCACCCCTTCATCCTGGGTTCCAGAATGAACACAGATAGAGCAGATCTGAGCCCAAATCTCAGGGAGGAGCCAAGCCAAGCAGGCTGTCTAGCGTGAGGCAGAGCCACCCATCTGAGCCTAGCCTAGCTGACCAACCCTCAGCCAACTTACAGATGTATGAACAATAATAAATATTTATTTAAAATTAATAAATATATTACCAGTTATTCCTGAGTCGACTCTGACTTCTGGTGACCTCATGTGTGTTAGAGTAGAACTGTGCTCCTTACGGATTTTAATGGCTGATTTTTCGGAAGTAGATTGCCAGGACTTTCTTCCAAGGTGCCTCTGGGTTTACTTGAAACTCCAGCCTTTTGGTTAACAGTCCAGTGGGTTAACCATTGGCACCACTCAAGGAGCCCAATAAATATATTACAAGGCTTAAAAGAAAAAACTGAAGGATGCACTATTACAGAAATAAAATTTAATTTTTTCACTCTATCTGATCAAGATGTTAAAAATGCACTGGTGATCGACAACTCCTATCACAGAACCATTTAGTATCGTTTTTGTTTTCTAAATAAAATCAGGATGTTGGCCAGGCTTTTTTTCTTATGGAATATTCAGAAAGATATTTAAGAAAGATCTATGCAACTTAATAATTGCTAACGCTTATGTAGTTTTTATTATGTGCCATGAACTGATCTAAACCCTTCACATTTGTGAACTCATGTAATCCTGGTATACACACAAAATACCAGATGAGGTAGGAGCTATCACACTTATTTCTTAGATGCGAAAACCTAGGACAAGAGGTAGCTTGCCTCAACTCACTGCCTGTAACTTGCAAAATATGTAGTTTACAAGCAAAAGGCTCAGGAAGCAAAAGTACTCCCAAGCCACTTGGCTTTTCGGTCCTCTCCTGGAAAAAGGGACATCGAAAGTTTCGGTGGCTAACCTTTGTAAGAAATGGACTTGGCAACTTTCATTTCAGGGCAGGGCCGTCTGGTGGCTTGGACACCTCCCTCATCCTTCCTTCTGCAGCAGGCACCCACGCCTGTTTCCCTCGTCTTCGCCTATTTCGCGTTGCTGCCCTTCCTCCTATCTCCCGCTCCTCCCCCGCGGCACAGTTCCTCCCCCGCTCCGGGCCACCACGTCGCCCTGGAAACGCATCCTTGCTCTGTCCGCCGTCGCGCGGCCGTGGCGTAATCGGCGCGGGGCTGGCGTCAGGTCGTGAGGCGGGGCCCCGGGCCCGGCCGGCCGGAGGCGGGGCCGGTGTGAGGGTCGAGCTCCGGGTTTCGGCGGCCATCGCTGCCTGCGCGGTTGCTTCGCCTCGCCCGCTCCCGGCCCTCCTGGGCCGAGTGGAGCCGGGTGGCGTCAGCGGCCTAGCTCCAAGGGGCATCTCGGCTTCAGGGGCTCGGCCTCCAGCACGCCGCAATGCCGGGCGCGGCGACGGATCTGTGAGGCCGCGGCCGTGGCGCTGGGCGGCGGTGGGGCCGGGCCGGTTCTGCTCATGGTGCCGCCACGACGACATCGCGGGGTAGGAAGGCCAGGTAGGCAGGCGGGGGGACCCAGAATCAACCGGAACCAAAACCGGGGCTGAGTGCCCGCGCACAGCCCTACCTCCAGCCCTTGGTGGCAGCCAAAGTGCCCTGACCGAAATGGGGACAGTCTCTAGGGGCGGAGTGAGGGGGAGGCTGACAGGGGCACCCTAGACCGGTCCAGACTCGGACATCGAGGAAGCTGCTAGTGAGTAGTACTGTCGTCTCTGTGGAGGTCGCCGACCCTGTTTGAAAAGGCGTCTTTTAACTTTTTTTTTTTTTAACCGCCTCTCCCGCCCCAATACAAGAGGAGTCCCTTTAACAGCTGTTTGATCTCCTCACTCCTCGTGAGTTACTGTTTTGATCTAAAATAACTAGATGCAGTGACAGGGGTGGTTGGGGAAGCGTGGAGGATCGTTTTCCTTTACCATGTGAGGTGATTGGAAAGATGCCCCAAGAACCACAACAAATCACTTCATCTCAAATAACCAAATTCCACTCGAGGAGATCAGGGACAGAAAAGGCAGTTTTAGAAGTAGGCGCCTGTCTAGACACTGTCTCTAGGGTGGATACCTCTGGAGGGAGAGGCAAATGGGTGTTATGTATTTTTGAAATTCGGAGAAGCTACTTTCCAGTAGTAAACTATTCTTAAATATGCTGTATGTTCACGCTTGCTTTTTCGACTGTGCCGAGTACTTTTCAGACCATAATCTGAAGTATGCAGTGGATAGATAGCATGAAAGTCTACAGAAAAGGGTCCAATTATATTTAATACATTTTAGAGTTTTTTTTTCTCATTTGCATGTTTTCATAAGCACCATTTTGTTATTTTTAGGTGTTCTCAGTTCTTCACCTCCTTTTAGACTCACATCTGCCAAGTTTTCAGGCATTACTTTTGAAGACCTCAGAAAAGCCCTTAAAATCAGGTAACTACCACGTCTTTCATTTACTATGTGGTTTTCATAATAAATGCTATTTGTTTCTGTTACACTAATTACCTCCTTTTTGTAAGGTTATTTGTCCAAAATCATCTCTAATGTGATCTGTATTTTCTAAAAACAGACTACAAATGGTGTGTGTATTTATCATGAACCGAATGAATTCCCAGAGCAGTGGTTTCACTCAGCGCAGGCGAATGGCTCTTGGGATTGTTATTCTCCTACTTGTTGATGTGATATGGGTGGCTTCCTCTGAACTTACTTCGGTATGTAATTCTTTTCTAGGAATGATGTTACATTATAGTAATAAGATTACTGTTAACCTGTAGTATCTCTAGCCATTACTATGTTTCATACTTAGGAAAGGCAGTATTTTGAATGTTGTTGAACTCTTTATGTTTTCTTCGGCATTTAATTAGTGTCAATTCAAGTCGAAACTGAAAGGATACTCTTTTTGTTGTTTTGTAGGGTTTTTATGTATCTCTTAGGAAGAGTACTTAGAAATAGACTATGTATATATATTTTCTTAATATTTGAAGGTGTTTTCTACTGACCTTTTTAAAATTCAGTCCTTTTCTCTATACATGTTACTTTTAGTGGAACAGCCATCCAGGATACAAAACAATTTGTCACCATTTAGTAGAAAGCAAGACTGTTTTTGGACAATGAAAGATGAGAAAAGTGATCACAGTTTTCATGACAGGTCACTATTGAGCACATGAATGGATGCATGTACATTTATATGTTTGCTGACTCAAACATTATTGTGATGTGCACATTATACAATGATTGCCTTTTAGTTAAATTTTATTTTGTCTTTATTGATGACATATTGATAGTAATGGAGTATTTTGAGTTCACAAGCTGGTTTTTCTTTCTACTTATGTAATTACCCTATTCTGTATAGTTAATGATCCCTATAAAAAGACCAAACCTGTTGCCAATGAGTTAATTCCAACTCATGGCAACCTCATCTGTGTCAGCGGAGAATTGTGTTCCTTAGGGTGTTCAATGGCTAATTTTTCAGAAGTAGATTGCCAGGCCTTTCTTCCAAGGTACCTCTAACCGTTTGGTTGGCAGCTGAGCACTTAACCCTTTGCACCATCTAGGAACTCCATCTAGATCCTAGAGGAGCTCATTCCTCTTGGGTTGTCATTTTTTCTAGGCCTTTCAGTGCCCATAACTAGGATTTCTTTTTTTCAAGAAGACCAAAAGATCATGAGTTTATGCTGACATTTCCATTATAGGTTTTTATATAACTTCCTAATAACTTTAAACTACATGTGATTTTCTTCACACAGTATTCTCTTTTGTGATTTTATTCCTTTTTCTTTTAATGCTGTTTCCTCTGCTTGGGCTAATTCTAGGAGCCCTGGTGGCACAGTGATTAAAATGCTTGGCTGCTAATTAGAAGGTCGGTGGTTCGACCCGCCAGCCTGCTCCGTGGGAGAAAGATGTGGCAGTCTGCTTCTGCAAAGATTTGCAGCCTTGGAAACCTTATAGGGCAGTTACTCTGTCCTATAGGTTGCTATGAGTCGGAATCGACTCAACGGCAATGGGTTTTTGGTTTTGGGCTAATTCTTATTCAGCCCTTCAGACACAGCTCAAGAATTGCCTCTCTTGGGAAACTTTTCCATAACCTTCAAATTAATCTGTCAACCTTTGATGCTGCCATGACACCCTTATGTCCTGGTTATGGTATTCAGCACGTTGTATTGTATTCTTATCATACACGTCTCCTCTGCTAGACTATAAGCTCCTCAAGGACAGGAAAGCCTATCTTACTCTGCTTTAGCCCCCAGCACAGGTCCCATTGCATAGTAGGTTTTCAGTGAATGCTGAACAAAAATTTTTTTGCAGGTTGTTGTTGTTTTGTTTGGGGATATTATCCTTTATATGCAAGACAAATAAGTATTCAGAAGTGAATCTAAATTTTTTTTACAATCCCTTTTGATCTTGCTCTTCCGAATGAACTTCTTAAGGAGTTAAAAAAAGAAATCACATAATGGCCTTATATTTTGGAGATGAGTAATAAGATTTAAAGTCATCTCATAGTTGTCTGTATAACTTTTTCCTCTACAGTATGTTTTTACTCAGTACAACAAACCGTTCTTCAGCACCTTTGCAAAAACATCCATGTTTGTTCTATACCTCTTGGGCTTTATTATTTGGAAGCCGTGGAGACAGCAGTGTACAAGAAGATTTCAAGGAAAGCATGCTGCCTTTGTAAGTTTTTTTTTAATTGTTTTTAGTGTTTGATGGGGAAGGAATGTATTTTTTCAAAGTTTAAAGATGTATTAGTTTCTTTAAGGACAGTCAGATGTAAGTTCAGTTAAGTGAATGATGTAGTATGATAGAAGAAACACCTACTTTAATGTAAGTTTTTAAATTTATCCTTCTGATCAACTTGTTATCAGAATATCTTACGAGAAATCAAAGGTACGTAATCACTTTCTTCCCTTTACCCCATCACATCCTCTGCTTTGTTAAGAATTGCTGCACTAGCCCAAATCAGTTAATGTGGAGAGGATGATGACAAGTAAGGAATCAGAATATCTGGAATCTTTAATCATTGGAAGAATGGATGAGTATCATCTAATTAGTTGAAAAGTTGATAAATACTAAAATGAAAATAGCATATTTTCAGGGTATGTTTCAGATGTATGGATAATCAGATTACATTCTTTCACTGAGGTAACATAACCTACTGATTCACAGTATCAAAAGAAGTAGTAATTTACATAGTGTTATATCTTCCTTATAGAAGTAGAAACTTTGAATTTTTGAGAATGAAAACTAAAAAGTGTCACATGTTAATTCTTTTATGTGTACTATTTTTGGGAGGTTTAAGTAGTATTTCTTGCCTTAGCTAATGAGTATATTCCTGAGGAGTGTACGCATATACTCATTAGAGTTTCATTGGGGACTTTTCAATAACTGTGTATGAGGCGAAGCCTAGAAACGTACACTCAGGCGCACACACAAATTTAACTTAGGAAAAATATAAATATGTACATTTTACTTTATAGGAGTAGTACATGTACATAACAGAAATGCATGTATATTGTAGTATTTCATGTAGGAATACGTTATATGTGTATTAATACATGCACATTGTAGATGCAGTGTGATGGATTGCTTTTATATGGCTTTTCTTCCCATGGTTTTATAATTTCCATCAAATGATTGGGTGGAACTATGCAGATAAGGTGCTTGTGGCCCGCCAAGGGGATTGGACAGCTTAATAATGCAAATAAGGTGCATGGCACCCTGGTGATGGTGAGACCACACAAATAAGGTGTATGAAACCCTAATGAGGGGATTGGTCAGTTTTGCCATCCTGCTAGGCTTAAAAGAGAGCCAATTCCAGAGCAGATGGGGGAGCTCAGTACCACCAAGAAGAAGAGCCTAGAGTGGAGCACATGCTTTGGTCCGTGCTCTGAGAACCTCCTAGACCCAGGAGACAGAGAGAGAGAACTGTAACACTGGAGATGGCACAAGATGGTGAGAAGCAGTGGCAAACAAGTGCAGCAGAGAACTGGCAGCAGCAAAACCAGGAGACTGGCAGGAGACAGTGCAGTAGACTCACTAACCCACAGAGCAAGAGAGCTGAGGGCCTTCAGGCAGGAGGCTTGCTGGGAGAGTGGGGCACCTCCAGGCACTTGTTCGCTAGGCTTGCCAACGCACCCAGCTAGAGAGCTAAATGCCTTCGGGCTGAGGCTTACTGGCATAGTAGAGTGCCTCTGGGCACTTGTTGGTAGAGCTAAAGGGCTTTGTAACATTTGTCCAAGCAGGGCAGAGGCTGGGTCAGCCCAAGCGATCTGAGGGCCCAAGGACCTAGAGGTTGAGGGCCAGGGAGAGGCCTTCCTAAGAGCATGGCCAAGAAGCTATCCTGACGGAAGAACTGTATCCTGAGTTGTTCCTCATCCTGAGTTGTATTATTTCCCTAATAAACCGTATAAAGCATGAGTATTGCTTATGAGTTCTGTGTGGCCATTGCAATGAATTATTGAACCCAACATAGAAGTATAGGGTGCCATAGGAGGGATGGCTGGTGTCAGAATTGGTAAAAAGGCTGGAAAGAGGAGGTATGTCTGACCTCTGCCTCATAGAAATCAGTTTTGGGCTAATGCTGATGGTGATTCGCTCTCCCCCTTGTGAAGTTAGAGGAAGTCAGACACCCCCACCACACCATTTTTACAGTAGAAAATTTAGAAAATGCGTACTAACAAAAAAGAAGACAACCCCTTGTAATTCTTATGATTCAAAGACCATTCTTTTTCTTTCATTTATATTTCTTTCATTTATATTTTCATTTGTATTTTAGTTTTAATAGAAATGCAACTGTACTATTTTGTACTGTTTTATAACCTGCTTTTTTGGCTTATTAATAGTATAGCATGAAAAACTTTTTATATAAATTTTTTAATGTTTAAGTGTTTTTTTTTTTCTTTCTTTTTTTTCCCTAGCCCCAGCTACTCTTTTCCTAAAAGTGTTTGGATGTGTGCAGGAAAGTGTTGCTTTTTTTTTTAAAATTTTATTGTGCTTAAGGTGAAAGTTTACAGTGCAAATTAGGTTCTCATTCAAAAATTTACACACTAATTGTTTTGTGACATTGGATGCAATCCCTGCAATATGTCAGCACCCTCCCCCTTTCCCTTTACACCCCGGGTTCCCTCTGTTCATTCGTCCAGTTTTCCTGTCCCTTCCTGTCTTCTCATCTTTGCTTTTGGGCAGGTGTTGCCCATTTGGTCTTGTATACTTAATTGAACTGAGAAGCACGTTCCTCGCATGTGTTATTGTTTGTTTTATAGGCTTGTCTAATCTTTGGCTGAAAGGTAGACTTCGGGAGTGGCTTCAGTTCTCAGTTAGCAGGGTGTCCAGGGGCCATAGTGTCGAGGGTTCCTCCAGTCACCATCAGAGCAGTAAGTCTGGTCTTTTTCCGTGAATTTGAATTTTGTTCTACATTTTTCTTCTGCTCTTTCTGGGACCCTGTATTATGATCCCTATCAGAGCGGTCAGTGGTGGTAGCCAGGCACCATCTAGGTCTTCTGGGCTCAGGCTGGTAGAGGCTGTGGTTCATGTGGTCCCTTAGTCCTTTAGACTAATATTTTCCTTGTGTCTTTGATTTTCTTCATTCTCCTTTGCTCTGAATGTGCTGGGACCAGTAGATGTATCTTAGATGGCCACTCACAAGCTTTTAAGACCCTGGATGCTACTCACCAAAGTAGGATGTAGAACATTTTCTTTATGAACTATGTTATGCCAGTTGACCTAGAGACCGTGATCCCCAGCCCTCAGCCCCAGTAACTCAGTCCCTCGAGGTGTTTGGATGTATCTAGGAAGCGTCTATGACTTTGCTTAGGTCAAGTTGTGCTGACTTCCCCTATATTGTGTGTTGTCTTTCCCTTCACGAAACTTGACATGTCTCCTCTCAAGTTAGTGATTCTCACCCCTCATAACCATCAAAGATTGTTTTTTTGTGTGTGTAAACCTTTTCTTGGGTTTCTATAATAGTGGTCTCATACAATATTTGTCATTTTGTGATTGACCTATTTCACTCAGCATAATGCTCTCCAGATTCATCCATGTTGTGAGATGTTTCACAGATTCATCGTTGTTCTTTATTGTTGCGTAGTATTCCGTTGTGTGAATATACCATAATTTGTTTATCCATTCATTTGTTGATGGGCTCTTAGGTTTTTTTCCATCTTTTTGCTGTTGTGAATAATGCTGCAGTGAACATGGGCAGGCATATATCTATTCTTGTGACAGCTTCTGTTTACTTTTTAATATATTTGTTGGCCAGTGGAATTATTTTGTGAGTTGTCTGTTTATGTCTTGTCCATTTTTCTACATGGACTCCATTTTTTTTTTTTAACTGCCTTTATAACGGTTCTTTATGAGCCCTGCTTGTACAGTGGTTAAGAGCTCAGCTGCTGACCAAAAGGTCAGCAGTTTGAATCCACCGCCTGCTCCTTGGAAACCTTATGGGACAGTTCTACTCTGTCTTATAGGGTCTTGCTATGAGTCGGAATCAACTCGAAGGCAACGGGTTTGTTTTTGTTTTTGTTTTGATATGAGCATGGGCTCTGGTGTTTCAATTTTGCAATGTCATTTGCCTATTTTATGACTTTGAGCAAGTTATTTAACCTCTGTAGACCTTAGTTTCTTTGTAGAGCAGGGATAATGATAGGATAACTGTGGATATTAAATGAAATCTTGTTTGTACAGCACAGCACAGTGGTTCTCAAAAGGTGATCTAGTCCTTGAGATCCATTCAGGGGGTTCTTGAGATCAGAACTATTTTCATATAATCCTAGATGTTGTTTGCCTTTCTTAGCAACCTACCCGTTCTTTCTCTACTAATCTGAAATGTTACAGTTGTTTAATGAAAAGGGCATAAGCTTTGAACTTCGACTAACTTGGGTTTTAATCATGGCTCTGCTCCTTAAATTAGACCTTTAAGTCTCAATTTCCTCATTGCAAGGATGACACTTCAAACTGCAGCTGCACTATAAAAAGGGCAAGGTGGGCAAACCCCACTTTTATCACTAACAGCGTGGCATGGATCAGCATTTCCATTCATACTTTACCTTCCCACGTTTCCATTCCTCGTCGCCAGCTACTTCTGTGACAAAAACTCTCTCTGAGATCTTAACCACCCAGAGTTAGATCAGACCCCATCCCTGAGCCAGGTCAATACATCCCTGGCCACCCGGGGCCAGGTCATCAGGGAGCAGCCATAGGCTTAGGAGTCTGCACAACTTCCTGTACTTCAGACCAGCCGGACTTCCCCTCTCTCTCATTAGTCCCCTGGTACTAGGTTACATATTAGAAGAACTCTATCCTTCATCAACTGCCCTGCAGCCTTTCTCTATCACTCAGCCACCTAGAGAAGGATCTACACAAATTGACTCTGTATTGCCAGCCTCTGTGGGTTCATTCTCTAACTACTCACAGCATACACGGAGACTATTACCTATACTTAAGGAACCCTGGTGGTACAATGGTTAAGCCTTCAACTGCTAACCGAAAGGTCGGTGGTTCACCATCCAGCGGCTCCGTGGGAGAAAAGACCTGGTGATCTGCTCCTGCAAAGGTTACAGCCTAGGAAACTCTGTGGGGCAGTTCTACTGTCCTGTAGGGTCCCAGTGAGTCAGGACCTAATGACAACGACATTGCCTGTACTTAGTTACCCATTTGGGGCCCTGGTGGCACAGTGGTTAAGAACTGTGGCTGTTAACCAAAAGGTTGACAGTTTGAATCCACCAGCCGCTCCTTGGAAATCCTATGGGGCAGTTCTACTCTGTCCCGTTGGGTCATTATGAGTCGGAATTGACTCAATGGCAACAGGTTTTTTGTTTTGTTTTAGTTACCCATTTATTATAACCAGAAAGTATACAATTGAAGAGACATATCTGGCAGTGTCTGGGACAGGTCCCAGCACGAGGCTTTCATTGTCCCCAGGGACATGCTGCACCCTCTTCCATGCGTGAATGTTCTCATCAATCCAGGGAGCCCCAAAGAGAGACCTCCAAGGTCCAGAGTCCCCTAGTCATTGGGACCTCAATGAATATGCATGATTGTGGTTTAATACATAGTTATGATCAGTCCAATCAGAATACACATGACCCCATTATGCCCCCTTTCTTCCTGAAGTTAGCTGGCCAGATGTGGGTCCTGTGTAGCCCCCACTTGCCTGGCTATTTTGGGAAGCAAAGAACACCTTAATTGTTCAGACTGTTTTTAGAAACCAGTACAAAAGTCCAAATCTAGTTCTTTGTCCCACGCTCATCAGTAAAGTTAAGATGATAATATCTCCCTTACCTGGTTGAATACTTGGCATGTCATTAGCTGCCATTAGTATTAATAATAGTTATAGCTCTCGTGGTGCTCAAGTGCTCAGCTGCTAACCAAAAGGTTGGTAGTTGGAACCCACCAGCCGCCCCGCAGGAGAAAGGTGTGGCAGTCTGCTTCCATAAAGATTACAGCCTTGGAAAACCCACGGGGAAGTTCTGCTCTGTCCTATAGGCTTGCTGTGAGTCGGAATCGACTCGATGACAATGAGTTTTTTTGGCTTTATACTCTTATAGGTCTCTTCTGGATTTTTGGTTCTACTCTTTTGATCTGTGTCTGACTAGTACTACTTTATAAAATGAGTTTAGCTGAATTTTATGTCCCGATCTCTGTATTTAGTTTACAGATGCTGAAGGTTACTTTGCTGCTTGCACAACAGATACAACTATGAATAGTTCTTTGGTAAGTGTTTCTTTTCACATCAGGAACGGAGCAGGTAGAGTTGAGCCATGGCAGGGAGGATTGAAATGGCTTAGATGGAACCACAGCTATATTAGGATGCAGATAGAGCTCAATATTGGTTGCCCTCCATGAGAATTGTAATTTGGTACTTTCTTTCCTTAGGAATACCTGGAAACCCTGGTGGCGTAGTGGTTAAGAGTTCGGCTGCTAACCAAAAGGTCAGCAGTTCGAATCCACCAGGCGCTCCTTGGAAACCCTGTGGGGCAGTTCTACTCTGTCCTGTAGGGTCACTATGAGTCGGAATCGACTCGACGGCAATAAGTTTGATTTTTTTTTAGAGGTAAGCTACTCAGTATTGCGGGGGGTGGGGGGGTGAGGAGGATAATTAAGGAATGGAAATAGTAAAGGATAATATTTTGTTTCTTACCGACTTTGTCGCTTCATGTTCTTTATTATTGTCATTTAGAAACAAGTATTTTTGCTTGGCACTGAGAATATATGAGCAGATTGTTTATTTATTCTGTAAATATTTTTAGAATACCTAATATCTGCTAGGTACTTGTTCTAGGCTGTAGAAATAAAGCTTATGTTCTAGTGTGAGAACATTTATTACTATCCGATAATTAGCAAATGAAGTAATTAACATACTTATTTTAAGAATTTATAATCTACTTGGAGAGAGAGTATTTTAGTCTGGGTTCTCTAGAGGAGCAAAACCAGTGAAGCATATATAAATATACATAGGGAGAAATTTACTTAAAGAAAATGGCTCATGCAGTTGTGGGGGCTGGCAAGTCCCAAATCCATGGGTCAGGTGACAGGCTGAAGACCTCTGCTGGCTCATGTGGTTGTAGGGGCTGACGAAACCAAAATCTGCAGGTCAGGAGGCAGGCTGGAGACCTCTGCTGAATCACAGGGTTGCGGGGGTTGGCAGATCTAAAAATCTGCAGGTCAGGCGGCAGGCTAGAGACTTCTGCAGGCTTATGTCCCAAGAACTGGAGGTCAGACCAGAAGACCACAGAGTTGAGAAAGAGCTTTGCCAGAACATCCGTTTATATACTGGAGGCAGGCCACACCCCCAGGGAAACTTCCCTTTCTACTGATAGGCTGCTCACATCATCACAAAATGGAAGGTAATTACATAGTGTCTGCCAAACCATAGCCTAGCCAAAATGATACATAACATTAATCATCACAGATAGTATGTAAAAATCTCTTCCTTTTATACCATCCCTAGTACACATCTTTAAAATGTATTATTGACAATACAGCTTTCCAAACTTGGCATTCTGTCTGAGAATAGTTTCAAATTTACTTTAAAATTTAATACCAATTTCTGAAACACTGACCTGGAGACCTTATTGACAGTCCAGCTTTTTGTTTATTTATCTGGTTATTTTAGAACTACAGTGGCATGCAGGATAGGTTTCTAGGTACTGTGAAGAGTTTATGAAGCTTAGAAAAAAAGCCATTTCTTTGCTCTGGGATCTGAAGGGTTGACAAGATAGTTTAATATCACTTGTCTCTGTTAATGTAGAAGGCATAGTTGAGATGGCAGCCTACTCTTATAACTACTCTTCTGCTATCTCTTGCAATTATCAGATGCATATATCAAATTGCTCTAGGCCAAATGCTACAATGAAGAGTTCAGTACAACAGACTTATCTGTTTCCAAATTGTGTAGTCTCTTAATTTACTGAGTTTTTTACATTGGCAGAGTTCTATGTCAGGAGAAATCAAAGAAATAAAAAGCATTTTTTGTTAATTCAAGAAATAGCCTAGTTGAAAAGTTGTGCCTTAAATATAGATCATCCGAAGAACATTTGCAAAAACAGTTAATGACTTTAGACACACCTACAAATATAGTGCTTTAAAGCATGGACAGACAAACCTGGCTTTAATTCGTGTATCTATCACTTGGTTATTTTCTATCTCAGCTTCTGGAAAAGTTCTTTTAAAATACCTATTTGATAAAGTTGTTGTGAGGACTAATAAGAAATACATGTTTAACTACTTAGGACTTTGTACCTGGTACATAGATTAAGAGCTGATAAGTGGTAGCTGCTGCTGCTTTTTTTTTTTTTTTTTAAATCTATTAATCCTGTGAAGATTTTAAGGAATTTTTGGTTTTAGTTGAGGGCTAATAAGAAATATATGATTAACTATATAGGACTTTGTCCCTTGTACACAGTAAGAGCTGATAAGTGGTAGGTTTTTTTTTTTTTCTTTTTAATCTGTTAATCCTATAAAGGTTTTAAGGAATTTTTGGTTTTAGTTGAATCTTAAGTAATGAGGAAACAATTAGGCAAATATAAATACCTGTCGTGTCCTACCGTTCATTGTCCGCCTCCTCCTTCAGAGTACACAGTCGTTCAGCACAGACACTTCGTCTTTCACACTCTTTTATCTCCAAGGCCTAGTACATTGCCTGACAGAGTAGGGACTCACTATGTATTTGTTAAAAGAATAAATGAAAAGAGATGGGAAATAATCTGTTAGCTGAGACGTCTGTTTTTCTGACAGTTAAATATTATAATGTGACAATGCTTTTCTATTAAATTACTAACCTTTAAACTGATTCTTTTCTGTCATTGTACTTGTGCAGATCAATTGAATTTTCTTTTTAAGCTTTGAAAATGTGTTTTGGGAAATTTATGCTTTATATACATGGTGGCAAACCTGTTTTTTGGGTGGTATCTGTGTCTTCCATCCATTTAAATTTTAGCCAGTATACCAGCTGTTTTAGTTGCTGTTTATATTTGTGTCTGTATCTGTTACATTCCAGAGTGAACCTCTGTATGTTCCTGTGAAATTTCATGATCTTCCAAGTGAAAAACCTGACAGCACAAATATTGATACTGAAAAAAGTAAGAAAAATTTAGGATATCATAACTTAGAATGAGTGGAAATTTTATCTTCATTTATGCAATCCCAAAATGTAGTGCTTCTGTGGGTTGAATGGGTTCATCTAGCAGTTCTTAGCATTGGAAGCTAAGTTCCACGTGGTGTTGACTGGGCCTACAGCCTTCTCGAAGCTTGACTGGGTTTAGATAGTCATTTTTTTATTGATTCAACAGGGAATAATTTTCAAATACCAGAAGTCTCTAGGGTTTCATCTTGTTTTTGTTTTTACATAAACTTTATTCCCTTCAACCATGCCCCTGAAAGACTCTGATAGCAAATTACAGTAGTTTTGTTGGTTCTGTGAATTTAGTAAAGAATGCCAGCTTCAACATAAGGCACAGTCTGCCTATAATATTCCCTTTCAAGGAATGGACTTATGGAGGAACGTTCTGCATGCTTGCCCAGGAAAGTAATTCTCATAAATTAGCTATCCACGAGGAAAACTCAGATAAGATTTTACTATAAATGCTAAAGTAGTAACCTCTTAGAATCCTAAATCAGTCGATTGTGCATGTATACAATTGCAGAAACCTTGTTTTAATATTGATCTGATTTTAAAACTTTAAAACATTTTTATAAATGAAACCATTTTTACTGTTAATTCTTTTGAGTGGACAAAGCTTCCGCTTAAGAATATAACTCTGGGTTTCTTTGATTCTCTAAGTCTGCTCATAGATCGATTAAGTAATATGCTCTTATCAGTAAATTAAAAATTGTGACTTTTGTTGATCACAAGGGAAAATATTTAATGATTTTATTCTATACTTTTTTCTTTTAAGCTCCCAAAAAGTCTCGTGTAAGGTTCAGTAATATTATGGAGATTCGACAGCTCCCATCAAGCCATGCATTGGAAGCTAAGTTGTCACGCATGTCATATCCTGCTGTGAAAGAACAAGAGTCCATACTAAAAACTGTGGGGAAACTTAATGCAACTCAAGTAGCAAAAATAAGCTTTTTTTTTTGCTTTGTGGTAGGTCTTCTCTTTATTATGTGTTTGGGACTTGAATTTAAGACAGTAGTACATACCAACAGTATAGTGTTGAAGTGTAAGATTATTAGGTTTTTTAATCATGACTTTAAACTCACCGTTGGGGAATTAGAGTATCAAAGTTAATAAATACTTGTTATACTTCAGAGAATTAGAGCTCAATAAATCCTATAATATTAAAACTATACACACACACGTAGTCCCCGACTTATACAATCTATTCAAGTTAATGACGAACTGCACTTAAATCGTCTGTTTTGGGGGGTTTTGGGTACATCTTATCGTTAGTAATATGTACTACATATGGTATTGCAGTGCATAATTTCCTGATGTCATCATATCTGTAAGTTTATATGTAATGTTTCCAATCCCTCAAAGACAAATAAAGATTGGATTTATAAAGATACTGAAAATGAAAGGCAATAATAATGAAAACTTAAAAAAGAAAACAAGGTATTTGACTTATGGCAGAACCAACTTAGGACAGAGTTGCTGGAATGGACTATCTGTATATATATAAATATATGTAATTTGGGAAGTTCTTCAGAATTTTGCATTGACTCAGAGTCAGTATTATGAATAGAGTCATTTTACACTACAGTGTATACAAGAGCTAGTAATAACCCAAATAAGAGTTTACTATATTTATTGATTTTTTTTTTTTTTGCAGTTTGTGTTTAAGTCATGTAAATGTGGTCAAATATTATTTTAGTAAACATATCTATAGAATTCACTTTTAATATAGAAACTGAAGGATGTGCTTAAGATCTCACATAGAATAATGATATATATAGTAAATAAAGCATTACTATTTGCGTCTGAATTGGGATTAGAGACTTCTCTGAGTTAGTGAAAACTCTGAAGTTTAGAATTTAAAAAATGAATTTCAGTGCTTTCATTGGAAGTAACCTAATCCCAGCAAACCAAACCCATTGCCGTGGAGTCGATTCTGACTCATAATGACCCTGTAGGACAGAGAACTGCCCCCTGGGGTTTCCAAGGCTGTAAATCTTTACGAAAGCAGACTGCCACATCTTTCTCCTATGGAGCAGCTGGTGGGTTCAAACTGTTGACCTTTCAGTTAGCAGCTGAGTGCTTTAACCACTGCACCACCAAGTTTCCTTAACCTAATCCAGGGTTGCTTAATATGAACCTTTAAGATGCAAATTTATTCTGATGTTGTTAAAACACTAGACAATACAGTGTCATTTTTATTACCTTTATTACAAGGTTTTTCAGCTTCACAGTTTTGCTTCCTATGCTCATTACATAGCTCATTTTTCTCCATCCCCTGCCTGAATAGTCTCTATTTTTGTAGTAACTGATTAGTATATTCTGTACGAATCAAAAGAAACCTCTAGGAGTTTTAATATGATAATTACATATGTAATAAAAATAAAGGCTCATATATTGGGATTATACTATTAATTGTGATTTCTGATTGTTTTAAATTAGTGTCAGGCAGGACTGAAAAAAATAATTACATGCTACCGAATTTTCAAAAGAGATTTGAGATGGCCGGTAATAAAAAACACCTATACACTAGAAGTTAAAGGCGAAAAGATGAGAGCCAAATTGAAAGGGTTAATGGGTTAGGGAGGGAGCTGGCTGTGGAAGGGAATGATTATATCAAGAATTCAGTTTAAAGGAAGAAAGCTACTCAGGTGAGCACACACCGCACCTCCAGGCACGTTGACAAGCAAGGCAAAAAGAAATTATACAGATTATTGTCTATTAAAAGGAAATATCTCACTTCATTGGATAAAGCAAACATTTTCCTAACTCAGAACTCTAAGAGAAATGTATTACGTAGTTTCTTACGTAATAAGACACTATTCTGTATATTAGGTTTAGAAATGTGTGCTGATAATAGTCTTTTTTTTTTAATCAATGTTAAGTAAGTTCTGAGAGCAGAAAGCTATGTTAGTCTGTAGTAGAGGCATTTCTATGGGAAGTCAAAGTAATATAGTCCAGGTATATAGCTTTTAGAAACCTAACTTAATAGTAAAATCCTAGGTAAGGTCTAGAGCAGTGCTGTTCAATAGAAATATAACGTGAGCCTCAAACGCAAGCCATGTGTGTATTTTTAAGTTTTTTAGTAGCCGTCTTTAAAAAAAAAGTAAAAAGAAACAGATTGTTAATTTTAATGCTATATTTTACTAACCCACTCACCCACTCACTATATGTAAAATACGTGTATGCTAATGTTATCAATATAAAAACTACTGATGTGAGAGTTTACGTTTTTTTTTTTTTAGTGCTAAAATCTGTGAAATCTAGTATATATTTTACACTTAACAAATTTCAGTTTGGGCTAGCCACATTTCAGTTGCTCAGTAGCCATCTGTGGCTAGTGGCTAATATATTGGGTAGTGCAGGTCAAAAGGAGTTAAAGATTACTATACTTACCAGTCTTCCTTGAATGTAGTTTGTCTCTCTCAAGGCTTACGTTGTTAATTTTTTTTTTCCTATAAAATATAGGTGATACGGGCTTTACCAAGAATACCTTTTACGATAATTTTAAAATTAATTACCACTCATGAAATATTATGTAAATTACTTGCTAGAGATAAACTAATTATTATTAAGTGGTTGTCTTCAACTCTGGAAGAATGAAGGAAAACATTATAAGGGTAATTTTTTATTGAAAGATAATTATGATCTTTTGTGATGAGGGTACCTTGGGTTGGAGAGAGCCAGAGAATAGAGTTTTGGGAGATGGGGAGAATGAGGAAGGTCTTTCTGGAAAGAGTTCATAGCTCATCATGAACTATTATGGTCTTTGAATGCCTGCCATCTAAGTAATCTGCTTTTATTTCTTTATCTTGCATTAGAGTGACCAGTGAGATTGTTTGCAAATGAGCACAGTATCCTAAGGGAAGTGGATCAAGAAAGCTAATTATTACCCTATACAAGTTATCTGTTCTTGCAGAAAATCCCCAAAAGATAATTAAGGGCAGAATCTTCTGCTGCTTTTCTAGCACTTAATCCACAGGCAGCTTCTGGCTCCTATAGCTGTATATGTTTGCTGTTGCCCATCTTGTCAATTGCTGCCTCATTTTCTTATTTAGATAAAACAAACAAAAAAACTCAAATCCATTGCCATCGAGTCAATTCTGACTCATAGAGACCCTATAGGGCAAGGTACAGCTGCCCCATAGGGTTTCCAAGGCTGTAATCCTTACAGAAGCAGGCTGCCACATCTTTCTCCCATGGAGTGGCTGGTGGATTCGAACCACCAACCTTTTGGTTAGCAGCTGAGCCCTTAACCACTGTGGCACCAGCGCTCCTCCTCTATTTAGATAAGGAAGTGAAATTATATAGGAAGTCAGGACTACAGATACAGTCAGAATCACATCTTGGGTACAGAACAGATGGAATGGAGACGGCTAGCTCTCAGGGATCTGTAGCTTTTAATAATGCTCTAAGATTGTGTAGCTATGTTGCTCCTTTGAAATTTAAATGCTAATAATTTATACTACTACTTAACTATAAGTTCTGAGAGTGATCAAGAGATGTCCTTCTCTTTAATAGAGACCAGTCATTCTTTAGTAGAATATGATTATCCCATCAATCTGTGTAAGTATCAGAAATTCCAGAAAAAGACTAGCAGTCAATTTACTTTGATTGCTTCTCTTTTGTACAGTTCACCAAAAACCAGATTGTTCAAGGATGTAAATTAACAGCAATTCTTTTATTCTACTGGGTGAGAGCATCAATTATTACAGCCTCTTTGGAAAACAGTTTGACATTATCTAGTAAAGTTGAGGATGTACATTCTTATGACCCAGCAGTCCATTTCTTTGTATATCCTTTAATAACACTCATGCGCATATGTACCAAGAGGTATATACTAGAATGTTGATAGCATTGTTTGAAATAGTAAGTATCCATCAACAGAAAAATGAATGAGCTGTGGTAATATGCATTAGAGTACCCTGTAACAGTGAAAATAAATGAATTCTGGACACATACACACACATCAGACTTCTTCAAAAGGAAGTCTTATTTCTTATTCCATAAATCAAGGCAGTCACAGGGTTGGTAATAAAGAATATCCTAGCCTAGATGAGAAGAAGAGAAGAAACAGAAGGAAAAAAAAATCCTCATAGGAGAAAAACTTCCTTCACTGTGTCCAAGTCATGGAAACTCTTTGATTTATGTCTCCAAACTGAGTGTTAGAGAAACAATCACAATTAGTAAATTAGAATTTGTATAGAACATTTCTGAATTTCCAAAGTGGCTATATAGCCTTTTATGTCTCGATCTAGTTAAATAGTATCTTTCTGTCCATCCCCAGAGACATCATCTTGTTTAATAGATTCCTCATCATGCTGTAGTCATCTGTACGTTATATAAGGCATGTTTCAATGTTTAAGCTTTATCTGAAATTTAAATTTCATTTAGGTAAACTTAATAGAATGCTAGCTGTGCTTGGATAAAGCAAGTTTTAATGTTGATTTGATAATTGATTTTACCCACATTAAAAAAAAAAAACCTGAACGCTAATTTTTAATCAACTATTATTGTTAATTTTTTAGAGGGAAATTGGGTAGCAAAGCCTTTTTATAAATTATTTGGTACTTTATGGGGGGCCAGTAATTTTTCAATACAAAGTAACTTTTAAAACCTCTCATGGTACCAGAGTATAGAGGGAGAAAAAAAGGGGGACTGTAAATTGTAATAACAAATATGTCATTCATTAGGTTTCACTTGTTTCCTTTTTCTTCAGTTCTTTTTGGCGAATTTGTCATATCAAGAAGCACTTTCAGACACACAAGTTGCTATAGTTAATATTTTGTCTTCAACTTCTGGTAAGAAATTTTTCTTCAGAAACCTATATTACAAACTGAAGTTCATTTTTGATACACGCACACGTATTTGTCTTGCTATAAATTATTAGTACATTAGTGTATTATCACTGCTGCGTAATGTTTATAGTTTCATGCCATGGCCTATGTTATTTATATTCCTGCAAATACATTACAGTATTTCTTATACAACAATATATTAAAATTTTATAGGGTGGCTCTTGTATTCCACTTGTCTTTCTTTTCACATACCCTTTCTGAAGATGTTTTTCTAGACCCTGCGGCTAAATATAATTGCTTATTTCAGAACTATAATTTACCCTATGAAAGGTGTTTTATTTTTAAAATTGAATCACTTTCCAAATCCGGAGGATAAAAAGTATTTTTGAAGCTGTAAAAATAACTGTAGCACTCAGGCTAGATTTCGATGAGGTCGGAATGTCACTCAGTGCTACATTTAATTCACTTATTAGTTTAAAATAAATAGAATTATACTTGATCTGTATTGTTGAAATAAGCATAGTTTAGTTTAGAAGTTGTTTTCATAATCTTTCAAAATTTCAACCTAGCTAACTGTAGTCTTAGTTATTTTAAAATAAATAACAAGACATAGTTTAAAAGTTAGGTGGTAAATAGTTTTAATAGTATTTAAGCTAATGCACTTTTTTCATTCTCTTCTCCCTGTAGGACTTTTTACCTTAATCCTTGCTGCATTGTTTCCAAGTAACAGTGGAGATAGATTTACGCTTTCTAAACTGCTAGCTGTAATTTTAAGGTAAGAATATAGTGTAATAGCTAGTTTCACTACTTAAAAGTACAGTGTTTGAAAAATTTCTGGCAGTGATAACAGGATAGTTTATATTATAGTATATAGGCAAAGAAAGATGTGGATAAAAGATTTTAAGTGGACATAATGCTACTCAGCTCTGCCTCTTGTTGTTGACTTGTTTTCTAAACTTTGCTTGGTAGGGGGACAGGGGAAGGACCCCAAGGCAGCTTTGGTTCCTATTCACATGATGGCAGATTTATTAAGTCTTGCACTGACATGTTCGTGTTTCAGATGCCAGCTTAATTCTCATAACCTTTGAAGTTTCTGTTCCTTTTTCTAAGACAACAATTTTTTGTTTGTGTTTTGGTTTCTAAAATCATATTCTCTACTTCTAAAAATCTAACATTCAGTCTTCTATGATTGTCTCAGCCTCTAGTGGGTTTTTTTTTTTTTTTTTTTTAAATTATTTTCTGTATATAGTAAGTCCGTGGGTGACGAAGGGGGTTGGCAAACTTTGGTGGACCAGCTGCCTGTTTTTGTTAATAAACGTTTATTGGAACACACAAGTTCTCATCCTTAACTCAGCCTTATTTTTACCCATTAAAATAATGGGATTAATGGAATTGTTTAAATATCTAAGAATAGTTTTAATTTGAGTTTTACCCATAAGCAAGAGTAGTGCCATTCTAGGTGTATATGGGTTTTATATATATATATGAAAGAAAGACTTGAAGGGTAATGACAGATTCGTTAATTCTTCCTCAATGGAGCGGCCGTAGATAGCATAGGGAGAAGAGCACTGGGCTCTGGAACCAGTCTGCCTGGATTCAAATCCCAGCTGTGCGATCCTGGTCAGGTTATTTCACCTCTTTGTGCATTCGTTTTTTTCTGTATAAAATGGGAATGACAATAATCACACCTTACTTATAAGGAAATGTCCGTTTTGTGAGGATTAAATGATTTACTACAAGTGTAGCACTATAGGATCCCTATGGGTCAGAATCAACTTGGTGATAACGGGTTTGTTTTTTTTCTGCATAGCACTTAGAATAGTGCCTGACACATACTGCTTAGGTGTTATTAATTAAATCGCTACATTCTTCGACAATTTTACCTAAAGTTAAGATTAGTCTCGATCACTTGTAAGTAGTTTTATCTTTGTGATTATCCTTTTAAATTTATTATTGCTCATCAGTAATGAGTATTATTCTCATAGCATAGGAGGTGTTGTACTGGTAAACCTGTCAGGATCTGAAAAATCTGCTGGAAGAGATACTATAGGTAAGTACCTGACTTTGCATTCTCTCTGCTAGAGTGAACAAGAAAGTTTTGTGCACATCCTGCACACATGTGCTCACACCCGCCCTTCTCCGCTAGGGTAAACAGCGTCAAAACGACGTCAACGCTAACAGACTAACAAGACTTTTTTTTTAATCGTCCCTTTTGAAATAATATTTAAAACTTCAAAAATAGTTTAAAAAATTCCTATATAGCCTTTGCCCAGATTTTCCAAATGTTAACATCTTACATAACTACAGTACAGTTATAAAAATCAGGAATTAACATTGATACATGCTATTATCTAATCTGTAGACTCTTCTTGAATTTCACCATTTTCCCACTAATGTTCTTTTTCTAGTCTAGGTTCACTTGTATTTAGTTGTCATGTCTCCCTAGATTCCTGTGTGGGACTGTTCCTCAGTCTTTTTTTGTCTTTCATGACCTTGACAGTTTTGAAGTACTGTCCAGTGGTTTTATAGAATGTCCCTCAGTTTGGGTTGGTTTGATATTTCCTTATTGTTACATTCAAGTTGTGCATTTTGTTAAGAATACTACAGAAGTGAGTTTATGTCTTGGTTAGTGTATTAGGAAGCACATAATGTTGATTTGTCTTATTACTAGTGATGTTAACTTTATCACTTGGTTAAGGTGGTGTCTGCCAGTGTAAAGTTACTAATTTTGTGAGTAATAAATATTTTGTAGGAAGATACTTACATACTACACAAATATCCTGCTTTTATCATACTTTCAGCCACTAATTTTACCATTCACTGTTGCTTCTTACCTGAAACAGCTTAACACTGTGGTGAACACCTAGTTTTTTATTCATTTTTAGATTTAACAAAAACAAAGGTAATTGGAGCCCAGCTTAATGGTTTCCCTCTGGTTATTTTGAACATAATACTTTTTTCTAAACTATTCCTAGTTGTTGCCTAGTGAGCTATTCCTTGAACTACCTCACCACTTTCTCCCCTAGAACAGCTTTGTGTATGTGAAACAATATATATATTGTGTGTATATATATAAATATATGTATATATATTTTTGTTTTTGTTGTTGTTGTGTATGGGGTCGTGTCAGGATGGCTAAGTGGTCTGAGGCTCCAGACTCAAGCTTCTGCTTCCTGTGCTCAGGGTTTCTGGTCTGCAAATGGAGGGTGGGTTCGAATCCCACTTCTGACACAGTACTGTTTTGGAAACACTGTGGCATAGTGGTTAAGAGCTGTGGCTGCTAACCAAAAGGTTGGCAGTTCGAATCCACCAGGTGCTCCTTGGAAACTCTATGGGGCAGTTCTACTCTGTCCTGTAGGGTTGCTATGAGTCAGAATTGACTCGACGGCAGTGGATATGTATACAAGATTTTGTTGAAGGGTTCCCCCCTGCTTTAAAAAAAAGTTTGAAAGTAATAAAAAATCTTATTTAATAAAACATTGGTTATATGGATAATTGATTAAAGTATTAAATATGGTCACTTAGCCAATAGCACGTTATTTGACTTTATCTTTTAGAACAATTTTAGGTTTACAGAAGAGTTTCACAGAAGTATAGAGTTTCCATATCCATAGCCGGCCCCCCCCATACATACTCACATACCCACACACACAGTTTCCCCCTAACAACTTGCATTAGTGTGATATATTTGTTACGATTGATGAACCAGTATTGATACGTTATTAGCTAAAGTCTGTTGTTTACATTATGGTGCACTCTGTGTTGTACAGTTTTGACAGAAGCGTAATGTCATGTATCCACAATTACCATGTCATACAGAATAGTTTCACTGCCTTAAAAATGTATTTGACTGTTTTTAAAGACCTACTTAAATGTTTTTGAGAGTGCAACATGAATGAATTAAAGAGAACCGATGCTTATTATTCACATACTGTGAACCCAGCATTATGTTAAATATTGTGGAGCATTAAATAGTATAAATTATGTGTTTAAAGTTTTCTAGGAGTTCTAAATTTTGTTTAGTATATGAGATTTAAAAAATGAAGCAACTCGACAATAAATTGATACCGTATGTAACCATAGTATGATGTTGTCTAAAACAGAAGACACATTAGATAGAAGTTCAGTGGAGTACAGAGAGGATGCTTTGTGACAGAGGTGGGACTTTAACAGAGCCTAGAAAATCCGGATGACGATGGTGGAAAATAAAGATGATACAGGGAGTGCTACCGGGGTGGGTAGAACAACGTAAACAACGCTTTAGAGATGGAAAGAAGCATCGTAAAGTTGGACAGTGTCAAGTGTCAAAATTGTTTATGTAGGAAAAAATAGGAAGTATGCATTTCAAAATTAAAAAACAAAGTATTGCACACATATGTGTTTCATCTTATAATGTATTCCCGAGCCTTGTGACTGTTTTTGCATTTATTTGTTTATACATTAAACTCCTTCCTTTACTGCTAAAGGACATGGATGGGGTGGGGTATACTTTATTTTTCTATTTTTGTATACTCATTGCTTAGAACAGTATCTGTCACATTATTAGATTTTAAATAAGTCAGTGTTGAAAGAGTTAATGAATGAAATTCTTTAAGTCATTGTATTGACTTTTACAGGTTGCATTTGGTCTCTTGTTGGAGCTATGCTTTATGCTGTCTATATTGTTATGATTAAGAGAAAAGTAGACAGAGAAGATAAATTGGATATTCCCATGTTCTTTGGTAAGAATATGTTTAATTTGTAAGGCCATTTACTCTAAATGATTAACTTAGGTTTTGTTTTTGGAGGGGAAGAGGGAAGTCTTTTTCTCCCCCCATATGATTTTTTCTTTAAAATCGTAGGGGTTTAGGGATGGACTAGACCTTAAAGATTTAAAGTCCAATCTCAGTATTTTTCCCTTACCATGTCCTACATAGTTGTGCACTTCTGTGAGGAAGTACCCATTCCCCGATGTGAGGCAGAGAAAGAAACTCCTCCTAACACCTTTTTCGCAGTAATTTTTTCAGCTTGTGAGTTAGGTACATGTCATTGACATGACAGAAGGATGCTATTGTAAGCATATGGGAGTATACCTGCTGTATTATAATTTGGCCATTTTTGAATTGTTTGAAGCATAAGATTGTAGAAACTGCCCTCAAATTATATATATATATATATATACACATATGTACATATGCATATACACACACACACACGTTATTTTTTTTTAACATTGAACCTTTTGGGGCCATTTAAAGTTTCCCCATTTGTACATTTTATCTTTAAGACTTCAATTCTTTTATGACATAGATTCTCAAATTACTTAATTGTAGGTTCTGGCACCAATACTTAGATTTTGGTAAATAAAATACCTAATCTGATTTATAAATTCTCCTTTGCCTAAAATCAGCTCATTAAAGAAATTGTGGTATGTGTAGGATTGCAAGGAAAGAGCACGTTGACAAGATCTCTTAGAAAAGATATTTGAAAATCAGGAGATAAAGAAGCCTGATGATTAGAGTTCAAAGTGCAGCTTAGATCTGGATTCTAGCTGTTGTGACTTCATTTATCTTACAGTCGTCTGGAAAATGAGAAAGTTGGACTAGACGAGTGGCTTCCAAACTCTGATTTACAGAGGGTCCTGGGAAGATTAGGAGGAGGCAGAGTTGCATGTATAAGCTTGGTTCTCGGACTCCTCTGCTGATTTAGCTGAACAGTTCTGCTTCTAAAAAAGATTTTCTGCTGCAAATAGTTTGAATACCTTCACCTGAAGACTAACAAAAATAAAACATTTGTAAAATCACCAGACTGAGTGATCGTACAAGTATAGAATTCAGTAACTATACCTGTAAATGTGATACTTTTAATGATGTTTTATTGTAGAGTCATAGAATATTCTACCCGGAATGAGATGAAATGCTACTGTTCTTTGAATGTCCTTATTATACATAAATGGGTGGGATATTGACACTTTTTTTAAAAAAAAAATTAAACTAAATTGCCATCTGCTGAAAGGTCAGCAGTTCAAACCCACCAGCAGCTCCACGGGAGAAATATGTAGCAGACTGCTTCTGTAAAGATAATAGCCTTGGAAATCCCATGGGGCAGTTCTATTCTATCCTATAGGGTCACTATGAGTTTTTAACATTGGCAACTTTCAAAAAAAAAAAATGCTTAATTTACTCTTATGAGAGAGCGAATGTAGAAATGTAACTCATATTGATCCTCTTCACCTGTGACATGATACATAAAGTAAAGTTGATTTGATTTGGGCTTTAGAATAGACAGAATTTGGATAAGTTAGGATTGGAACAGGGTTCTTCAGGTAAGGGAGTATGAGCAGAGGCATAACAGGCAGCAGTGAGTACATCAATCCCGTTTTGCTAGAGAGTTCTCTTGGTGAGAACAGGAAGGTATGCAGGGCCAGGTTCTGGAGGGACTGGAGAGTAAACCCCAAAAACCAAACCCATTGCCGTCGAGTCAATTCCAGCTCATAGGTGAAGCGGTTTGTGCCTTAGTCCCTAGAGAATAAAGAGAGCTGTATGGCATGTTGTTAATTTATATGGGAATTGTAGACTTGGTAGTTCAGGGACTGCAAGATAAATTTGCCTCTTAATAATGCCAAATTTTTGTGTTTTAATTAGAATAATTTTTTAATGCTAACCAAGCATTTTGAGGTTATGAATCCCTTCTGTATGTGTAAGTTTTTGTTTGTTTTTATTTTTATCACGGAATGTCTTAATTTGGGCTCCCTAGAAGCAGGATATGAGACAGGGATTTACTGTGGATAATTTATTGAGGGAGTACTGTGCAGGAAAAACTGGGAAGTGAGTGAGGGAGGCAGGTTAGACAAGGGGAAGAACCATGTGGTCTCAGGTAAAGTTGAGGTTTGGTCCAGTTCATGGCAGTTGGGGAGTCTGGGTGTCTGGACACTCCTCATAGTTGTCCTGGCCTTGAGCCATGACAGCCAACCTTGTAAATCCCCTACCAGTCATTGCTGCAGAGGGTGTGGGGTGGGAACTTCCTGGGAAGGTAGACCTGTTTGCTCTCTAAGGACAAGTCTTCAAAGAAGGGGGATAGTTGTGGGTTTTTAGCAACAGATAGGGAGTGAGTGCTCCACCTTCCTTAAGATTTAACTTACTCATTGCTGTTGAATCGATTCTGACTCATAGTGACCGTATAGAACAGAGTAGAACTGCCTCATAGGGTTTCCAAGGAGTGGCTGGTAGATTTGAACTGCTAACCGTTTGGTTAGCAGCCATAGGTCTTAACCACTGTGCCACCAGGGCTCCTAAGATTTTTTTTTTTATTGTACTTCAGGTGAAGGTTTACAGAACAAATAGTTTCTCAGTAAACAATCAGTACACATATTGTTTTATGACATTGGTTAACAACCCCATGACATGTCAACCGTCTCCCTTCTCGACCTTTTTCTTTTTTTGGTGAAAATATACATAGCCAAAGATACACCATTTCAAAAATTTCTGCATGCACAGTTCAGTGACATTGATTATGTTCTTCCAGTTGTGCTGCTGTTCTCACTTTAGATGAAGGTTTACAGAACAAAATGGTTTCTCATTAAACAGTTAGTTCACATGTTGCCCTATGACAACGGTTAACAACCCCACTACACGTCAACACTGTCCTTACTCAACTTTGGGTTCCCTATCACCAGCTTTCCTGTCCCCTTCTGCCTTCTAGTCCTTGTCCCTGGACTGCTGTGCCTCATTAGTCCCGTTTTGTTTTATGGGGCT
>NW_004443969.1:5692226-5701098 GCF_000243295.1 Trichechus manatus latirostris
AAAAAAAAAAAAAAAAAAAAACCTGTTGCTGTAGAGTCAATTCCAATTCATAGCGACCCCCTAGGAAAGGGTAGAACTGCCCCATAGGATTTCCTATGAGTGGCTGGTGCATTTGAACTGCCGACCTTTTGGTTAGCAGGCGAGCTCTTAACTACTGCGCCATCAGGGCTCCAATCCAGCACCCTAAATCCTAGTTTATTATTTAGATGACATACCAAATATAAAATCTATATTTATTGTAACAATTCTGTCTTAAGAAAGCTTTGTATTTACCTCATGGATCTCAGAGCAGACTGTGACGTTAAATTGTATAGAAAGTGCAATAAAAATTACTATAAAAGTATAATACTTTTTTCTTCTTTAGTCTCTACATTCACATGTATTTAAGTATATATAAACATACATTCCTACAGTAGTAATAATAGCTAACCTTTATTTTATTTTAAGTGCTTACTAGGCACCAGCCGCTGCGCTCTATTATATAAATGTTTTGTTTAATCTTCCCAGCAACCTAATTATTTAACATTTATAGATTGGAAAACTGAGGCTTAAAAGAGGTTCTGTATCTTGCCTGAGGTCACATTGCTAGTGAATTTAAGAGCTGGGATTGGAACCCAGGGTTGTCAGAATGCAAAGCACTTTTAACCACTACACTTCGTAGCTTTCGTTTACTGTCAGTCTGTATTTAATGTGAACCAAACATACCCGTTGCCATTGAGTCAGTTTCTACTCATAGGGAGACCCTATGGGACAGAGTAGAACTGCCCCATAGGATTTCCAAGGAGCAGCTGGTGGATTGGAACTGCCGACCTTTTGGTTAGTAGCCATAGCTCTTAATCACTGTGCTACCAGGGTACTGAATAGCTATTTGTATATGTATGTTATCTACCAACTAGTTTATAAGCGGGAAGGCAGGAACCAAAAATTTTATCTTTGCACTGACCTCCTTCCATTTTTCCTAGCATAACATAGCATAGGTGCTTTCAACATAAATGAGTTGAATAAGAGAACAAACTGTCCAGTTCCTCATAATTAATTTAGGCTAATACACAACACATACAATTACCGGTAATGTCTTTTAAATTCTAGGATACTTTAATACTAGTAGCTAAGGGTAACAAGAAGAGCGCTGGTGGTGCAGTGGTTAAGCGCTCAGCTGCTAATCTGAAGGTCAGCAATTCAAACCCACCAGCCACTCCGCCAGAGAAAGATGCGACATTCTGCTTCTGTAAATAGATTATAGTCTTGGAAACCATATGAGACAGTTCTACTCTGAGTCGGAATAGAGTCGACGGCAATGGATTTTTTTTTTTTTTTAAGGTTAGCAACCTTTCTTTTTGAATTAAGTATTCCACAGTAGTTGCTCTATACAGTGTGAATACTTTAACCTCAAAGATTCAGTGATCACCAGTGTTTGATACAGTTTTGGTGTTGAGCTATTTATGGGACTAATGTAAAAACAAACAAGTTCCAATTAAGGGAACATGTTGGAACCCTTTGTGCAAAGTTTAATGTTTTCTCATTATAGAGATTTTATAAATTTGGGAAATAGAAATCATAATTACTTTTTTTTTTCTTTTGTATCTATTTAGGTTTTGTAGGTCTGTTTAATCTGCTGCTCTTATGGCCAGGTTTCTTTTTACTTCATTATACTGGATTTGAGGACTTTGAGTTTCCCAATAAAGTAGTATTAATGTGGATTATCATTAATGGCCTTATTGGAACAGTTCTCTCAGAGTTCCTGTGGTTGTGGTATGTACTATTTATTGTCCTGTGATTTATTAGTGATCAGTTTGTGAACTTTTGGACAGTTTAAACATTTAGATTTCTTCTATCTTCTGATAACCCCTCCTGTGCACCTCTCTACCCTACACACTTACAAATTAGTATAAACTCCATTTGTGCGGGATATTTGCTTGTTTTTATTTGCTTGTATGTTTTTGTTTTTTAATTTCTAGATGCCCATTGCATAGAATAATGCCTCACACGTAGGAGGAACTCAGTAAATACTTGTTGAATGAATGACTGTGAATGATAATACTTTGTTAGTATTTTAGATGATGGAGTGTTATGCAAATGAAAAGAGTCGTTATCTACTGAACATCCAAACTTATTAGATATGTATCCCAGGTACAGATGCATGATTCTAAGTGAAAACCTGGGGGACTTTGCTTAAGAGCCTGGACTTTAAGATATCTGTTTGATTGTTCATAGGCTTTTTTGTTTTGTTTATTCTCAAGACCTTTCATATGGGCAAGCTAGCTATATAAACTCTGATTAATTTGAGATGTTAATATAATTTTAAAGTGACTGTGATAATAATCTTAACATAGTTTGAAGGTAGTATTATGTGTGGAGTTTTAGAAACCTTTCACATAGAGTTTCATACTTAATCCTGTTTCCATCTAATAGAAACTAAAAAAAGAAAAACAAATTATACTTAAACTCCTAAATGAGTTTCTATTACATATCAATTAAGACTATTGTTGAGTTCTCCCTTGAAAAAGACTGCAACAAAATATTTTTTTTTTCCATGAAGTATTCCAGATTTTCCCCTTAAAGCCCCGCCATACTACCCTCACCCACAATCAAGGAGATATCTTTATTTTCTGAATTTCCTCCACATATTCTCCTTTTCATGTAATACTTATCTGTTTACTTTGTATTGTAGTTATTTATGTAGATTTCTGAATTCCTTTGCTAAACTGAAACTCTTTGATATCAGGATCCCTTGTCTCGTTCATTTTTCCATCTTTCATTGCTTACATTTGTAGGTGCTCAATTTTTGTAACCGAAAGAAAGTACAATATTACATTTCATATATTAGGTACCCTTTTGTTCTCTTGTGTTGTTGTTTTTCTTGCCTCTCTCCATTCTTGGTTCTGGGCAGTGATAACTACTTCCTAGTAGGAGTTTAAGTGTTTTCATTGAACTTAGTTGAACCCTGAGAAACTGTTGATCTTCAGTCATTTTTGACGGAAATTTCATATTGTTTTGCCCAATACATGGACACTTTAAAATAATTATTTTAATACAAGTTCATTTTCTTTAGTTTTCTGAGTTTAGTTTAAATTAGAAAATTTCAAAGTAGGGAGTTATTATATATTTGAAAGAAGTAATTCAATTTCTCTTTGGACATTAGACTAGAAAAGATTTTAGTGTGGTCTTTATTACATCGAGAATCATTGTGTTCATTGACTATTCTACCTGATTAGCCAATATATACAATGAAAGAATGAGCATGTTAAATATTATATGCTCATTCTTTATTGAAAGCTTTATTTTTAATATACACATACAAGAGAATTTCTCTATTTTCAGTAGATTTTAATGTGGGCTTCTGGAGACTATTGAATATAACTTTGCTACACATCTATCTCTTTCTATTATGTTAGCTTTTTGAGTTTGCACCCTAGAAGACTTATGCTTCTGTTTTGAAATATTTTGTTCTGTTTTTATTTAACTTTTTTTTTTTTTAATTAAAAGGATAATGCATACAAAAGTGTACAAAAGGGTTTACAAGACAAGGAAATTTCCCTTCTACTCCAAATTTTTCATTCCTTTTTCCCAGAAACAACTACTATTAATTTCTAAATCTTCTAAAATTTTTCTGTACCTACAATTTAATTTTTCCTCAAACTTTTTTTACTTTTAACACAAAAAGGAGTATTTTATGGATTGTACTATACTTTTTTCACAAATTGTTTTCTTGGAAATCCTTACATATCAGCACTTGGATTCAAGTCATTTTTCTAAAAGGCTACGTAGTATTCCGATCCATTATATAACAATAGATATAATATGTTTAGCCAATTTCTTACTGAGCAATATTTCAAGTTTCTGATCTTTTGCTTTGTAAATAATATGGCATTGAACCTTCTCTTATATGTGTTTGCATATTATGCAAGTCTTCTTGCATAATGTAGGTATATGATAAATACCTATAAGTAGAAGAGACTGAGTCCAAACATAGTAGACTTTAAATTTTGGTAGATAATTGAAAAACTGTTCTCCAGAGGGGGAACACAATTTATATTTCCAGCTGTGTAGATGTGTGTTTATTGTTGAATAGTTAATTAAATTTGAATACTCAAAGTCATACATTGTGGTCATGGCTTTATTTATCCTTAACTAGGATGGATTTTTCAGGATCTTGCAAAGCTGTATTTTTCGGATATACCTCTGCACTCATCTCTTTAAGAGTACTTATAATAGCTGTTTGTTGTTACTTGCTATCAGACGATTCTGACTCATGGTGACCCCGTCTGTATAGAGTAGAACTGCTTCAGAGTAGAACTCCACCATAGGTTGTGACCTTTGAGAAGCAGATCACCAGGCCTGTCTTCTTAGGCACCTCTGGGTGGATTTGAACTGTCAACCTTTTAGACATGTAGTTGAGCGCTTAACTGTTTTTGCCACCTAGGGACTCCTAATTGCTCATTAGCAGTAGGTTAAACTAATTAAACAAACATTATATGCCTCGAATTCTAGGTGATGTTGATAACTCAAAACAAGTGTAAGAAGCATATCTCTGTATATTTTATACTTTTTACTACAACAATAAGAATTGTCCAGCCTCTGTTGACTACTTTTAGTGACACTTTATCAGGAGATAACCCCTTTTACTGCAGGGCAGCATTATTCTAACATACTGAGCCCGAATCTACTTGCCTTTAACTTCTGTGGGTCTGTGGTCCTAATTATATGCATTATGGTTTTATTGTGGGCTATAAGTTTTTTTTCTTCTTATACTCCAAAATTATTAGGCTTTATAAGTGACTTATCTCTTTCTATTTGGTATAATGTTTTCCCCACAGGTTAAACTAAATGAAATTGAATGCAGATTGATTTTTTTCAAAATTTGATACCAACACTGATTTTAGGTGAAGTTAAGATGAAATTAAAGGTGATATTAAAATGAAGAATTTAGCTTTTAATTAGGACAGTTGCTAGAAAAATGGACAACAACAAGGAAATATCCTTTTAAAATATTATTCTTTCTTTCCTGTGGTAAGCCAAACCAAATGAAAAACACATATATAAAGACTATTTTAGTTTTGGTAAGGGTGAGATATTTTTGCTTTGGTGATAGATTTGCATGTTGGCCTATCAGTTTCTTAAAGTCTGCGTTGTGAGGTGTTGTGATTTTAATAAAGCTGTTTCCATTGTTAATTATTATCACAAAGCTATATGAACACTATTTCCATTGTTAGTTAAGTATTATCACAAAACTATATGAACATTATTCAACAATATTTTATAAAACTTTAATGAAATAGAAGCTATACATCCAAAGTTGAATATGATCTGTCAGCAGATCTTGAAAATAGAGTCCAGTACTTTAAACTTTTTATATTTTTGTTTATATATTTTGTATTTTTAATATTTGAAGATAAGCTTTAAGAATCCTGATAACTTTATTATTTATTATATCTCGGTCCATCATAAGCTTTTATTTTTGTTCTTAATCTTTCAAACACACATTACAGGACAGTCTTTTCTTTGTTTTTTTTTTTTTTTTGGTCGTTTTATTTTTTTAATATGGAAATGTGTATTTTCTGTATTTCTTTTTTTTTTTTTTTAGGGGCTGCTTTCTTACCTCATCATTGATAGGCACACTTGCACTAAGCCTTACGATGCCTCTGTCCATAATAGCTGATATGTGTATGCGAAAGGTAAGGCAAACAATTTATTAGATATTTTAGGTATATTATTAAAACATAGCTAATGAACATTAAGAGATGTGAGTAAATAATGAGGGATAAGACCATGAATAATACTTACGCCTTCTCTCCCAAGGTCCCACTACTTAGAGATATAAAACATACGAAAGAAATTGCTAATCTCTTACATTTTAGCTTTTAAATTTTTTTTCTAAGTTTCTATGTTAGGGACTGTATCTGTATGTAGTTTTTGAGCTGATTATGTTTCAGATGTTATTTGGTAAGTCAGTAGTATGGAATAGGGGATATGTTTTAACATAAGTAGTAGTATTTTGGTTTCTAGGATAAACTCCCAAGGTTTCTTAATGCTATGCTAGTATTACTGTAGCTACAATGTTGTTTTTCAGTGAATCCTCATTTCTGTCTGGACACAGCATGTACTTCTTCCCTCTTCTACGAAATTCTGGTCTGGATACAGGGATTCTTGTGTTAATATTGGTAATGATAAATAACATGGTAGTCAAAAGAATCTGGGGTGTCCCTACCAGCAGTCTAGAAAGAAAAAGCTGCTTCAGTATTCCCAGGGGTAGGGAGAAAAAGAGAGACGTCATTGGCTAATGTTAAAAGTATAGTGTAGCCATTTATTACTCAGTTCAGTATTTGTAAGTGTTTTAACTCCAAGGACGAAATAACAAATGCGTGCGTGCACATTTTGGTTTAATGTAATTTGTAGAGGGAAATATTTGAAAGCCCAAAGGTTTATAATGCGTGGGAAGTATAATCAGATTTTTGAAACTACTTTTCTTTAGTCCTCTGTATTTTTAGGACAAAGGCAAAATACTCTGGAATTTGTACCCTCTTTATTTAAAAAGCGGTGTGTACTGATATTTAACTTTGTTTTATGGTACAGTAAATTCTTATTTATTTGTCATGGTTAAAGAATGAAGATCTTCTTAACTGAGAATTTTATACCATGCATTTTCAAAGAATTTGAAAATTATATACGACACTGAAGTTACACATCATTAGATTCTTTTATAGACTTAAATAATATCCCGACCCTTTCTATATCTTAAGACCATGATCCTGAATATCAACCAGAATTCTTCTGGGGAAGCTAGGGAAGGTGCTGCTTATCAAAGGATTTTGGTAGACTGCTTTATAAATCCATTTTATTGTATTGATTTTTGAAAACATCAGCTTTTACAGATATAAAAAAAAAATTAGAGGTTAATTCCAGGGATTTTTTTTTTTTTAAAGAACTTTCACAGGGAATCTAATTTTATTCAATGATTGTATAATTTATCTAATCAAATATTTTTAGAATGAAAGCAAAACACAAGAAAAGGGAAAATGTGAGTAGGCTGGGCCGTTGGTGGGGATTGAGGGTAGGGAGATACCTTAGGGAAAAAGTAGCAGGGTATGCTCAAGAGCAGTAAGAGAAACGTGATAGAAGTCTTTCACTTTCATGGTTCTGATAGCCAACCATACTTATATATAGTTTCTGAAATTAATTATTGACATTAATTATTATGCATCCCTGATCACATTCAGATTCATATTCACTTATATTTAGGAATTAGATTTTTTTTTTTGTTTACTTAGGCAATTTTCTTTATTAGTAAATAAATATCTTCATTTCTTTTAAATGTCTTGATAGTTTGTTGGAAATCAAGTTATAAGGTTTTTATTATGTGGCAATACATAAATTGCTGCATTGTTAAAAGTGAACTTTGCCTTTGCCTTTGAAAGTCGTCTACCTACATCGAGTGTCATATATTTTAAAGTTTGTTTTTATTTACTTATGAAATAGGATTTTTAGTTGAATATTTGCAAAATCATTCTGTCAACTATGTCTAGATTTTACACTGTCATTATTCATAAGTTTTCCATGCTTTTTCTCATCTTTGGTCATTTAAAGGTATCAGGGTTTTTTGTTTGTTTGTTTGTTTGTTTTTTGTAGATTGTTTAGTATTTCATCTGAAGATTTTTTAGTTTCTCTTAATGACTGCTTTGTTCCTGAGTGTTTTTAGGCTGATCCAGCCTTTGTGTATGTGTATTTTACATTAAAGAAATACATGTAAAAGTTGTCAGAATCATTATTCTTGAGTTACTCATTGTGAGTCCCTCATAAAAGACATTGTCCCACGGAAGCCCTTTACTGTGACTAATGGTGCTATGAAATGAAATAGCATGTACTTTCCACCAGAGGGAGCATTGCTCTTGATTCTAAACCTCTTTGTTTTCAACACTCAGAGTAAGCACAATTTTCCTTACCTATTTTAAAGTAGGAGTTGTTATTTTCATCATTTTTTTTAAAATTTTTTTTTTATTGTACTTCAGGTGAAGGCTTACAGAACAAATAGTTTCTCATGAAACAGAAGTACACATGTTGTTTTATGACAGTGGTTAACAACCCCCACAACATATCAACCCTCTATCTTCTCAACCTCTTTTTCTTTTTTTTTGGTGAAAATACACATAGTCAAAGATACACCATTTCAAAACTTTCTACATGCACGGTTCAGTGACATTGATTATGCTCTTCGAATTGTGCTGTTATTCTCACTTAAGATGAAGGCTTACAGAACAAAATAGTTTCACATTTAACAGTTACTACAATGTTTAACAATCTCAAAACACATCGACAATATCCTTACTCAACCTTGGGTTCCCTATCACCAGTTTCCTTGTCCCCTTCTGCTTTCTGGTCCTTGTCACTGGACTCCTGTACCTCGTTAGTCTTATTTGGTTTTACGGGGCTGTCCACTCCAAGGCTGAACTGTGAACCTCGGAGGTAACTTCACCACTGAGCTAAAAGGGTGTCTGTGGGCCATACTCTTGGGGTTTCTCCCGTCTCCTTTAGGCCAATAAATCTGGTCTTTTTTGTGTGAGTTAGAATGATGCTCTACATCCTTCTCCAGCTCTGTCCAGAACCCTGTGTTGTGATCCTGGTCACAGCAGTCAGTGGTGGTAGCCGGGCACCATCTAGCTGTACTGGACTCAGTCCAGTGGAGGCCTTGGTAGCTGTGGACAGTTAGTCCTTCGGACTGATGTTTTCCTTGTATCCTGTTCTCTTCATTCTCCCTTGCTCCCAAAGGGATGAGACCAGTGTAGTATCTTAGATGGCCGCTCACAGGCTTTTAAGACCCCAGACACTACTCACCAAGGTAGAATGTAGAGCATTGTGTTTATAAGCTGTGTCATGC
>NW_004443969.1:5701542-5729357 GCF_000243295.1 Trichechus manatus latirostris
GTTTTAATTTGCATTTCTCTAATGGCTAGTGATCCCGAGCAGTTCCTCATGTGTCTGTTGGCCGTTTGAATGTCTTTTTTGGTGAAGTGTCTGTTCATTTCCTTTGCCCATTTTTTAATAGGATTATTTGTCTTTTTATTGTAGAGGTGTTGGATTTTCTTGTAGATTATGGAGATTAGACCTTTGTCTGACTTGTACTTCATCATTTTTTTTTAAAGTACGTCACCAGTGTGTTGCACATAAGGTAATCAGTGCAGACTTCTTTGACAACTTTTTTTTTTTTTTTAATCAGTACAAATTGTTTTAATACTATACTTTCTCTTAAAATGATGGATTTCCTTTTTTTAACTCCCCTGTCCCCTGGTAACCACTAACCTTCTGTCTTTATGGATTTACCTATTCTATATATTTCACATAAGTGGGATCATACAATTTTTGTCCTTTTGTGTCTGGCTTTTTTCACTCAGCATAATGGTTTCAAGATTCATCCAGGTGGTGGCTTGTATTAGAACTTCGTTTCTCTTTATAGCTGAATAACACTCGATTGTATGTAGATAACACATTTTGTTTATTCATTCATCTCTTGATAGATACTTAAATTATTTTCACTTTTTGGCTATAATGAATAATGCTTCAGTGAACATTGATGTATAAGTATCTGAGTTCCTGCTTTCAATTCTTTTGGATGTATACCTAGGAGTGGAATTGCTAGATCACTTGGTAATTCTATGTTTAACTTTTTGAAGAACCACCAAACTGTTCTTCACAGTGGCTGCAGCATTTTACATTCCCACCAGCAGTGTCCCGGTGTTCCAATTTTCCACATCCTCATAAACACTTGTTTTCCATTTTTCTGATCATAGCCATCCTGGTGGGAGTGGAATGGTATCTCATTGTGGTTTTCATTTCCTTTTCCCTAATGAGCATCTTTTCACGTGCTTATTGGTTATTTCTTTATCTTCTTTGGAGAAATGTCTATTCAAGTCCTTTGCCCATTTTTAAATTGGGTTGTTAGTCTTTTTTTTTTTGCTGTTGTTGTTGTTGAGAATATACACAGCAAAACATACACCAATTCAACAGTTTCTGTACGTACCATTCAGTGACATTGATTACAGCCTTCGAGTTGGGCAGCCATTCTCACCCTCCTTTTCTGAGTTGTTTCTCCCTCACTAACATAAATTCACTGCCCCCTAAGGTTCCTGTGTAATCTTTCAAGTTGCTGTTGTCAGTTCGATCCCATATAGATGGTTCTTAAAAGAGCCTAATGCTCAACCAAAACCCATTACCGTGGAGTCGATTCCAACTCATAGCGACGCTGTAGGACAGAGTAGAACTGCCCCCTAGGAGCAGCTGGCGGATTCAAACTGCTGACCTTTTCGGCTGGCAGCCTTAGCTCTTAACCACTGTGCCACCAGGGCTCAAAGCAGGTCTTTTTACTAGTTAAGTTTAAACTGTTTGATTTTAAGAAGACTTCAGGGGATATTTTTGGTTTAAGGTTTAAAAGATTATCTCAGGGCGATAGTTTCAGGGGTTCATCCACCCTCCATGGCTTCAGAAAGTCTAGTGTCCATGAGAATTTGAAATTCTATTCTGCGTTTTCCCCCTTTTGATTAGATTTCTTCTATGGAATCTTTCATCAAAATGTTCAGTAATGGTAGCTGGACACCATCCAGTTCTGGTCTCATGGCAAAGAAGGCGGTTCTCATGTTCATTTGAATGGACCATTGTTTCTGTGTTCTTTGTGCATCTTGTGATTTTTTGGTTGGGGCATTGGAATTTTCGAGGGTGTTAATTTTCTCATTTTCCCCCGATATTTGGTGTTTTTGCCCACACTACTTTCTGTAAAAAACTCTTAGGCATACAGAGCCTTCAGCCTTTGCTTACCATTTTCTCTCCTTCTCTGTGATAGCTCCTTCTCCCTCCCTGGTTTAATTAGAATTTGAAGGTTCCAGGTCTCGGTTTTCAACTTACAGTCTCTCTCAAACACACCAGAGAACATACTGTGGCTAGTCTGCCCACCAGCAGGCACCACCACTCAGGTCGAAATAATTCTGTACTAATCTACTTGTCCACCAGGGGGCGCAGTCCTCTCTCATTATTATTCCCTTCCCGTCACTGTCACTGTTTCCGCCTGAGCACATGCCTAGTGAGCCTAGTGAGCCGCCTTCGGGGCTGGGTGTTGCCCTTCGGTTTTGCCCAAGGCTTCCTTCCCCGCTCTCTAGGGGCTGCTTTTATCTCAGCTGGCATTCAGGGGAAGCATAGGCCGACTTTCCTTTGTTTCAGGAGGAGGAGGAGCTGGCATTCCCCAGAAGGACCTCTGAGAGATCTATCTGAATTGGTTTCAGAGCCCCAGTGGCCCTGTGGTGGTTGGGGGAGCAGTCTCCACTTACGTGACCCACCTCCTGAGTCCCACTTTTGGGAACTTTATGTAGGATTTCTTCTCAGTCCAGCAGCAGACAGTTACTGGTTGGGGTTGGGGTAGTCGTACTCTGAATGGACCACCAGGTAGATTGCCGTGTTGCTGTCAGAGCCCCCTTGTAGTATGTTGGCTTTGGGTGTAGCCTCCACTCAAGATACCTACTTCCTAGCATACAGCAGCCTCAGTCAGCAGTCCTCAGCACCGACTGGAAGGGGGAACAGACAAATCTAAACTGATCCCCAGAGAGATCTGTCCTGTTGATTTCAGAGGCCTGAGCTATGGGGTGCACAGGGAGGCAGGTAGAGTGCCGACTGTGGGAGCAGACTTCCACTGCGGGGACCTTCTGTAACAGTTTGCAACAGCCTGGCAACCCAGCAAGTACCAGGCAGAGGAAGGGGTGTCATGCTCTGGTCAGATCCCTGTGGAGGTCTGCCTTGTCGCCGGCAGAGTCCCCCCAGTAGATTGTTGGCTGTGAGTACAGCCTCCACTCAAGCCTTCTACTTTCTGGCACACAGCTGCCTCAGTTAGCAGTCCTCAGCGTCAACTGGAAGTGGGGTCAGATTAACCCTAATTGACCCCCAGGGAGGTTTGTCCGTTTGTTTTCTTGAGACCAGAGCTATGGGGTGCGTGGAGAGGCAGAGTGCTGACTATGGGAGCAGAAAGCATGGGCTTTCTGTAGCATTTCACAGCAGCCTGCAGCCAGTAGTGTCCGGGTGGAGGAGGTGCTGGCACACTCCAAATGGACCCCCAGGGAGGTCTGCCTTGTTGCTATCAGAGACCCCTTTGGAGTATGTTAACTGTGAGTGTAGCTTCCACTAAAGATGGCCTGCTTGCTAGCGCACAGCAGCCTCAGTCAGCAGTCCTCAGTGCCAACCAGAAGAGGGAGCAAACAGACCTCAACTGACTGTCCAGGAGATCTGTCCTGTTAGTTTCAGAGGCCTGAGTTATGGGGTGCATAGGGAGGCAAGGTAGAGTGTTGATGATGAGAGCAGACTCCACGGCACAGGCCTTCTGTAGCAATTTGCAGTAGGCTTGCAGCCAGCGGTGTCTGGGTGGGGGAGGTGCTGGACACTCCAAACATACCCCTGGGGAGGTCTGCCTTGTTGACTTTAGAGCAGAATCTTGGGGTCCTGTCTCTTTGTACAGGCAAGGCCTGTGGTGGTTAGGGAAGCAGGCTTTTCTGGGACCAGTTCCCCAGTTCATAGCAACTGGCAGCCCGTTTGTCTGTGGGGAGGGGCAGGGACTATAGGAGAAGCGATTTTCCTACTGCATGCAACTCATTGATTTGTTGATTCTTGCCTGTCTGCAGTTCCCTGCTGCTTTCCTCTGCTCCCCAATTCACAGTCCCTCAAAGCCAAGCACCGTTCCCTTGTTATATTTCTTGTTGTATTTGTAGGGAAGGATTGGAACAATCGTCTGTTTACGCTGCCATCCTCCCAGGTTGTTAGTCTTTTTGTTGTTGAATTTTAAGAGTTCTTTATATATTCTGGATATTAAACCCTTATGTGATATGTTGTTGTTGTTAGGTGCCGTCGAGTCAGCTCCAACTCATAGCAACCCTACATACAACGGAACAAAACAACTGCCTGGTCCTGGGCCATCCTCACAATCAGTGTTATGCTTGAGCCCATTGTTGGAGTCACTGTGTCAATCCATCCTGTGAAGAGAGTCTTCCTCTTTTTCGCTGACCCTCTACTTTACCAAGCATGATGTCCCTCTCTAGGGGCTGATCCCTCCTGATAACATGTCCAAAGTATGTGAGACATAGTCTCACCATCCTTGTCTCTAAAGAGCATTCTGGCTGTACCTCTTCCAAGACAGATTAGTTCGTTCTTTTGGCAGTCCATGGTATAGTTAATATTCTTTACCAACACCATAATTCAAAGGCATCAATTCTTCTTCAGTCTTCCTTATTCATTGTCCAGCTTTTGCATGCATATGAGGCGACTGAACACATCATGGCTTGGGTCATGCACACCTTAGTCCTTAAAGTGACATATTTGCTTTTTAACAGTTGAAACAGGTCTTTTGCAGCAGATTTGCCCAATGCAATGCATTATTTGTTTTCCTGACTGCTGCTTCCGTGGGTGTCGATCATGGATCCAAGTAAAATGAAATCCTTGACCCTTCAGCCTTTTCTCCATTTATCGTGATGTTGCTTATTGGTTCAGTTGTGAGGATTTTTGTTTTCTTTATGTTGAGGTGTAATCTATACTGAATGCTGTGGTCTTTGATCTTCATCAGTGAGTGCTTCAAGTCCTCTTCATTTTCAGCAAGCAAAGTTGTGTCATCTGCATAATACAGGTTGTTAATAAGCCTTCCTCCAATCCTGATGCCCCAATCTGCTTCATATAGTCAGTCTTCTCAGATTATTTGCTCAGCATACAGATTGAATAAGTATACTGAAAGCATCCAACCCTGACGCACACCTTTCCAGACTTTAAACTACGCAGTATCCACTTGTTCTGTTCAAAACTTGTTCTGTTTGAAACATATGTCTAATATATGGTTTCCAAATATTTTCTCCCATTTTGTAGTTTGTCTTACTTAATGATGTCTCTTGATGTACAGAAGTCTTTAATTTTAATGAAGTGCAGTTTATCTTTCTCCTCTTGTTGCTTTTGCTTTTGGTGTCATATCTAAGAATCCATTGCCTAAAAGAACATCCTGAAGCTTTATCCAGACAATTATTTTTGATTCTTAGTTGGTTCTAGATGGTAAAAGTAAACTAATGAAAGGGAAGAATGACTTCCTTTTGGCAACTTTATGGCATCTCATTATTTTTAATTTTCTTGGTAAACCCCATAAAATGATGAGTTAAAGGATCAGACTTGATGACATGTAGCTATTCTTCATGTCTGAGGCTTGACTTGCTTGTTGTCTTCTCTCACATTTTCTTAGTAAAAATATTTCTGTTATATTTGTTGTTTTACCTAGTCATTATTTTGTTTTGGACTTTTTTTCATTTGTTACTAGATAATAATCAAGCTGGTTTTGCCTGCCAGGATTAGAATTTGTTGCAAACTGTTAATAAAAGTTTTGCAAAAATTGCACTTTAAGAGTTTCATTTGTTTTTAGTATCATCTTAAAAAAGGAACTATAAAATAAGACAACCTATCACAACTATAACAACCATTTTATAAAATGTGAATGAGTTTTTGAAGGTGACTTCAGAAACTGCAGGGGAGAGATCAACTTGAGAATAAGCAACAAACAGTAATGAAGAGATGGACAAAATGGTGTGTAAGATAGAAGCTTAAGTTTCGTCGTGGATATTTCTGCTCTTGGTTGTACTGTACCTAGCAATTGAAAAGCATGCCTTCTTGATGTAAGCTATTCTCCAAGCAAGAATTATTGCTGTTGGTAATTTGAGGCAAGTGGATTTAATTGTAAATTGAAGTCCTGAATCTTTATATTTAATAATATACTTAACATATTGCAAATGCTTAGTATCCTTGGTGTTTTAATACAAATGGAAACTTTTATATTAAAGGGGAAAATTGTTTTAATGATAATAAATGTGTAATTTTTTTTCTCCTTTTATTTTTAGGTGCAGTTTTCTTGGTTATTTTTTGCAGGTGCTGTCCCTGTATTTTTTTCATTTTTTATTGTAACTCTCCTGTGTCACTATAATAATTGGGATCCTGTGATGGTGGGAATCAGAAGAATTTTTGCATTTATATGCAGGAAACATCGAATTCAGAAGTACGTTTATTTTCTTTATAGATTTTTTAAAAAGTAATGTTTTCTAAATGAACTGGAAATCATACCATTTTGCATTATCTTATAGAGATTTTTGTAAAGGATTATTGAAAGATTATAACTTATATATATAATGCTAGATAAAAATAAAATAGTTTCTCAGAGACTGTGGGTGAAAAGATAGTTTCTTCATTGCTATTAAAAATAATAATAATAATTTGATTCCCCAGGCAAAACCCAAGTGCTTAATTGTTGTTTTGCTGTAATGGATTTAATTTTAGAAAATTCTTATTGGTTTGAACATAATTCATAGTAAAATATGAGAGCATAGCCTGAAATTTTCTTCTTATAAGTGCTTTTTAAGAGAGGAAACTTTTTACACTTTCAAAAGAATCTAAGACATGTTATTAGAAGATCTTGCCCTAGTCTTGATTCTGCCACTAACTCCCGTTCTGACCTCACTAGCTTCAGCCAGTAAAATAGTAGTCTTTAAGGATCCGTTTCAGCTCTAAAGCATTCCATAACCTTTTTTTTTTTTTTAAAGAATTCCAGAAGACAGTGAACAATGTGAGAGTCTCATTCCTATGCACAGTGTTTCTCAGGAGGATGGAGCTAGTTAGCTGTTGTCCATAGCCCAGGTTTGTATGTGAGCTGGCATTAGTGTTGAATAAGGTTCTTACTCTTCTAATATTCAAATACAGAGTTGATTTTCCATAATTAGTTGTTTGGGAAGCAACACAGCCTAGAGGGTAAGTACATAGCCTCTAGAGTCAAACAGCCTGGGTTCCAATTTCAGCTTCTCCTGTATTAGTTGTGTGACCTTGTGCAAGGCTGATCTCTGGGCCTCAGTTTTCTTATTTGTAAAATAGAGGTTAGAGTAGAACCTCCCTCATAAGATTGTTAGACGTCTTTAATAAGTTTAGGGTACGTACAGTAGTGTCAGGTTCATACTAAATGGTCAGTAAGTTTTAGCTATTACTTTTATTCATGCTAAGGATGATAATTTTATTTAATATTGTACCTTAGAAAAAAACTTTTCTCTCTGATTATACAAGTAATTTAGGTTAAAAAAAAACTAATATTTTGTTACGTATCCAGTCTATACTCTCAGAACATTAACACGCATAAGGTAGTAAGTCTAGTTTCATTTTCCTGAAGGAAGGTTTCCTGGAGGTTTCTGACCTGCTCCAAAGTGGACTAGTTGTTCTCCAAGCTGCTTCATAGCTGTTATCTTAAGATCTCCCTTCACCATCATTCTTTGCCTCTGTCTTGTGTAGTAGATCCATGGTTTTCTAGATCCTGTGTCTTGTCTTTATTGATTTACACTGTTTTGTTGTAGCTGTCCTCTGGTAGCTTCCTAAGGAAGGGTGCATGGGAGATAAATTTGTGTTTTTTTTTTATTTTGTTGTTATTGAGAATAGACACAGCAAAACATATACCAGTTGAACAGTTTCTACATGTAACGTTTAGTGACATTGATTACTTCTTCAGATTGTGCAACTGTTCTCATCTTCCTTTTCTGAGTTGTTCCTCCCACATTAACATAAAGTCACTGTCCCCTAAGCTTCCTATATGTAATCTTTTGAGTTGCTATTGTCACTTTGATCCCATATAGAGAGTTCTTAAAAGAGCACATCGTATTTTTACGCACATAACGTGCACCTTCTACATTTGTTTGCCAGCTGCACCCTCCCCCCATGAGGTAGCACTATGCTAATTTTTTTATAGCAACATGTGAAAAAATTGGCATAGTGGTGCTTATGAAAATACCTCATGGGGGGAGGGTGCGGTTGACAAACAAAAGGTGTGGGTTATTTGTGTAAAATACAGTGATACTCAAAGCAGATATTCTTTACTAGTTAAGCTAAACTGTTGTTTGGTTTTAAGAAGACTTCAGGGGATGTTTTTGGTTTAAGGTTTAAAGATTATCTCAGGGCAATAGTTTCAGGGGTTCATTCAGCCTCCATGGCTCCAGAAGATCTGGAATCTATGAGAATTTGAAATTCTGTTCTATGTTTTCTCCTTTTTGATGAAAGATTCTTCTTTCGAATCTTTAATCAAAATGTTCAGTAATGGTAGTCAGGCACCATCCAGTTCTTCTGGTCTCATGATAAAGGAGGCAGTTGTTCATGGAGGCAATTAACTATATGTTCCAGATCCTTCTCCTATTCCTGACTCCTCTTCTTCCTTCTTTGCTCCAGGCGTTAAGACCAGTTGTCTTGCCTTGGATGGCTGCTTGAAAGTTTTTAAGACTCCAAGCACTGTGCAACAAACTAGGAGGTAGAACAGAAGCACTAAACATGTTTATTAGGCCAATTGACTGGAATGTTCCATGAAACCATAACGCTAAACCTCCAAATCAAGGAACCAAATCACATGAGGTTTTTGATTGTACATAAGCAGCCTCAGCAGCTACGTCTTATTTTTTTGTCATTGTAAATATATCCGTCACACTTTGCCAATTAAACTTTTTACAGGTGTACAACTTATGGACAGCAATTACAATAATCGACTATTCAACCCTGCCCTTAATGTGATTTTTCTATCACTGTTAACGCCCCCTTTTCCCTTTCCTCCTGCCTCTGGTAACCACTAATAAGCTTTGTTCTCTATACATTTGCCTTTTCTGGTCTTTTTATATAAGTGAGGTCATACAATATTTGTCTTATTGTGATTGGCTTATATCACTCAGCATAAGGTCTTAAAGCTCCATCCATACTGTAGCATGTATCAAGACTTCATTTCTTCTGGCTGAGTAGTATTCCACTGTATGTATATACCACATTTTGTTTATCTATTCATCTGTTGATGGGCATTTAGGTTGTTTCCACCTTTTGGATATTGTGAATAGTGCTGCAATGAACATTGGTGTACACAAGTCTCTGAGTTTCTGCTTTCAGGTCTTTTGGGTCTGTACCTAGGAGTGGAATTGCTAGGTCATATAGTAGTTCTATTTTTAGTTTTTTGAGGAACCACCACTCTGTTTTCCACAATGGCTTATACCATTTTGCATTCCTACCAGCAATGTGTTTGTTTGCCATCTTTAAATTAAACACACTGTTATGGATTGCATTGTGTCCCCCAAAAATATGTGTTATAAATGCTAATCTCTATGCCTGTGGTTATAATCCCATTTGGGAATGAATTGCCTTTGTTGTGTTAATGAGACAGGATTAGTTCAGGGTGTATCTTGAGTCAGTCTGTTTTGAGATATAAAAGAGATTAAATGCAAGCTAGCAAGCAGAGATGGGGGCAGGGGGAGAGATGCCAGGCCACATGTAAATCACCCTGGAGCAGAAGCTCAAAGAGTCAAGGACCTTCTACCAAAGCTGACAGAAAGCTTTCCCCTAGAGCCACACCCTAAGTATGGATTTATAGCCTCCTAAACTGTAAGAAAATAAATTTCTGTTTGTTAAAGCCACTCACTTGTGGTATTTCTGTTATAGCAGCACTAGATAACTAAGAACACACACAGAGTTATTTAAAGTTTTTTTAATGGTGGAATTTATGCACTTTTGCTCCATGTGTGTATACCGTGCATTATTCCCATACTCACTCATAACTACCTCCCCCCAGGCAAGATTTCAGTGTTGTTAGAAGTGAAAGCTAGATAAAAGGGAGGTAATGGAAAATACAGAAGATGAATCACAATAAAGTAGAGTAGAACAGAACAGGCTAGGCAGGAGTCTGTCTCAACCAGGGTGATGCTGGAATATACAGAAATAAAACTAACCGCCGTCATGCAGTCTTCAGGTAGTAGTGATGTCAGCCTTTGAGATTGCCTTAGAACTCTCTTGAGTTGTTAGTCCTCACCTCCAGTTCAAGTACAGTTAGTAAGTATATATATTGCATGTGATATATATGTCAATGTTAAGATAATTTGCTTTTTAAAATATAAAATATAGAAAGTTAAAATTTTGAAAACTATAATGATGATTTTTGTGTGTGCTTTTATTTTTAGCTTGTAATGGAACGTTATACAGCGAAGAGACAATCTCTGGCAAGTTTTCATAGAAAAATGTTTCAGTGCCTAGTCTGAAAAATAACAGTTTCAGTTCTTTGAAACTCTAAAATATACTTTCCTCCTGTTTTCTTCATTTTCATAATGAAGTACTTTGCTGTGTAGTCATAGACATGTCACTACAGCTGTAAGAAGTTCCAGTCCACAGTCCATCTAAAGGGCCAGCCTGCCTTATATATCTCAAGGAATTCAGCTGAGGAGAAAATTTGAACTAACCAAGGAATAAAATCCTAATGTGCTAGAGACTTTATTCTCACATATTTGTTAAATGCTGGACTATATTATAAAAACATTGTCCGGAAATCATTTAAGCATATAGACCAGTGTTTCTTTTACAGGTATAATGCTAAAGTAAGCTGCCAAAAATAGGTACGGATTACATTTCTGAGTTTTGTAGAATATTGCAAATTAACAATGCAGAAAAGAATGTGTAATTTATGCAACAAGTGAGTTCATGTAAATTGGTGGGGCTTTAAAAAGAATAAATATTTGGGAAAAGATCTGGGTCACTTACACTGCATATACTATATTATTCTTTCATAGCATTAGTTGCCTTGTATTTTGAATCTGTGACAAACCATGACAAATTTTATATGGCAAGTATTATTGTAAAATGAAGAATTATGTATTTCTAAAGGCTATATTGCTGTAAATTTAATTGATAAAGCTCTGCTTAATTTAGAGTTTTGAAAAATATTCACTCTTCAATTAAGAAATTTTCATAATGGAATGATTTAAACTGAAGTGATAAAGAATATTATTAAAATAAAATGTTTAAAAATGTTTATATATATGTATTTGTGTATTATAGATGTACCAAGTGGTTTCTAGGTGTTTTTTTTTTAAATTTTTTGTACATAGAAATGTGCCAAATTACTCTAGAACTGGAATCTTCTTTAACTAATTCTAATTTTCCTAAATAAATTTTTAATGGTTAAAATACCAAAGAAGAAGGGCAAGAAAGAATTCTACTTTAAAAATTATATTTGAATTTTTCTTCTGCTAAGATTAATTTAAACAGTATTCCTAATTGTAACTCTTAAGCTTCAGTCGTGTGTGTACTTATTGTACCACTGCTCCTGGGCTTTCTTCTGTACGTACCTCAGCGGATGAACATAGGTCTCAGGATTCATCCAGCCTTTTGATTAAACAAAACCCATTTCCTTTTCAAGCTTTGTGAGAATAATGTAGTTCTCTTTAAAATCTGTCAGTGAATCTGCTTTTTTAAAATTCCTTTTGCAGTGTTTTGCTTCATTTTGTCCTGTCACATTTTTTAAATTGCTTTGGTGTTACCATGAGTCCAAAATGAAGTTTAGCCATCTTCCTGCTTAGTCCTGAGAACTTTCATATTATATAAATTTAATATGATATTGAATTAAAAAAGACAACTGTCCACTCATTTGGTGCCACCAAGAATTCTTGTTAAACTAAAAATAATGTTCATTTTATTGTACTATTTGCTTGTATAGCTTGACAAGGCAAAGGCATGTAAAGAATGTGGACTTCCAAGGAATTTTCTTTTAAAAAGGATTTAATGAAGTAACACTTCAGTTGCTGAAAGACTAATTTTGGTTGAAGTTCATTACCTAGACACCTTTTCTTTCTGATTTTGCTTCATCACTTTACAAGCTAAAGTAACGGAAACGTTGGAGGTGAAACTCAAAATTTAAAGTATTCTGTAAGTAATGTTATCCCAAAGAGAATGAACTTAGAGTTTTTGGGCTGTTCATGTGCTCAGTGTTCACATCTTCATACAGATCATGTGTTGTTACTCAAGATTCTGGACGTAGTAAGGCTTGGTTAGCTAAGCTTGATAGATCTTGAGCAGATATTTTTCCACTAGGTGGCTGCTCTGTCAAAGAACAACCTCTTTTAAAAGAGGCACCGTTAAATTAGTTGATTGAAGATATGAATTGCTGCTGTTTTGCTCACCTGCTTATTATCTTCTCTCTCAGGTCTATTTATCTGAACGATTATTATGTTTGAATACTGCAGTTATGCAAGTGAGCAATTGTGATCTTCCTTTCTCCTCCTTTGTAGTTAAGGGTTTATCTTCTCAAGAAACAAAGTTGTGGTGGGTTATTTCCGTTCTGTGGATTACCCAGAAATCTAGGTATCAAGGCCCCATGATCACAGCAGCCACATTGCAGGCATTTGGAAATACCAGGGAGAGATTACATTCCAGGGACTGCTGCTGTCCTTCCTTGCTATTAGAACAGGGTTCGCCCGTGATTCTATTTTTCAGAACCTAAAAAAACAAGCAGGGATTTCTAATACCTTGTTTTCAGCCTTCTACTTTTCTTCCCATACATAATTTAAATCTCATTATTGTATAATGTTTCAAAATATGACCTTAATTGAAGGAAGTCTGCTATTTTGTCAGAAAGACTTTGTTAGATGAACATCAGAATCTCAACTAAAATAAAACTGGACAATGAGACAGCCTTAAAAGTGCTTAGGTGAATACTTTTTGAAGCTCAGAACCATTAGGTGTATGTAACGCGCCTATACTTAACCCCCTTAAATACATTTTTATTTTTTTATTGAGATCCTGGCTGCAGTCAGCTGGACTTAATTAATTTCTTCCATTAAACTGATTTTCCTCTCCGGCAGCTGAAAAACAAAGTTCATTGTTTCTGTAGAAGTGAACTCACAAGGTTAAATGCGAATGTTCTCAAAGGTGCACAGGCTTGTTTCAGGAAGAATGTTAATGACCACTATAAAATCAATTGTGCAGAGCCAACTTGGGATGCAAGGTCCAACTCCTCTGGAAGCCAAGTTTTTCCATCAAGCGCTGTGGTAATGTCTGTAGCATTAATCCTCCATGTGCTGGCTGAAGAAAAAATATCTTTAAAGGAGGATAAAGGATGAATTAATTAGAAAATGTTTTTTTTCCAGAATCATATTAGCAAATATTGAAACGTTATTTTCATTTTAGGCAATTCTGGTTTTGTTATAATCCTGCTTCATTTCTCTGTACTCTCCTTTTGAAATATTTATTACTAAATAATTTAGGAAGAAGTCACAGAAATGAGATGAATAGTCTGTGTGCCATCTGCAGGTTTAACTTTTATAGCTAACATTGTGTACTGATTTTTATGGCGATAATGGCATTTATGAGCACTTTACAGAATTTGAAGTCAGTATTCTATTGTAATGTATCTATCATGTTGTACCAAAACTTTCATTCAGATAAATTGTGGCATTATTTTTTACATGGACGTGAGATTTTGAACTCCACAGTTTCTTTTTATAGTATCCTCGTTTTCCTGTACAAGAAGTAATAAAGTTTCCCTTTAAATCTTAGCGACCTTTAATAAACTGGGAACAGAGGATGAGTTCATTATAAATTAAAAGCAAATAATGACCATTGGGAGTTTGCTATTCTATTAATATGAAGCCTTTTTTGTTTTGTCATCTGCGGTAAAGATTGCATGACAGTTGAAATCTTTAACTTTTATTTACTTAGACTTCCTGTTTATCTAAAAAGAATTGTGATTTATATATCTTAAAAACTAAGCATCATTTTAATGTCATTGCACTTTAAAGAGCAGTGTTTTTTTATAAAGTTCTCTAATATGCATTGACTGTTAGAATGTTAAATGAAATCATTGACATATTTAAGAAAAAAATTACATAATGAAAAGTAGTGCTGTTGGGGTCGGTGTTCGCTAATGTGAAATGGCAACCTCTCTAATGAGAGAACATTTTGAACATGAGATGGCGTGAATGTGACCTTGTTTGTGAGTTGGGGGCTTGGGGTGGAGAAGCGCTCAGAGACAACATTTCCTTTGTGATGTCTTTAAACTTAGAAAAGTAAAACTTCAAAACTGAAAATTTTAATAAGTCACTCCATGAAAGTTTTAGTTTTTAATTTTAAATGTGATTTCTTTCTTTTATTAACTTTAATTTAGAAGTGGTCCAAAAGATCCATGTGTGCCAACTGTTCAGTATTTCTCTACTTGGATTAAAACTTGCATCGTTGTAATTATCACAGGTAACACTAAAGTCAGTCATGCAAGAGTATCCATTAATTTCAGTGGGTTTTTGCAAGGCAGGTAGGAAGAGTTCCATTCCAAGAGCCTTATTTATGACACTAGGTGAAAACAATTCTTTAGTCTTACTACCAGTATTTACTTATTTGGAATGTCTTTCACATTTTTTTTCTTATGAAAAATCCAGTGTCAGTCAGACATTGTAACATTTAAAGCAAAATTTTGTTGAAGGCTGTCTTAATTAATCTGGGATAACATATACTAAGTTTTTTTTAACCTTTGTCGTAGCTTAGAGTAAAATTATATATACTTTAATATGCATGCTTTGAGTAAGGTTTCAGAGTGATAACATGCTGTAGATAGATCAGTGGTTTTCAATCTTGTGCGTGCACGAGAATCACCTGGAGAGCTTGTGAAGCCACAGATTGCTTGCTCCACCCCACAGTTTCTGATTCAGTAGGTCTGGGTAGGGGTCCAGGAATAGGAACTTTCCTAACAAGCATTCAGGTAATGTTGATGTTGCTGGCACTACACTTTGAGTGTCCCTGCTATGAGGAAAGAGCATTAACTGTGAAGTTGGGTTCCCTCTGTTCCCTGTTAATGAATTTATTTGGGGAAATTACTTAATCTGGATTGCCTGCATTTTCTTCACTGTAACACGGAGGTTAATGCTACCTACCTTGAGACTGGGAGAGATGAGATGATGTAGGTGAAGTATCAGCCCAGCACACCTTGGTGCTGATCCCCTTGGTCAGTCTGCACCCCCTTCTTTACCTTCAACAGTAAAGTGAGGAACTAAACTCAATATCTTCCAAGGTTCCTCTCAGCTCTAACATTTTGTGATTCTTTAAGTTCTGTAATTCAAGAGACCGTTTGCAGTGCCAGTCACTATGTGCGCTTCTTGTTCGGTGCCGTTGAGTTGGTTCCGACTCATAACTACCCTATAGGACAGATTAGAACTGCCCCATAGGGTTTCTAAGGAGTGGCTGTTGGCTTCGAACGCCAGCCTTTTGGTTAGCAGCCAAGGTCTTAATCACTGCGCCACCAGGGTTCCTATATGAGAGTTTAGTGCTTTATATAGAGTAGTACTAACAGCGATATTGCATAAGCCATGTGTTCATTTTTGCTTTTAGGGTTGAGCGTCTAAACTCTTAAAAACATTTTTTTCAGACTCAAATTTATAAAGCAACATTTAAAAAGTTATATCCAAGCACAGTTTGAATCCATGACAGTTTTATGGAGACAGAGTGTATCAGATAAATAGGCTATGATATGCCCACACACTAAGTTTTCTAAGTGATTGGCCTTATGGGAGCTCTTCACTACATTGCTTCCTAGTGGAGGCACATTCAAAATGTGTAGTTTTCATTACCTGCTTGATTTTTGGCAGCATTAAATAAGCATTAATTTCAGACAAACTAAAATTCCGAGGATGTGATTTTATATAGCATGTAGTTGTTCAGAATGCTTTATTTAAATGGTCACAATAGTTACTACTGTGAGTTTACAATCTTAAAAATTGGGAATGCCAACAGTACCAAGCTGAAATACTATTAGATTTTCTTACCTTTTAATTCCACTTTGTCAGAAAAAAGGAGCCCTGGTGGCACAGTGGTTAAGCACTCGGCTGCTAACCAAAAGACGGGCGATTTGAACCCATGGGAGAAAGATGTGGTAGTCTGCTTCTGCAAAAATTACAGCCGAGGAAACCCTATCTACTTTGTCCTGTAGCGTCACTATGAGTTGGAATCAACTCGACAGCAATGGGTAACGGGCACCGGGTTGTCAGAAAAGGAAAACTCAATCCCAGCGAGGGTCCTTTTGCATTTCCCTAGCCGTCTAGATCCGCTAAACTGTAAATATAGGGAAAAGTACATACAGTAAAAAGGGTACATAACTGATTGATTGGGATTTGGAGACATTTGTGGAACTTGAACAAAGTATTTGCATCCATCCAGGATGGTCCCCTTAAACTACTAACTGCTGGGTGCCAGCAGGCAGGCACCAGTGGCATGGCTGGGAGGAATTTCCCTTGCATTAGATGAGGCAACTGCATTTAAAATGCCTGTTTTGTAACACCTGAGTAGAAAGAATGCAGATAGGATATTGAAAATGCTAGTTCTCTTCATTAGTGTAACATGAAATGTCTGATAATGGCAAAAAAACAAAAACAGGATACAGTATAAAGTAAAGGTTCGACTAGTATAACCTAAAGTGGGTCTTCATATTCAAATTAGTATTAGAGATTAGGCAACAGTAGCTATGTGGAACCAGGTACGTATATTTAGTTTGCAGTTCTTCATTGTCATTCAGGTAGACTGTAAATCCTTGTAAAAATTTGTTTTGCTCCCCAATATTTTTCCTGTATTAAAGTTTTATATTATTAATGTCCTTTGACTAGTAAATTAAAGGTGAAGTTACCACATGTCAGTAACATGCTGTGATTTATATTTTTACATAAGAGTTCATCATTTTGAACAAGTTGCAGCATTGTAAATTTTATCTGCTTTAGTGAGTAATCGGCGGCTGTGTGTAAAAAGCCAGAATGCTGCTTAGAAGCAAGGATGGCGAGACTTCATCTCACTTAACTTTGGACATGTTATCAGGAGGGACCGGTCCCTGGAGAAGGACATCACGTTGGTAAAGTAGGTGGTCAGAGAAAAAGGAGGACCCACAGCGAGATGGATTGACACAGTGGCTGCAACAGTGGGCTCAAGCATAACAACGATTGTGAGGGTGGCACAGGACCAGGCAGTGTTTCATTTTGTTATACACAGGGTTGCTATGAGTCGGAACTGACTTGAAGGCATCTAACAAGAACAGCAACATGTGCACATCCTCCCAAAGAGGTGGTACTTAGTATAGAAATAATTTTATGTAAAAGTTAGCTCAATTACCAGACCTAGAAGCCAGAGGTAATGAGAAAGTACTTAGAAAGATGAAATATGTTTTAGAGTTATTGTCCTTGGTGTAGGTAATTAGTGCAGATTTTTATCTGAAATAGAAGACTTGATAATTTTATTTCTCCATCTATTTAATAAAATTAAGATTTTTTTAGGTCCTGAAGTATTTAAAATTTAAACACAATTATACTTTTTTATGTTATAATCTGGGGACAAAGTTATGATTGGAGGTGTTTTGAAACATTGCTTATTTTTATACTATTATAATTTGGAAAAGATGATTTTATAGACTATGAATTACCTTATGTGAAATGTGTATGAATTACTTTAATGTATTACTTGTAAAAAATGGTTTGTATATTCTATTTCAGTAAAAATACTTAGAAAGTTGAGATGTATCTTTGTGCAAATAAGTATTTGATTTCTGGTTTCCTTTTTTATTTTTATTTTAATTGTGAATATATACATTGCTAAACATAGGCTAACTCAACAATTTCTACATGTACAGCTCAGTAACATTGATTACATTCTTCAAATTGTTAACCATTCTCTCCCTCTTTTTCCAAATCATTCTGCTGTTAACATACACTCAGTGCCCCCTAAGCAAAGACTACCCCTCTCCCCTCCCTCCCACCTGTGGTATCCACTAATAATTTCTGGTTTCTATGTATTATTTCGTATAAACGGGGTCATACAGTGTTTGTCTTTTTGTGACTGACTTTTTTTTCACTCAGTGTAATGTTTTTAAGGTTCCTCATGTTGTGTCATGCATCAGAACTTCATTTCTCTTCATGGCTGAGTAGTATTCCATTGTATGTATGTACCACGTTTTGTTTATCTCTTCATCTGTTGATGGACATTTTAGTTGTTTCCTCCTTTTTAATATTGCTGCAATGAACATTGATTTACAGGTTTCTGTTTGCATTCGTACTTTCCCTTCTGGGTATATATATATCTAGAATTGATGTTGCTGGGTCACATGGTAGTTCTATGTTCAGCTTTTTGAGGAAACGCCAAACTGTTTTCCACAGTGGCTGTTCTATTTTACATTCCCACCAGCAGTGAATGAGGAGGGTTCTAGTTTTTCCATAACCTCACTGATGCCTGTTGTTCCTTTTTTTTGATGATTGCCATTCTAATAGAGGTGAGGTGGTATCTCACTGTGGTTTTGATTTGCATCTGTCTAATGGCTAATGATGTTGGGCACCTTTTTGCATGCTTGTTGGTCATTTAAATATCCTCTTTGGTGAACTGTTTGCTCAAGTTCTTTACTCCATTTTTGATTGGGTTGTTTGTCTTTTTGTTGTTAAGTTGTAGAAGTTTTTTTTTTTTTAAATATATTTTGGATATTAAACCCTTATTGGATATATGGTTTCTGAAAATTTTCTCCTAGTCTCTATGTTGTCTTTTCACTTTTTTGATAAAGTTCTTTGATTAATAAAATTACTTAATTTTTAGGAGGTCCTATTTATCTATTTTCTCTTTCGCTGCTTGTGCTTTTGTTGTCATGTCTGATAATCTATCATTATAAACTAGGCCCTGCCACCACTCTCCTACGTATATTTTCTTATAATTTGATGGTTTTAGTTTTCACATTTAAGTCCTTGATCCATTTTGAATTGGTTTTTGTGTATGGTGTGAGGCATGGATCCTGATTCATTCTTCTGCATGTGGAAATCCAATTTTCCCAGCACCATTTAATAAAATAACTCCTTCTTCCCCCATTGAATGGACCTAGCGCTCTTGTAGAAAATCAGTTGACCATAGATGTATGGGTTTATTTCTGGACTCTCAATTCTATTCTGTTGGTCTATATGTCTGTTATTATACCAGTACCAGGCTATTTTAATTACTGTGGCTTTATAGTATGTTTCGAAGTTAGGAAGTATGAGTCTTCCTACTCTGTTCTTCAAGATTGTTTTTGCTGTTTGGGGTCCCTTGCCCTTCCATATAAATTTGAGGATTGGCTTTTCTATTTCCATAAAAAAGGCTGTTGGAATTTTGATGGGGATTGCATTAAATTTATAGATTGCTTTGGGTAGTATTGACATCTTCACTGTATTAAGCCTTCCAGTTAACAAACACGGAATGTCCTTCCATTTATTTAGATCTTCTTTAGTTTCTTTTAATAATGTTTTAAAGTTCCCTTTTATTAAAACATTTTGTTCATTTAGTCTTTCAAATGCCTAAATCTCTAAGATGTATCTCAGGTATTTTATAACGTACATCCTCCTGTGGAGTACATCATTCAGCTTTGCTGGACCAAACATTTAAATACAGTGAGTTGCATCTTAAAGCTGACATATAAGATAAAATTTTTGAATAATAAAATTACTCTTGGGAAAGTTCCCTGTAGATCTGTATTCCATCTCCCATGAGGCCCATTTGTTGAGTTTTTCCTCCAGTGTTGGAACAATTAGCTATTTTATTGAGTATTATAGAAGTCAGGATTCCATCAAGAAAATGAAAACCACTCTTGAGTATTTTAAACAGGGAATTTTAAACAAAATAAGCTGCACAGGTATTGAAAGAGGTGGGAAGCAAGCACAAGACTGATAGAACCCAGAAATTAGCAACAGGAGGAAGTCAGTACTATCCCTAGGGAGGTGCGTCAAAGGGACAAGTGTTAACCAAAGCCGAAGGGCAGGGTCACCTAGAGGAAGCAGAACCACAGCGTGGGAGAGCTGGAGGCAAAAAAGGAGGGGAAGAAATACTCTGGGTTCTCTTTTCTTTCTGTACTGACTCCTGTTGGCATACCCTGACTGAAGCTAGCTGACAATGTTTTGAAACACCTGAGCAGAAAGAGGTTAGAAAGAATGCAGACAGGACATTGAAAATGCTAATTCTCTATTAATATAACATGAAATATCTGACAACGGCAAAAAAACTAAATGCCAGGATACAGTATAAAGGTTCAACTCGTGTAACGTAAAGTGGGAAACGTAGCTCTCAGGTGTCAACTCCAAGTTAGAGAGCAGAGCGGGGGAAGATGAGGAATGGCTCTGAGGTCAGGGGGCCCAGAATTGACACAAGCACTAAGTAAACTAGCTGGTTCACATTTGGGGGCCGTATCGTATGCAAAACGTATCTTTAAACAACAGCATCACAGTACGTGAAATTGTCAGTACAAGAGATACTCTGGAATTAGGATTACTCTTCTCCATCTCACCCCAGGTTCACCCCAGAAAGTAGAATTGAGAAGTTTCATGCCCTGGGCTAATACTTCACATTGCATCCCCTTTTATTTTCCCCCTCCTCCTCTCTTGTTCCTCCTCTACCTGCTACCCCGCACCCCACCCCCCCACACACCATCCAACCTGAGCTAAAGAGGAATGTGAGGAACAAGATCGCCTTTTTTTAAAAAAAAACAAATACAAAATAGGAAAAGTGTTTTTTGATGAGTCAAAAGTTAAGAACTAAAGCATTCAGGATTGTGTATTCATGGACATGTTGGGAAAGAGGAAGTAAGAACAGTAATTTACTAAACTCACGAAGGACTGGAAATAGAATTTTAAGGAGATAGTGTCCTCAAAACTTTGCATATTTGAAACATCTTTTCCTTCTTTATCCACCCAATTATTTAAAAAAGTCACTTAGTCATTTGTCAAACCTAACTTTTAGAAATAAAAATTTAAAACTGTAGTTCACCAATCATAGGATCCTTGTTTTATGATTGGGAGAGTCTCTAGAGAATATCCAGTGACAGAACTAGGGTAACCATGTGTCCTGATATGCCGGGGACAGTCCCAGTTTATACTGGTATAATCGTTAATGGTGCCTCTCACTCTCAAAAGTGTCGTAGTTTAGACAATAAATTATATGGCCGCCCTAATGTACTCCGTATTTCCTGACCAACTAGTCCACTGACAGGAGCCCTGGTGGCACAATGGTTAAGTGATTGGCTGCTAACCGGAAGGTTGGCGCTGTGAGCCCACCAGTGGCTTTGTGGGAGGAAAGACCTGCTCCTGTAAAGATTACAGCCAAAGAAATCCTATGGGGCAGTTCTAACTCTGTCCTATAGGGTTGTGACTCGATGGCTCCTAACAACAGGTCCACTGACAAAATTCATGTTTTCTAGTTCTTGATCTAGTGTTTTTTACACTGGACTCTTGTGCTTCCATAAAGGAAGCACTACTGGCCAACAGTTAACGTTGGGTCTTTTGGCAGGATGTTAGAGTCCCACCTCCAGACCGTCTCTTCCTGTAGTGAACTTTATACATATGCAGGGTAAGCGAAGAACCAGATAGCAGGTGTGGTTTATTGGCCTGGAGTTTCCTCCAGACATCATAGATCAGATTATTATCAAGAAGCAACAAACAAATGTTTAGTTTAAATTGGCATTAAGGAGAAACATCTAGAATCAAACTTAGCCACTTAGACCCAAATCACCCCGAACGCTTAGGAAATCCAAAACATACAATGAATGCTGCTTTCATCCAGATTCAGGAAAAGCCTTAACAGGTAAGTCACTGTATCTTGAAACAAAAAATGACAGGCTACTATGCTTTTGTTAAAACAAATGATCGATTACTGCACAATCTCAAAGTGTCTTGCATTGTTCCAGAAGGACCTGAGACCTAATCAAGATGACTACTACAAAAAAAAAAATTGAATGACTTTGGTGGGTACGTTTTTAAATTGCTCTAATAAGGGAACAGCTATCACTTCGTGGGCCAGGAAGCACATCTGGCATGTACCCAGAAAGAACACCTAAGTAACAGCAACAACAACAGTCATCATCAGATCAGTTCCGATTCATGGTGACCCCATGGGTATCAGGATAGGACTGTGCTCCATAGGGTTTTCAATGGCTGATTTTCAGAAGTAGATTTCAGGCCTTTATTCCAAGACACCTCTAGGTGGACTTGAACTGCCAGCCTTTGGGTTAGCAGCTGAGCATTCACTGTTAGCACCACCCAGGAAGTTAGGCCTAAGTAATGGAGGATAAATTGTGTGAGCACAGGCAAAGAGCCTTAGAAGAAATGTACCCAGCAGAGTGGAGAATGTGATTGTGTGCTTTAAAAACACCAGTTCCTGTTCCTAAAGTTCTCTAAACGTGATGGAGAGAAAGAAGACTGGCCTTGATCAGAAGCATCACTGTGGGTAGAGAAGAGCCCAATCTGAAAACACAAAACCAGAAGTTAGAGTGCACTGAAGCACTACAACAATCAAAATGAGAGGAGAACTAATGAGACCTCTTTTGGGTGCATTTCAGAATGGTTAGCCCTCTAGGATACTGTTTACAAGACACTAAATCTTGGGTTTACTTGTGTGTCTATAACCTGACTTTTCAACTGAGGTAACTTTTTTCTTGACACTTATTTTAGATGCATTATTTAAGCATAACTGTACCAAAATATTTCTCCATTCAAGTCCTGCTGGATACCAGTGTCCCACAAGATTAACTTAGCGGATGTTGCAAAACAGCAACAAAAACTGATTCCCTGGTCAATTAAGTTGGGAAACGTAGTTAAACATGACTCTTCACTGTAAGATTATGTGAAATATTTAATATCCTACCCAAGTAATAACTCCTAAAAGGGATGAGTTCCAATTTGCAATTTTCGTCAACCTCCTAGGTCACCGATCCCTCTAAAAGTCCTTGTTTTTTGCTAAACATCTATCCATGTATGTAGAGACACTTGCGTTCCACAGGGCACGGTTTAGAAAATGCTGACATCAAAGGTGACAAAATGACTGACAGAGGTCGGGAATCTTGATGTATTTTTGTGCCGTCTCGAGTGCTTGGTAGGAAAAATGTTTCCCCTCCTGAGATAATGAAGAGACTGAAGGATGGCATGTTTGCTTAGACGCCCAGATGGCAGATTTGAAGTGCTCTGGCAGCTTTGTATCCCTAAAGTATTTTTATCTTCAACTTGTGGTAAAACATCACACAGCTAAGATTGATAAGCAGTTCAAATAATACCTCCTGTCCTTTTCAAATTAGATTTTAAAAAAACTGATAAAGTTTTGCAATCACTGCCACAAGGTCTCAGAGGGCATTAGGTTAATAGAAGTCAGAGAGGGGTGGAAAAGAGGCAGATGCTAGTCACTAAGAAGGACTCTTTGCTATGAGGATTTGTGGAAACAGCATTTTGGTGTTGGGGTTTGGTAAGTGTGAGGAGCCCTCGTGGTGAAGTGAGTGGTTAAGCTCTCGGCTGCTAACTGAAAGGTTGGGACTTCGAACCCACCAGCCGCTGTGTGGGAGAAAGATGCGGCAGTTTGCTTCCGTAAGGATTAGAGCCTTGAAAACCCTATGGGGCGGTTCCACTCTGTCCTTTACGGTCACTATGAGCCGGAATCAACTTGATGGCAAAGGGAAGTATATTTGTTTTGAAATTGGAATTTGTTGAATTTTAGTAATAATAAAAAAATGATTTGGGCTTACTGGAACAATCAGTGCCCTTAGCATATGGAATGTAACTAGAGAAGGAATAAATTTATGATACATTGATTTTCTTTGGTGAAGTTTTACTTTAAGACATGTTGGGCTTATCAAGAGAGAGGAAGGGATGAAGGTCAAGACCTGCTTATTTCTGCAGATTACTGCAAAAGAGAAGGAGGGGGAGGTCATTGAACTTTGAGGTATATTTCATTCAGTAAGAACATGTGCTATTAGAAATGCTTCTACCTGCATCTTTTGCTTCCTCTGTGAATATGTTAAATGTTCTTTAAAACCCACCTTTAAAAACATTACAAACATACTAAACAGCAGTTCTCTAATTGAGAGTGGTAATTTATTCAACAAATACTTGTGTGAATATTACTATTTGCAAAGCTGCAGGGAATACATTGATGAATAAGGTAATCTTTAATCTCAAGGAGTTTACAATCTTTTTATAGAGAGAATGATAACAAAAGTGTATAGTTAACAAAAATAAACAGGTTACAGTTGTTGCCGTTATAAAACCAAACCAAGCCTATTGCTGTATGGTTGATTCCGACTCATGGCAACCCCATGTGTGACAGAGTCAAACTGTGCTCCATAGGGTTTCCAATGGCTGATTTTCAAAAGTAGATCACCAAGCCTTTCTTCTGAAATGTCTCTGGGTAGGCTTGAACCACCAGAGTTTCAGTTAGCAGTCAAGTATGTCAACTGTTGGCACCACCCAGGGACTATAGTTGCCATTATAGAGGGTTGATAAAAAGGATGCTCCTGGTACATCAAATGGTTGAGGAAAGGCTTTACACAGAGAGTAGCATTTGAGATGGACTTCGAAGGTTCATGTCAAATGTTGAGAGGAAGTGTTGTAGGGAGGAGATAGAAAACAACTGCCTAGAGTTGGAGAAGTTCTTGAGTGAGAAAAACAGAGTAGTTCAGTTTGGGAGGAGCTGGAGCAAGTGTTAGGGAGTAATGGGCAATAGAGTTAGAAAACCAAATTGTGAAGTACTTTGTATCAGTCAGCTTGGCTAATAGACTACAGTAAGAAAGAACCCCCCACATCTCAGTAGTAAAAGTTTATTTCTCATGAACATTACATTTGCGTTGTGCATTACCTATATCTCTGCTCCATGGCATCTTTATTCAGGACCCTGAATGAAGAAGCAGCTCCTATCTGGGATATCATCAATCTGACAGAGGGAAAAGACAATATGGCAGAACACAATGGTTCTCAAAGTGTTTGCTTGAAAGTGGCACGTATTACTTCTGGTCACATATCATTGGCGGAAGCAAGTCACATGGCCAAATCAGACATCAGTGGGGTGGGGATATATATAATGCTCCCATGGGAAGAAACGGTGAATATTTTGAACAATTTACCAGAAGCCTTAAAAGCCAGCTTGAGTTTTTGCACTTAATTCTTTAGACAGTTAGAAGCCATGGCAAGTTTCTGGACAAGAGCATGTGGTTTGGGAAAAAAGAACCTGGTAGCAATATATGTGTAGGATAGATTGCAGAGGCAAAACCAGAGGCAGGAGAACAATTTGAATGTGATTGCAGTGGCTCAGGCAAGAGAAGATATGGGTGTAAGTCAGGGTAGTGGTGGAAATGAAAAAGTACAAACTGATCGAAGAGAGAAAACAAAAAAAAAAAAAACCAAAAAAAAAGTAAAAAAAAAAAAAAAAAACCCGTGAGTCAGTTCTGACTCATAGCGACTGTAGGACAGAGTAGAACTGCCCCATAGTGTTTCCACGGAGCGCCTGGTGGATTTGAACTGCCAGCCTTTTGGTTGACAGCTGTAGCTCTTAACCACTACACCACCAGGGTGAGAAAATCAAAGTGACTAGTGTGAATAGGAGAATGAGAGTATCCTTAAGAGAAACAGAGAAGTAAGGACAAAATTACTATTTTAGAATAGGGATGATGATTTCTGTAGGGGGTGGATCTTCCAGAGAGAGATCTCAAGTGAGAAGTAGGAACTTCGAGAGGTTGGGGCAAGGTAAAGGGATGTAGGAGGCATCTTTGAGGAGTAATTGAAGAAACGGGGGGTATAATGATAAAGGAAACCACAGAGTGAAAAGCAAAGAGAAAAACACATATTTGGGACATTCAGGAGGAAGAAGAGACTGAAGAAGCCATCTGAGAGGTAGGAGAATGTGGCAGCAGGGAAGGCAAGGGAAGAGATATTTTAAGGAGTGCTTATTAGTTACCTAGGACTCCCTGGGTGGTACAAATGGTTAATATGCTTAGCTGCTAACTGAATGATTGGAGGTTCAAGGCCACCCAGAGGCACTTCTGAAGAGAGGCATGGTGATCTACTCCCCAAAGATCAGACATTAAAAACCCTATGGAGCATAGTTCTACTTTGACACACATGGGGTTGCCATGAGTCAGAATCAACTCTATGGCAACTGGTTTGGTTTATTCTCTATTGCTCCATAACAAGTTACCCCAAAACTAAGCAGCTTAAAATAGCAAACATTTATTATCTCACAGTTTCTGTGGGTCAGGAGTTCAGGAGTGGCTTATCTTGGTGGTTCTGGCTCAGGGAATCTTACGAAGTTATAGTCAAGATGTCTACTGTGGCTCATCTGCTCTAAGATGGTCACGCACATGGCTGTGGGCAGTAGGTCTCCATTCCTCACTAGCTGTTGGCAGGAGGCCTCAGCTCCTCACAACGCAGATTTTTCCATAGCGCTGCTTGACATGTTCTTACCCCATGGCAGCTGGTTTGTTCCAGAGAGGGTGATCCAGGAGAGAGCAACATTGTATGACCTAGTTTCAGAACTGACACAGCATCACTTCCCCTCTGCTCTATTTGTTAGAACTGAGTCCCTAAGTCCAGCCCACGCTAAGGAGGAGAATTGAGTTCCACCTCTTCAAAGGAAAAAAAAAAAGAAAAAGAATTTGTGGGCATGTTTTAAAATTTACTACAGAGGAGGTGTTCTGAAATGTGAGACGCTACAGAAGGGTCAAGAATGAAAGCTGGGAAAGGCAGTGTGGTATGCTAGAAAGTACAAAGGTTTTGGAGCAAGTTGGCTCCAGGATCAACTCATGTGCATGATACTGAGTCAGTTACTTAACATCTCTGAGCCTCACAGTCTGCCTCTGTCACATAAAGACTGATGACAACCTTGGAAGCATTATAGTGAGAGTTAAAGATAATAGGTATAGAACACCTCAACAAAGAGCTTGATGAACAGCACTCAGTCAACCTTGCATTCTTAAATACCAATTAATATGGCATTTGTTGATATTTGAAATAGCAGTTTTAGTAGAATGTTGAGAAGTGAAAATGGGATTGAAAAGGTTAACATTAGGGCAGTGTTTCTATTTGATGTCTTATGTTTGTGTCTGTGTGTGCCTGTACATACGTGTCTTGGTCATCTAGTGCTGCTGTAACAGAAGTACCACAAGTGGATGGCTTTAACAAAGAGAAGTTTATTTCCTCACAGTAAAGTAGGCTAAAAGTCCAAATTCAGGGCGTCAGCTCCGGGGGAAGGCTTTCTCTCTCTGTCGGCCTTCTCATCAATGTTCCCCCGGACTAGGAGCTTCTCCATGCAGGAACCCTGGATCCAAAGGATGCGCGCTGCTCCTGGCACTGCTTTCTTGGTGATATGAGGTACCCAACTCTCTGCTTGCTTCCCTTTCCTTTTATCTCTTGAGAGATAAAAGTTGGTGCAGGCCACATCCCAGGGAAACTCCCTTTACATTGGATCAGGGATGTGACCTGGGTAAGGGTGGTGTTACAATCACACTCTAATCCTCTTCAACGTAAAATTACAGTCACAAAATGGAGGACAACCACACAATACGGGGAATCATGGCCCAGCCAAATTGATACACACATTTTTGGGGGGACACAATTCAATCCATGACAATAAGAATTCTATAGGACATGTGATATAAACGTAGATTCCAGGATTCTAGAAGGTGTGATACAGGAGACCCAGAAACCCGCATTTTTAACAAGCAGCCAGATGGATATGATGTAGATGGTCCACAGACCCAGTTTTAAGGAATGAATAGGGAGCAGGCAAGTGTGGGTGAGATGGGGTAGGCAGGGAATGGTAGGTTCCAGGTGGATTATCTGTGGATGTGGAGCCGACTTGTGAGTATATCATGAGTGGCCAGTCCAGAGGCAGGTAGAAACCTAAAGACAGGATGTAGCACCAACAGTCAGGGTAGTGACAGAAGCAATTCTCCTTAGAAGTTGAGATTAAGGTCAGGGGGCATGGCCCCCAGACTTTCTGTCAACCCAGCACTAAAACCATTCCTGAGGCCAACTCTTCAGACAAAGATTAGACTGGATTATGGGAAATAAAATGATACTCGTAAAGTGTGTGCTTCTTAGCTCAAGTAGATACATGAAACTAAATGGGCAGCTCCTGTC
>NW_004443969.1:5729457-5739447 GCF_000243295.1 Trichechus manatus latirostris
GAAATCAGGGGTGGAAAGCAGGAGTGTGCTGTCACAGTACAGGGAGAGCAATTAGGGTCACATAACAATGTATGTATAAATTTTTGTATGAGAGACTAACTTGAATTGTAAACTTTCACTTAAAGTACAACAATTAAAAAAAAAAAAAGGTCAGGGGCCTTTCATAAAACAAAACGAGACTAAATGGGCCCACCAGCTCAGGGGCAGGGATGAGAAGGCAGGAGAGGACGGGAAAGCTGGTAATAGGAACCCAAAGTCAAGAAGCGGAGAGTGTTGACATGTCATGGGGTTGACGACCAATATCACAAAACAATATGTGTATTGTTTTGTGAGAGACTTGTTTGCTCTGTAAACCTTCATCTAAAAATACAATACAAAAGAAAGTAATAACCTAATAAAAATATTATCACTAAAAGAAAAAAAAATAAAGGGGCCTTGATCTTCTTTGAGAAGCAGGAGGCAAGCCTATCTGATGAGGAAGAGTTGCAAGCTTGAGAAAAGCATAGGCAATAATCAGGATGCTGCAGGAAATGCAATGCTTGTAGAGCAGCTATTTCAGAACAGTAAGTGTAAATATTTTATCTTGATTTCAATATTGACTTCACGTGTAGCGAATCTTTGGATGGGGGTAATGTGAATAAGATGATGTGGAAAGTTCCAAAGAATTTAAAAAAGTGCTAACCAAAATCTACCACATAAATTTGTTTTTGCATTAGGCCAGTAGGGGGCGAAACAGTAGTACATATGCTGATAGTCGGCTCAGCCTCCTCGACTGAGTATTGGCAGCTCCTGTTGAATAGGACTATTAACCAAATGTAAAGTGCAGAATTTGGGGAGCTTCATTTATTTCTTTTATAGCCATGAACCGAACTTTTAACATCTTTCTTTAATTATTAAGGCATCCATTTTTTTAAACTGCCAATTCCTATAGTCAAAAAGAAATTAATTCTGTAGAGTTTAAAGGAATTATTACCCCTTGTTTATTGACTTCGCTTTTGACATAGACATTAGAACAGAGAAAAGACTGAGAGAAGAGAAAATCGCATCTATAGGGTGACTTCGAGAAGTGGAAATTCTGAGTCAAAGGTGTGGGCTTCCCAACTTTGTCAGATGCTCCCCAGTTGCCTTCCAGAGAGATTGTACCAATTTACCTTTGCACCAATAATGCAACACTTGTAGAGCAGCTATTTCAAAACATTAAGTGTAAATATTTTATCTTGATTTCAATATTGCCTTCACATGTACCTAATCTTTGGGTGGGGGTAATGTGAATAAAATTTTGTGGAATGTTCCAAAGAATTTTTTTAAAAAAGCGTTAACCAAAATCTACCACATAAATTTTTTTGTTTTTTTATTAGGCCAGCAGGGGGCGATACAGTAGAATGTCTGTTGATATTCTTTGTCCAGTGGGTTACTGGTCTTTTAATTACTGATTTGTAGGAGCTCTTTTTATGGCGCCAGTCAAAATGTTCAGTTAACAATGGAGTTAAACAAATTGTGCATTTCAACAGATGTTTAAATGATGAGTGGCCTTCAGAGCACTCACTTCTCAAACCTGCTCACTAGGTCCACATAACCTGTTGAAACATGTCTCAAATTACTGTTTTAAAATCACTTTGCGAAGTCTGCTGTGTAAAATTGTTCGCCTCAAGAGTGCCAAATTTCTTTCCTTCTATAGTTCATTTCATCGTGGAGAAAAGCAGGGAATTAAATGGTGACAAATCAAGTGAATGTAGGAACTGGCATATTTTTGTTGTTAGCTGCTGTCAAGTCAGCCCCCAACTCATGGCGATGGAAGGAAATGCTGCCCTGTCCTGCGCCATCCCCATGACCAGATATGACCGTTGTGATCCATAGGGTTTTCACTGGCTCATTTTAAGTAGATTGCCAAATGTTATTTCCTAGTCCATCTTAGTCTGGAAGCTCTGCTGAAACCTCTTCAGCATCATAGCCACATGCAAGACTCCGCTGACAGACGTGTGATGGCTGTGCTTGAGGTGCACTGGCCAGGATCAAGGCTGGGCTTCCCTATGGAAGGCGAGAATTCACCACTGAACCTCCATTGGCCTTTGGTACTTTTTTACTGGTCTCAAATTACCAAGTGACTGGTGTGTACTCAGGTTCCCCACTGCTCAAACTGGAATACTTTCAGAGAATGCCCTAGAGGTGCTGGACTGTGAGAACTGGTTGAGATTGAACAGGCTTTTGAGTGAAGATCATCACGAAATCCCAGGCATTGATATCCCCTCCACTACCAGGCAAGTATTCCTCAGAAATGAGATAACATCCTTTTTTTTTTCTTTGTAATAGCTTTATGAGGTAAAATTCACCCACTTAAAGTATACAGTTCAGTGGTTTTTAGTATATTCATGGAGTTGTGCAACCATCAGCACAGTCAATTTTAGAACTTTTTCATCACTTTTAAAAGAAACCCTGCATCCTTTCCCTGTTATTCCCCAAGTCCCTATCCCCTCTCTCCATTTAGCTCTAAGCAGCCTACTTTCTCTCTCTATATATTTGCCATTTCTGGACATTTTATATAAATGGAATCATACAATAAGTGTTTTTTGTGGTTGGATCTTATCACTTAGCATAGTGTTTTCAAGATCCATCCATGTTTTGGCATTTATCAGTACTTCATTCCTTTTTATGGCCAAATAATGTTGAATATTGCCACATTTGTTTATCCGTTCATCAGTTGATGAGCATTTGGGTTGTTTCTACCTTTTGGCTGTTGCAAATAATGCTGCTATGAACATTTGTGTACAAATTTTTGTGTGGCCATTTATTTTCATTTCTTTTGGGTACATATGGAGGAGTGCAGTTGCAGGGTGAAATGGTATCTCTATGTTAACTTTTTGAGGAACTTGTCAGATGATTTTCCAAAGTGGCTGCACCATTCGATACACCTGCTAGAAATGTACGAGGGTTCCAGTTGCTCCACAACCTTGCCAACACTTGTTTCCCGCCCCACTCCCCTTTTCTTAAATTATAGTCATCCTAGTGGGTGTGAAGTGGTATCTCCTTGTGGTTTTGATTTACATTTCCTTGATAACTAATTATGGGATGTAGGTGTCCTTGAAAAGAATAAACCTGCCTAGCAAATTCATAGCTGTCTTTTAGCCTGGAGAACTCAGACAGAGATGACAACCTTACCACTGATGATCCACATGGTAAGCATATGTTTTTTCATGTGCTTATTGGTCATTTTGTATATCTTCTTTGAGAAATGTCTGTACACGTTCTTTGCCCATTTTTAAATTGAGTTCTTTGCCTTTTTGTTGTTGAGATGTATGAGTTCTTTATATATGCTGGGTACTAGATCCTGTTCAGATACCAGATATATGGTTTGCAGATATTTTCTTCCATTCTGTAGGTTGTCTTTTCACTTTCTTGATAGTGTTCTTTGATGCACAAAAGTTTTTGATTTTGATGAAGTCCAATTTATCTATTTTTTTTCTTTTGTTGGTTGTGCTTTTGGTGTCATATCTAAGAATCTGTTGCCAAATTTAAAGTCATGAACATTTATCTCTATGTGTTCTTCTGAGTTTTATAGTTTTGGCTCTTATATTTAAGTCCTTGTTCCATTTTGAGTTAATTTGTTATATCGTGTGGGGTAAGGGTATATCCTTTTTTAAAAATCCATGTTATAGGTTAAAAAAATAAGCCAAACCCTGTGAAAGGCAGTATGACAGTATCTATTACAAATGCATATCCCTTCCAATTCCACTTGTAGGAATTTATCCTACAGATAAGGATGTATTTATAAGAGTATTCATTGCCACATTTCTTTTTTCCTTCTTTCCCTCTATCTTCTTTTCTTTATTATTATTATTGTAATAGCAAAACATTCCAAAGAACCCCAATGTCCATCAGTGGAGGCTGTTAAATAAAGTATGGAACATCCATGTAATGGAATACTGTGTGGTTGTGAAAAAGAATGAAGCTCTCTATACGCTGACTTGGAAAGCTCTTCAGAAAATATTGTTCAATGAAAAAAATCGGAGCTTAGTACATATTTTTTGTGAGAAAAAGGGCACAAAAAGAATATATATGCATATTCCTTATATATGTGTGTAAAGAAGCTCTGCAAGAATTCACTAGAAACCAAGAATAGATTCCTATGAGGCAAGCAGGCACTGGGTGCAGGGGCAAGTGAGGGGGAGATGTTCCTGTCCTTATTCGGATTACTGCTTCCGAATGAAAATATATACCAAAAAATTGGATAAACATAAATTAAAAAAAAAAATTTAAGTATCTTCTGCAGAAGAATGAAGGGGGTGAGATAAGAAAGCCACATTGTCCTGGATGTTGCACATATTTTTTTCCCAGGTGAAACACAAGCATTTTGTTACCTGGTTTTCTTGTGACTAATAACACACTACACAGTCACACTACTGCTAGTTGAGGTTAAGAGTTGTGGTCTGTGGTCATGGAGCAAAGCAGCAAACTGGTCTCCAGGATGCTGAAGTAACAGTCCTGGCCTCATTCACGTGGTATTCTGAATGAGCTAACATCCACAGGAAGGTGTACACCTCAGGGAGTCAAAAGGGAAAGACTATTCTAGAAGCCCTCTCGCTGAAAGAACACAACCTGTACAAATACACAGTTTCATTGTTTTACCAGTTATGTTCTTGACACCAAATCACTGACATTCCTATCCCTAGGCAACGGGATGTAGGTGTCCTTGGAAAGAATCATCCCGCCTAGCAAATCCATCGCTGTCCTTCAGGCTGGAGGACTGAGACTGAGATGGCAGCCTTACCACTGACGACCCACGCAGGCTAACGTCAGTGGCTGTTTTGGAGTATTGCTCTTGTCTTTAAAGTTCCTCAAGTTGTCTCTTGGCAATTTTTTTCTCAACCCTTTTTTTAAAATGGTTGCTGCAGTTGTAGCTTGTCTTTGATGAAAGAGTGCTCTCTTCTTGAATGTAAAATTCTCCAGTGAAAATATATTTCCCCTTTCTCACTCCCGTGGTTATCACTGCGGCAATTGCAAGACTGGCCCCAGACGTCTAAACTTGAGCAAGAAGTCTAAAAACACACAGAGGTCACTGTGTGCACATTTAACAGTTTCGGTGTGTCAGACCAGAAGATCCGCGTTTGCACTCAATTCTACTGCAAATGGAGCTGGCATTCTAGGAGTAAATGTCTTACATTAGAAAGACTGAGGCAGCCACTGTGAAGAAGGTGAGCCAGATTCCTTCTGTTTTCATCCTCCCTTGAGCATGAACCAAAAATATTGATTCCACATGTGGGAACCTGTGAAGAACGAGTCCTCAGTAAAGTGACTAGGGGAGGAGGAAGAAAGAAGAGAATCTCAGCATAATAAAGTCAAGCCTGAGAAAGAAAAAAAACTCCAGCAAAATGAGAGACAGTGATCTGAAAAATATAATACAAATAAATGCTGCAGAGTCCCCCTCTAACTCTGGAGAAAAATATATCTTCAAAAGACGTACTCCAGAGTGAAACTGAGTCGCCAGAGAAGCTTCTGACAAATTAATGGATTCTTTAGAAAGCCTAGGATGAGTGGGAACAGTTGTAACTAGAGGCTGAGGGATGGTCGTCTAGCTAAGCCCGAAGATGTTGACCTTTTTCATGACAGAAACACTGGTTACCCTCCAATTGCGATGCTGTTGGGACAGGAGCCTCAGCCACATCACGGGCTCCCTGGAGCTGGGATGGCCCTTCAGAATTGTCCCCCACTGAGGCAAGGCCAAATCTTTGTTTCCCTGTATGGCCTAGTTGCTGGATGTGGGCTGTACTGGGGAAGGAGTGTCACCCTGAGCAGGCAGCTGAGTCCTCAGCAGGTAGCACTCCCAGCAGGTAGGAAAGTGAGTGGCTCGGCTCTGAGGCAAACTCTAGGTGGCAATCTGCAGCATCCTCTACAATGTACAAGCTGGCTTGTGCTTTCCTAGATGCACATGAATTTCAGGTGATTCCAATGTACCCCTGATGAGGACCACTGTACTAGCCCCTTGGGGTAGCTCTGGGAGCCAATGACAGTGGCTGTCCTTTATTACCTAATATAGCCCATGCACACTGAGAGGAGTCAGGTGGGTATAGATCAAAATAGCTGAAGAGGGTTAAAACTGAAATGCTATTAATAGTGCATGCAGTTTGAACGTGAATTTTGCCTTAAATACTAGGGAATTCCTACAATCTAATTGTGGGGAAAATGTATATAATCCTGTGGATTCCAGGCTTTGGAGAGTTGATCAGTTTAATATTATTAATAGTATTACTATGTGTGATATACTTTATTAATACATCACATGCAAAAAAATACACAGTCCTAAACGTACAGCTTGATAAATTTTTACTTAGTGAATACACCCATGTGTCCAGCACCCAGATCAAGAAAGAGAACTTTACCATACCCCAGAAACCCTCTCATGCCCCCTTCCAGTCCCTACCCTCTGCTCAGGGTCACCGCCATCCTGACCTCTTCTACCATAAGTTAGTTTGCTTGCTCTTGAACTTGACATACACGGATTTGTACAGTGTGTGGTCTTTTGTGGTGGCATTTTTGGTTCAACAATGTTTTGGTGAGAGTCATCCATGTTGTTATGTATGGGTGTAATCCATTTGTTCTCTTTGCTGGATGGCTTTACATTGTAGATATTCCACAATTTATTTCTCCATTCTACTACAGATGGACATTTGGTTGTTTCCAGTTTGGAAACATAATGAATATTTATGCTATGAACATTCTTGTATTTATCTTTTACTGAACATATATATACATATATATATATGCATTTCTGTTGAATATATTATCTAGGAATAGAATTGATGAACCATGCATACATATATGTTTAGCTTTAAGAGATACTGCCAAACAGTTTTCCAAAGTGGTTGAGCCAATTTACACGCTCACCAACAGTATATGAGAGCTCTAGTTGCTTCACGTCTTACCGCCGTGTGGTATTATTTTTAAAGGTTAGCTATTCTGGTGGGTTTGTAGTGGTATCCCATTGTGGATTTTTTTTTAACAGTTTTATTGTGTTATAATTGATACAATAAACTACACATTAAAGTGGACAATATGTTTTGACAAATGTATATGCTTAGAAAACCTTTGCCATAGTCAAGGTAATAAAATACCCACATGCCCCAAAGTTCCCTTTGGTAATCCCTCCTCACCACCCTCCATGCCCTGAACCCCGTTTGCAGGCCCCAGACAACCACTGATCTGTTTTCTATCACTATAGATTAGTTTCTATTTTGTAGAATTTTTTATAAATACAGGCATATAGTCTATACTCTTTTTTGAGGGAAGGGTCTGGCTTGTTTCACTCAGTGTAATTATTTTGAGATTCATCCACATTGTTGCAGGTATCAATGGCTTATTCTCTTTTAATGCTGAGTACTATTCTACTGCATGGATGTATCGTAATTTGTTTATCCATTTACCTATTGATGGACATGTGGGTGGTTTTCAGCATTCAGCTAAATAAAGCTGCTATGAACATTCATGTACTAGGCTTTGTGTGGACATATGCTTTCATTTCTTTTGGGTAAGCATCTAGGAGTGGAACGGATACCATGGTGGTTTTAATTTGCATTTCCCTGATGACTAATGAAGCTTAGCATTCTTTTAATGTTTATTGGATATTTCCCCCAAATGACTGTTTTTCTATTGGGCTGTCTGAGCAAAACCTTCTTTGTGGTATGATGTCATGGATTTATATTTATTGACATGTAAAGATGTCCACAATATAGTGAGAAGAAAGTAAAGCTGGTAATGATTATATTTCAGCTTGTTTAATGTAATCATATTTTTATTTATAATTATATAAACTTGAAGGAGAATACCTATTAACCGTAGCTCTCTCTCTGGTTGGGAAGATTATGAATACTTTTAACTTCCTACTTTAAAGCTATCCTTATTTGCTATTATCTAAATTTGTTTTAATAACAATCATGGATTACTTTTATAATCCAGAAGAACAATAAAGCTGTTTTCATTTAGAAACCATCAAAACCCAAACCGAAACAGAGCCTCGTCATCATGTGCTACTTTGGCTCACCCTCTTCCCATCTGGAGCAACACAAGGCACTGAGGAAAAGCGTCCTCGCTGGGCGTGGTTTGAGAGTTTGGGTTAGGAGAAGAGAGTGTAAAAATGAAGGATAGCCTTTATTGCATAACAGCCATGTGCTCCCTCCCATCCCGCTGAGCCCAGGAGATGATTGGGCCATAAAAACTGGGTAATTACTTAAATTGCCTCTTCTTTGTAGGAGTGAACTTTCCCAGAGCCATCAACTGGGCTTATTTGGTCTGATTACTGGAGCCCTGCTGTGAGCTGGGATGAGGCAAGCACATTATTACACTGTGCAAGTGTAATGCTTTTGTTTACATTTTTCAAGGCTAACAGAGCAACTTCCAGTCTTACCTCACCCAGAGTCCCACCAGAACCGGGACCAGGAAACTTGTCGTGACATCGGCCTCCCTCTCTTCTTCCCATTTCATTCAGTTTGATCCTTGTTGTTGTTAGTTGCTGTTGAGTCGATTCAGACTCATGGTGACGTCATGTGCTACAGAGTAGAACTGTTCCGTAGGGTTTTCTTGGCTGTAATCTTTATGGAAGTAGATTGCCAGGCCTTTCTTCCATGGTGCTACTGGTGGGTTTGAACTGCCAACCTTGAGGTTAGTAGTCAGCTGCAAATGATTTGTGCCACTAAGAACCTTTATTTAGTCCTACTGACTGTAAACTGAACCAAAAAGAAAAAACCCGTTGCTGTCGAGTTGATTCCAACTCATGGCAACCCTATAGGACAGAGCAGAACTGCCCCATAGGGTTTCCAAGCCTGTAAATCTTTACCAAAGCAGACTGCCACATCTTTCTTCTGAGGAGCGGATGGTGGGTTCGAACCACCGACCCTTTGGTTAGCATCCAAGCACTTAACTGCTCCTTAATTGTAAACCAGAAACATAAAATCAAACCAACTGACCAACATACAGCATTTAAAAAATTTTGAAACAATTTCAATTTTAGACAAAAGTTGCAAGTGTAGTACAAAAGACTTTTTTTCCTGAAGAATTTGAGAGTAAGTTGAACACGATTTTCCATCACTCCAAATACTTTACTATTTCCTACAAAAAAGAGACATTTTTCTTCAGAACCACAATACAGCATCAAAACTAGGAAATTAACATTGACACATTACAGCCACCCAAATGTGAATTTCTTCAATTGTCACGATAATGTCCTTTATAGCAAAAAGATCCACTTCAGAGGCACAACAGTTTTTGATAACTGCATTGAAGACCTGCATTGAAATGAGTAGCCATTGGCCAGGCCTTCGTGCCACCACCCCAGGCCTCCTCACCCGCCATTCCCTCCAAAGGGAGGAAGAGTAGGAGACTGTCTTTCACCCGTTTTCTATTGGGCTGTCTAAGCAAAGGCTTCTTTGTGGTATAATGGCATGGATTTATATTTATTGATGTGTAAAGATGTCCACAATATAGTAAGATGATGCTTGCTCTTGAGGTGCACAGATAATAGGAAGAGGGCCGAGATGTCATTTCCCCACAAACGAGGGCTGACTCAGCATGGGGAAGCAGGCTGGAGACTGGATATGGGCCAGAGAATCCTCTCCCGGGACAACACCCTGGGAATGTCAGCAAAGCCGCACACCAAATTCCCCATCTCCGCCTTTTCATCGTTTCTATGTATCTCTCTTTCCCTTCTCTCCCCTCCCCCCGTAACTTCTACTTTCTTTTTTACTGCCCTCTCTTTGTTTTCACAGCTTTTCCATCATTCTGCTAAACTCTGTTTCCTTTACAATTGTTTCCTTAAGAAAACCCAGGGAATATTAAAAGTTGTTACCTATTAGAGGGCAGGGTGACGGAGAAGAGGAAGAAGACTTTCTTTTTTTTTTCTTTTTCTTTTTTTTTTTTAATTGTACTTCAGGTGAAGGCTTACAGAACAAATAGTTTCTCATGAAACAGTAGTACACATATTGTTTTATGACATTGGTTAACAAC
>NW_004443969.1:5739833-5781901 GCF_000243295.1 Trichechus manatus latirostris
GAACCCTCTGCTGTGATCCTGGTCAGAGCAGTCAGTGGTGGTAGCCGGGCACCATCTAGCTGTACTGGACTCAGTCCGGTGGAGGCCTTGGTAGCTGTGGTCCATCAGTCCTTCGGACTAATCTTTTCCTTGTATCCAGAACAAGACTTTCTTTATATAGCTTTTACTATTGTCTTGATTTTTAAAATCATATTAATATATTAAACCAAGACTCATTGCCATGTTGAGTCAATTCCAACTAATAGCAACCCTACAGGACAGAGTACAATTGCCCCATTGGGTTTCCAAGGAGCAGCTGGTGGATTCCAACTGCCAACCTTTTGGTTAGCAGCCAAGCTCTTAACCACTGTGCCACCAGGGCTCCTAAAAAACCAAATCTGTTGCCGTTGAGTAGATTCTTACTCATAGCGACCCTATAATGTATTACCTTCTTAAAAAGACACTATGCGATAACAGCAAAACAAAACTAAAACCAAAATGTTCCGTGGTACATCCTAAACCAAAACCAAACAAATTGCCTTTGAGTCAGTTCCAATTCTTGTGACACCATGCGTGTCAGAGGAAGAACTGTGTTCCATAGGATTTTCAGTGGCTGATTTTTTTGGAAATAGATCACCGGGCCTTTCTGAGTGGAGTCGAACCGCCAACCTTTCAGTTAGTAGTCAAGCGCTTAACTAGTTATTTGTGTCACTTCTAAATAAATCTGTTTTAAGGGGTTAGACTAGTTTGTTGCCTCGTGCTGTGTTTCTGTGCAGGTTTGCAACCACTCCGTCTGACCTGGAACGTAAGGTAAAGGAAGGCAAAGAGGAGATGGTTGTTTTTTTTTTTTAAGCTCTGTGGCTATCTCTGTTCTAACTCTTCTTCCTCAGGTTCTTCCGGAATGGATGTTCATCCACCCTCCTGATTTCAGCTCTGTGGGTGATTTCACAATCTGGATCCTTCAAACAGTCATCTCTCTGAGCTCCAGGATTGCCTTTCCAATTCCTATCAGATTCCTCAAACTCAACCAAATTATTATTAATATTTTATACTCTCTTTAGAGCAGCTCAGCTTACCAACTACTGACATGAAAATCTGTGCTACTTTGCTATTCCTCCTTGTCTTTCACCCTCCCTCCCAAGCTTTAGCAAATTGTTAATCATGCCTTTAAAATGTTGCTTTTATCTTCCCATTCCTACATCATATGGTTCTTCAGTATTTACTAAACAGACATTAATTTTTTCTATTTCTATTCTAGTCCTTGTTTCATTTTTAATTTATTTAACAGCTTTATTGAGATATAATTTACATAGCATAGAATTCACCCAGGATAAACGTGCAGGTCAGTTATTTTTGTAAATTTCTAGAGTTGTGCAGCCATCACCACCATCTAGTTTTAGGACATTTCCATTAACTCAGAAAGTTCCCTTGTACTCGTTCGCAGTTATTTTTCGCTCTCACTCTTGGCCTTAGGCGACCATTGCTCTGCTTTTTGTTTCTATAGATTTGCCTTTGCTACAAATTTCATGGAAATGGAATCATGCAATATATAGTATTTTGTGTCTGGCTTCTTTCATAATGTCTTAATGTTTTTGAGGTTTACCCATGCTGTGGGATCAGTTGTTTGCTCCTTTTTATTGTTGGCTAGCATTCCATTGTATGAATATATCACCAATTGATAGGTATTTGTATTGTTTCCAGTTTTTGCCTGTTATGAATAGTGCCACTTAAAACATTCCTATAAAAGTTTTTGTATGGATTTATGTCTTTATTTCTTCAGTAGATACTCGGGGTGGAATTGCTGGGTCATTTGGTAAGAATATGTTTAACTTTTTAAGATACTGCCAAACTATTTTCCAAAGTGACTATCTCACCAGCACATCCTTTGCCAACACTTATTATCAATTATTGTCATTCTAGTGGGTACATAAAGGAGTCCTGGTGGCAGCTAACTGAAAGGTCGGCGGTTTGAACCTACCACCTGCTCCTTGGGAGAACGATATGGCAATCTGCTTTCATAGACGTTTAAAGCCTTGGAAACCCTATGGGGCAGTTCTGCTCCATCCTGTAGGGTCACTATGAGTCAGAATTGACTTGATGGCAGTGGGTTTGGTTTTAGTGATTACATAGTGAGTGGCATCTTATTATGATTTTAATTTGCATTTCCCAAATGATTAGTGATATCGAATGTCTTTTCGTGTGCTTATTAGCTATTCATATATCTTCTTTGGTGAAATGTCTACAAAAAGCTTTTGCACATTTTTAAGTTGCCTTCTAATTATTAAGTTATAAGAATTCTTTGTATGATCTGGGTACAAATCCAATATATGATTTGCAAATATTTTCTTCCAGTGTGTAAAAATGATGTGGCAGCAGCATCTGGCTTCTTCGTCTGATTTCACAAGGGGGAAGGAGAATCAAGATCATCATCATCATCCCAAAGCTGATTCCTATGAGGTGGAAGTCAAACATAACTCCGCCCTCCAAACTTTTTACCAATTCTGACATGAGCCATCCCTCCCACAGCACTCTCTACTTCTCTTGTTTGATAATTCATTGCAATGGACACACAGAATCCACAGACAATACTCACAATTATGGAGTTTATTAGGGAAGTAACAGGTTACAATTCAGGATCAGGAATGACTCAGGATATAGTTTTTCAATCAGGCCAGCTTCTTCTTGGCCATGCCTGCAGGTAGGCCTCTTTCTGGCCCTCGGCTTCACCTCTGCCCTGCTCAGGCAAGTGTTACAAAGCTCTTTTGCTCCTCCAGTAAGTGCCCAGAGGCACCCTACTCCTCCAGTAAGCCTCTGCCTGAAGGTGCTCAACTCTCTCGCTCTGTGGATCGGCACACCCAGTATAGTTGCCTTGCTCCGTGGGCCAGGAAGCCCACTGTACTGACTGCCACTGTTTCTCTGCTGCTGCTTCTCACTGTCTTGTGCCATCTGCAGTGTTACAGCTCTGTCTCCTGGCTGTTGGAGGTTCTCAGTACAGGGACCCCAGGTCCAAAGAATGCACTCCACTCCTGGCTCTTCTTTCTTGGTGATAATGAGGTCTCCCCTTTCTGCCTAGGTGATGGCTCATTTTAAGCCTGGCAGGATGGCAAAACTGACAAATCCCCTTGTTAAGGTTCCATACACCTAATTTGCATGGTCTTACCCACACCAGGGTGCCAAATACCTTATTTGCATCATTAGCAAGCTGTCCAATCCCCTTGGTGGGCCAAAAGCACCTTATTTGCATAGTCCCACCCAGTCATTTTGTGGGAGTCACAAGACCATGCATGGCTAGAAGGGCCATATTAAGTAATTCACTACATTGCACAGTGTATCACTTATCTTTTTTTTCTTAATGGTGTGTTTTGAAAAGCAAAAGTTTTAAATTTTGATGAAATCTAATTTATCAATATTTTCTTTTATGGATTATGATTTTGGTGTTATATCTAAGAGATTTTTGTCTATCCCATGGCCACAAAGATTTTCTTCTGTTTTCTTTTATAAGTTTTATAGTTTTAGCTCTTACAATTAGGTCTGTGATGCTTTTTAAATTAACTTTTGTGTATGATGTGAGGTAGGTCCAAGTTCATTTTTTGCATGTGGATATCCAATTGTACCAGCAACATTTGTTGGAAAGACTATCTTTTCTCCAGTGAATTGTCTGGATGCCTTTGTCAAAATCAATTGTCCATAAATGTAAGGTCTTATTTCTGGACTCTCTATTCTGTTCCATTTATCAATATGTCCATCCTTATGCCAATACCACACTATCTTGATAACTGTAGCTTTATAGTAAGTTACCAGTTGAAATCAGGTGTGTGAGCCCTTCAGTTTTGTTTTTCTTTTTCAAACTTGTATTGTCCATTCTAAGTCCTTTGCATTTCCGTATAAACTTTAGAATCAACTAGATAATTGCTACAAGAAAAAAAAACTGCTGGGCTTTTGATAGGGATTGAATTGCATCTATAGATCAATTTAGGGGGAATTACCATCTTAACAGTATTGAGTTTACCATCCATGAATCTGGTATATTTTCCCATTTATTTAGATCTTTAAAATTTCTCTCAGCAATGTTTTGATGTTTTCAGTGCATGGGTCATATACTTATTTTTTAAATTTTTCTCTAATGTTTCATTCTTTATGTTGATATTGTGAATGGAATTTTTTTCTTAATTTCATTTTGAGATTGTTTGTTGCTAGCACATAGAAATACAATTTATTTTTGTATATTGATCTTGTATCCTGGAACCTTGCTAAACTTACATGTTAGTTCTTGTAGATTTTTTTTTGTAGATTCAATTAAATTTTCTACATAGATAATAATGTCTTCTATGAAAAGACAGTTTTACTTCTTTCTTTCCAATCAGGATGCCATTTATATCATTTTCTAGCCTTATTCCTGGCTACAACCTTCACTAAAATGTTGAATAGAAGTGGTAAGAATGGACATCTTTCTTGTTACCTATGTTAGGGGGAAAGCTTTCAGTCTTTCACGATTAAGTACAATGTAGCTGTAGGTTTTTTTTTGTAGAAGCTCTTTCTCAGTTTGAGGAAGGTCCGTACTATTTCTAATTTGTGTAGAGTTTTTATCATGAATGGATGTTGGATTTTATCAAATGCTTTTCCTGTAACTGTTGAGATGATCATGTGGTTTTTGTCCTTTATTAATATGGTATATAACATTAATTTATTTCCAAATGTTAAACCAATCTTACTTTCCTGAGGTAATTCCCACTAGGTCTTGATGTGCCATTTAAAAAAAAAAGTTTCTGGATTTGGTTTGCTAAATTATTTTTAAAGGATTTTTGCATTTATTTTCATAAGAGATATTGGTCGCAGTTTTCTCTGCTTATAATTTTCTTATTTTGCTTTGGTATCTGGATAATAACACTGGCCTCATAGTATGAGGTGGAAAGTGTTTCCTCCTTACGTATTTTCTGAATGAGTTTGTGTGGGATTGGTACTATTTCTTCCTTAAACATTTGATAAAATTGACCACTAAAGCCATCTAGGCCTGGGCTTTTCTTTTTGAGAATATTTTAAGTTCGATTTCTTATTTGTTATCAGTCTTTTCATATTTTTTATTCCTTGTCAGTTCAGTTTTGGAAGTTTATATCTTTCTGGAAATTTATCCATTTCATTTAAGTTGTATAATTTGTTGGCATAATGTTGTATATAATGTTCTCTTATAATTCTTTCAATTTCTGCAGGGTCAGTAGTTGTATCACTTTACATTCCTGGTTTTGGTGGTTTGTATCTTCTCTCTTTTTTCTTTTCTTTGTCAGTCTAGTGAAAGGTTTATCAACTTCATTCATCTTTTCAAAGAACAACTTTTTTTTTCTTTTTTTTATTGTACTTTATATGAAGGTTTACAGAACAAATAGTTTCTCATTAAACAGTCAGTACACATACTGTTTTATGACACTGGTTAACAACCCCACCACATGTCAACACTCTCCCTTCTCAACCTTGGGTTCCCTGTTACCAGCTTTCCTGTCCCCTCTTGCCTTCTACCTTGTCCCTGGGCTGTTGTGCCCCATTAGTCTCGTTTTGTTTTATGGGGCTGTCTAATCTTTGGCTGAAGGGTGAACTTCCGGAGTGACTTCAGTACTGAGCTAAAAGGGTGTCTGGGGCCATACTTTTGGGGTTTCTCCAGTCTCTGTCAGGCCAGTAAGCCTGGTCTCTTTTTGTGAGTTCGAATTTTATTATACATTTTTCTCCAGTCAAAGAACAACTTTTTAGAAAGTAATTTATTTTATTTTTGTTGTTGTTGAAAATATACACAGCAGAACATACACCAATTCAACAATTTCTACATGTACAATTCAGTGATATAGATAACTTCTTCAAATTGTGTAACCATTCTCACACTCCTTTTCTGAAATTTTCACTGCCCCCTAAGCTTCCTATCTAACCTTTTGAGTTGCTCTTGTCAATTTAATTACATATAGATAGTTCTTTAAAGAGCACAATGCTCAGGGAAGATATTCTTTACTAATTAAGGTAAACTATTGTTTGATTTAAAGAATACTACTGGGGATATTTTTGGTTTAAGGTTTAAAGATTATCTCAGACCAATAGTTTTGGGGAATTAGTTAGCCTCAATAGCTCCAGAAAATTTGGCCTCAATAGCTCCAGAAAATCTGAATTCTGTGAAAGTTTGAGATTCTGTTACACATCATCCCCCTTTTGATCAGGATTTTTATAGAATCTTTGATCAAAATGTTGAGTAATGATAGCTGGGCACCATCCAGTTCTTCTGGTCTCATGGCAAAGGAGGCAGTTGTTCATGGAGGCAATTAGCCACGCACTCCATTTCTTTCTTCTATTCCTGACTCTCCTTTCTCTATTGCTCCAGGTGAATAGAGACCAATTATTTTACTTTGGATGGCTGCCTGCAAGCTTTTAAGAACCCAGGTACTACATGATGAATTAGGAGGTAGAACAGAAGCACTAAACACAACGTTAGGTCAATTAGGTGGCATGTCCCATGAAACCATGACCCTAAACCTCCAAACAAAGGAACCAAATCCCATGAGGTATTTGGTTGTACATAAACAGACTTAGCAGCTGATCTTTTTTTTGGTAAAAACATATTACATAACATTTGCCAATTCAACTTTTTACAGGTGTACAACTTATTGACATCAGTTGCATTAACTAGCTGTATATCAATTTCCCTCAATCAATGTGAATTTCTCATTACCATAAACTGAAACTCAGTGCTCCAAAAGCAATAACCTCTCTTTCCCCCTCTCTGCCATGCCTGATAATCATTAATAAACTGGTCTCTATACATTTGCCTGTTCTTGTCTTTTCATATAAGTGAGGTCATGAATATTTGTCCTCTTGTGATTGGCTTATATGGCTCAGCCCAATGTCTCCAAGCTCCATCCATGTTGTAACATGTACTTCATTTCTCTTTCTGGCCGAGTAGTATTCCATTGTATGTATGTACCACATTTTGTTTATCCATTCATATGTTGATGGGCATTTAGGTTGTCTTCATCTTTTGGCTATTGTGAATAGTGCTGCAATGAACATTGGTGTACATGGCTGTTCATATTGCTGCTTTCAAGTCCCTTGAGTATATTTGTAGCAACCGAATTGCTGAGTTATATGGTAGTTTTTTGAGGAACTGCCACACTGTTTTCCATAATGGCTGTACCATTTTGCATTCCCACCAGCAATGGATAAGGGTTCCAATTTTCCTACATCCTTGCCAATGTTTGTTATTTTCCTTTTTTGTCTTAGCCATCCTGTTGTTCTTGCATGCTGCTAAGTCAATTCTGACTCATAGGGACCCTGTCTGACAGAGTAGAACTGCCCCATAGGGTTTCCTAGGCTGTAATCTTTACAGGAGCAGACTACTAGGTCTTTTCTCCCACAGAGTGGCTGGTAAGTTCAAATCACTGACCTTTTGGTTAGCAGCCAGAGTGCTTAACCACTGGGCAACCAGGGCTCCTTTTAGCCATCCTAGTGGGAGTGAAGGAGCCATGGTGGCCCAGTGGTTAAAGAGCTCAGCTGGTAACTAAAAGGACAACAGTTCGAATCCACCAGTCACTCCTTGGAAACCCTAGGGGGTGGTTCTACTCTGTCCTATAGGGTCGCTATGAGTCGGAATCGACTTGACAGCAAGATCTGCATCTCTCTGTTGGCTCAAAGAATCAACTTTTGATTTCATTGCTTTTTCCCTGTTGTTTTTTATATCATTGATTTCCACTCAGATCTTAATTGTTTCATTTTGTTTACCTACTTTGGTTTGATTTGCTCTTCTATTTTCTACCTTCTCGAGGTGCAAGCTTACATTATTGATTATAGATCTTTTTTCCTTTCTAATTAAATAATTTAATAAATAATTGAAGGCTCTCTTTGGAGCCCTGGTGGCGCAGTTGTTAAGTGTTTGGTTACTAACCAAAAGGTCAGCAGTTCAAATCCACCAGCCATTCCTTGGAAACCCTATGGAGCGGTTATAGTCTGTCCTATAGGGTCACTATGAGTTGGAATCGACTTGAAGGCAGCAGGTCTTTGGGTTTTGGTTCCTCTTTTGCTTGCCTTCTTTTGTGTTAAACAAATATTTTTTAGTGTGCCATTTTAATTCCTGTTGTATATTAACTACTTTTTTGAGTTATTTTCTTAGTGTTTGCTATAGGATTATTATATATGTTTTAAGTTGTTACAATCTACTTCAGTTTAATATTGACAATTCTGGTAAAATATAGCAAATTTGCTCCAATATAGCTCCATTTCCTGTCCCTTGTTTGTCCTATTGTTGTCATCTATATTTTATCTATATCTGCCATAAATCTAATGGGATAGTGTATAATTATTACTTTGTGTAGTCATTTTTTAAAGAAATTAAGAGAAGAGAAGAAGACCTATCTATATAATCTTTTTTTTTTTTTTAACCTATATAATTATCATTTCCAGTGCTTTTAGTTTCTTTCTGTGGATTCAAGTCACTGGTTAATGTTTTCTTTCAAACTAAAACTCTTTCTTCATTATTTCTTACAGGGAAATTCTGCTAGCAGCAAATTCAGGTTTTTTGTTATTTTAAAAATCTTGGAGTGAGTTTATTTCACCTTCATTTTTGAAAGATAGATTTGCTGGAAATATTGATTGACACTTCTTTTTCCTTTCAGTTCTTTGAATATGCCATTTTCTATTGCCTTCTGGCCTCTGTTGTTTCTGATGGAAAGTCAGCTGTTAATTATGTTGATCTCTTGTATGTGATGAATCATTTTTCTCTTATTGCATTTCAGCAGTTTGACTATGCTGTGTGAATCTCTTTGTGTTTATCCTACTTAGGTTTGTGGGCTTCTTGAATCTGTTCATTAATGGTTTTCATCAAATTTGGGAAGTTTTCAGGCATTTTTTTCTTCAAATATTTTTTCAACCTCTTTTTCTCTGTTCTCTCCTTTAAAAAAAAAAAAAAAACCCAAACCCATTGCCATCGAGTCAATTCTGACTCATAGCGATCCCATAGGACAGAGTAGAACTGCCCCGTAGGGTTTTCAAGGCTATAAAACTTTATGGAAGTAGATTGCCACATCTTTCTGCCATGGAGCAGCTGGTGGCTTCATGCTGCCAACCTTTCGATTGGCAGTCGAGCACTGTAACCACTGCACCATCAGGACTCCTTTGCCCTCTCCTTTAGGACCTCCATTATATGAATATTGCTATTCTCAGAGACACAAGTCTCTGAGGCTGTGCTCATTTTTCTTCAATCTTTTTTTCCTTTGTTCTGTTGAATTGATGATTTCTATTGATTGATCTATCTTCAAATTCACCAAGTTTTTCTTCTGCCATCTCACATCACTCTTGAGCCCATTTTTCATTTTATTATACTATTTAACTCTAGAATTTTATTTGGTTCTTTTTTACTGTTTATATTTTTCTACTGAAATTTGCAATTTTTTAGTCATTATTATCATATTTTTCTCTAATTCTTTTAACATAATTACCTTTAAGTCTTTGTTCATGTTTATATTAGCTTCTTTGACAACTCTGTCTTCTACATGCAACATCTGGGCAGAGTCAGAGTTAGTTTCTACTGATTGCTTTTATTTTTGAATATGTCTCATAATTTTTATTGAAAACTGGACATTTTAGATAATATGCTGCAGCAACTCGAAATTTTCAACCTGAAGTTTTCTTATTGTGACTTTCCTGTACTTAGTTTGTGGAATCTGTCTCCTTTGCAGTATGTGCCCACTGATATCTCTGCTCAGTTTTGTTACATTTTTTTAAAGATTAATAAATTTGATAAATTCTTGCTCGGTTTTTTTATGATTATATATATATGTGCATGTGTGTGTATGTATATATGTATATAAATATGTATATGTATATATATTAGCCTAACATCCTAGGAGTTTCCTCTGCATGTGCATAGCGTAGTCGTCAGGCAATGATTTAGGGCAGGCAATGATTTAGTGCTCATATACGACAAGTCTGTAAGGCTTCCACCCTCTGACAATGGATCTGTGTGGGCTGGGGAGCACATTCAAAGTTCAGCCAGTTATCAAGCCTGCCTTGGCTTTCACTTTATGCCAAACTCTTTCATGTCTTCTCTGCACGTGTGTGCAGTTAGTCAGTTAACCAAGGATGTGTGGGGAGCTTATCTAGCTCTTCCATGTCTCTTTTACTTTCAGGATCTCTCCATAAATTTCTGACTGGTCTGCCACCTCCCCCAAATGAGACCGCAACCTCAGGCTAGCATAGCTGCAGGCTTTCCCAATTCTTTATTGTACTAACTTTGCTACTTTTGCTGACAACTTTACCAGCAAGAGTTTTTGCTCTCTCTCAGAATCAATTCTGTTCCTCTGCTGGTTTTCTCAGCCAGTCCTGCCCTAGTAGTAAAATCTACTGTTCTTGCAGACTGAGCTGGGGTAGGGGATCAGAACTCCCCATGCAAGAAGCCTCAGAGTCCTGCTGTTCTTACCTGAAGTTCAAATAGGTGTTCATAAATAACACTTTTCAATTTATATTTTGCCTTTGGTTGACTTCCAATCCTAAAATAGTTGTTTTTTAAACAATTTTTATGTTTTCTGGTGAGAGGATTTGTCAGCCTTTTGACCACCATAGCTAGAAGTACTACCTCTAATGCCTTTGTGGTTTGGGTTTTTTTTTTTTTAATGTTTAAATCTTTCATCTTCCTGGAGTTTTAATTTTGTATATATTTTGAGATAGGAATCTAGCATTATTTTTCCCCAGACCAGTTGGCAATATTCTAAACAACTTTTGGCTGATTTAATCCAGACTCAGCCTCAGTCTATTTGTGCATATGACTTTTGAATGAGACTAATGTTGTTTGAATATATGAGTATCAATATTTGTACAACTGTGGGAAAAAATGGCATGTGGGTCCTCCAAATAAACTGAATTACCTCCATACATCAAGACAAGGACCAAGCATCCGTATGCAATGGATGAGGTTAGTCACAGAAACCTTCCCAGAAATCACTAATGTTTAGACTGGATTTGTAATAGTGTTGTGTCTGAATTTGTCCCATTTATGACTCTTCGTATTTGGCTTTCACATCCTGTCTATGTCTTTTCCTGTCTCTAACCTCAACCCACCGTTTTGGCTCTAGCTTTTCTACTATCTTGGTGCACTGTTGACAACAATGTAGGGCCCTGAGCATGAGACAATCTAGCAGCTTCTTCTCATCTCCTTGAGCCATGGGCTGTTTGCCCAACTAGGAAGGATGAGGTGGAACTTAGTGCTGATGCTCAGGCTGCACTGGGCCTTCTCCACTCTTTAATCGGCATGTGAAATGATTCCATGTATATCAAGTGTTACTGTGAAGCCAGAGGCAGTACTTGGAATTGTTTTTCCTCTAGAGGGGGTAGGAGGAGCCCTGGTTAAGCACTTGGCTGTAACTGAAAGGTCGGCAGTTCAAACTCACTAGCCGCTCCACTGGAGGAAGATGTGGCAGTCTGCTCCCATAAAAATTTACAGCCTTGGAAACCCTAGGGGGCAGTTCTAATCTGCCCTATAGGATTGCTATGAGTCGGAATCAACACAATGGCAACGGGTTTGAGACAGGATAGGAAGAATGGACTTGCATTGGCACCTTTACTTGTCTTCATTTTGACATCTTTTAAGACCAGTGGCTTTTACATGAACTCAGTGGCCCAGTTCACTCCGACTGTCATGATCTTGCCTAACAGAGCCATCCACAAGAGGCCATAGAGTGTAAAAGAGTGGGTGGCTTTTGAGGCATTTCTCGGATAAGTTTCTGCCTCTGCCTTTTTGAATGGGGTCATTTGGGTTTGCTGATGATGAAAATATAATGCTGGTACAGCTGTTCAGTAAGATAGGATTTGGCTTCTTTGGCTTAATACACTGTTTCATTCCCCAAACTGGACAAATTGTTGAAATCTGGTCAGAATAGGAAGGATTAGCTAAGTCTTAAGTATTCCTAGAAGTAACAAATATTATGATGAGGTTTGTAAATAGGTTGTTACATGATGACCCTGACAAGATTTCCCAAAATCTTACCAGACTGTTACCTTAGACAGACATTATAACTTTGATTGTAACTATTAAGGAACACCAAAAAAAAAAAAAAAAAAAGTTAGTATAGCCTTGGGAAATGGTTAGCATGTCACCAGTTCTGACTTTAGATTAAGCCTACCAAAAATTTACATGCATACATGTATAAAACAGCTTGCACTTGACTACTAACCTAAAGGTTGGAGGTTTCAGAGGCACCTTGGAAGAAAGGCCTGGTGATCTGCTTTTGTAAAGATTACATCCAAGAAGACCCTATGGATCAGTTTTACTCTGTAACACATGGAGTCGCCATGAGTTGAAATCAACATGATGACAATGGGTTTGGTTTTGGTATATATGTAACCTGCCCCTACGAGTGCCAGTAAATTTCCATAGTCCTTAAACTAGCCCAAGCCAGATTTGGTCTGCCCCACAGGCACGGAAGGGCCAGCTGTGACTGCTAACTGACCTCAACAGAGGACGCAGCAACAGGGGGAATGAATCAGAAGAAAAATCATCACCTGGACCCTGTTCAAAGTGAGAGGCCTGACAAGAACCACATCACCTCCTGTTTCCTGGCCGCCTTCTAGAATTTTCCCTCCCCAGTACGCCTGTGCAGCCGCCGTCTTGCTGCCCAAATCACATATAAGCCCTGCTTCCCCGTAGCTCGGGGAGTCGGAGCTGAGGAACTTCCTGCCGGCTTCTTGCTCTGAGCATTGCAGTAAAGTTACTTTCTCAAAGACCAGTGTCCTGATTATTGGCAAGTCTGAGCCAGCCAGACAGAACTCGCCTTCCTGGGTTCGATAACATATATATATATATATATATATGTATTTATATGAAAATTGACTTTGAAAAGTTATTTTCATGACTAAGACTCTTCAGTAGAGGATATTCAGCAGATCACTACAGAATGATGTGGGACCCTCATCTCCTTCTGTAACAATTCTTTGCTTGCCAAGAATTCTCTTAAGCATCATGATTCAACATGAGAATTTTTCCTGAGTGGAAAATGGGCTTCATCTCTTAGGCAGGCAGGTCACCTCTGTAATAATTAGAGATAATATATATAAAACACATGGTACATAACATAATACTCAAAAAATGAGTAGGAGAAATGTCGTTTCATGGTCTCCATCAAGGAAAATAGCGTAAGAAACCTTGAGTATGTAGAATCTGCTTTAATCAAAGTTAACTGGGCAGGGCACCTGGCTTTGGGAAATGGTAGTTATCAATATCGTCATTTCGTGATTATTATTTTTTGATATATGGCTAATGTGAATTAATTTTCAGGGACATGACCCATCCTTAAATGAAATGACAGGGTCAGGTTTCTGACTCTGACAAGCCAAGGCCCAGACAGACCCTAATGCAAGGTCCTCTGACCATAGCACTCCACACTGGGAGCTCAGCCCTACCTGGGCGCCTCAGCTGACTTTTACCAGTTACACCGTCGTGGGAGTCAGCTATCTGCTACTGTGGGGACTTCTGTGGGATGCAGTAGACCTACTGAGGGGCAGAGTTTTTGACACCCTTTGTTTGGGCTAGAAGAGTATCTATGGCTGCCTAGTAGGGCAGTATTGCAGAGGGTGGCACAAATGTTTTGAGGTTGGGATCTGGCCCAGTCATTTCCTAGCTTCAGGCCTCTCATCTGTAAAACAGGGATGATGGTACCTTTAAGGGTTTTTGTGAAGACTGGAGACAATACATATGAAACACTCAGAACACATTAAGTGCTCCGTAATGGTGTTATTTAAACACTTTAGCTTCATCCGTTAGTGAACCCTATCTTGGAGGATTTATGTAAAGATTGAGTGAAAACAAATATATGTAAAGTGTCTGTTACATAGTAGACCTTTAATAATTGGTAGACTTTTATATAAATTTCAAGGGATGAAGTTATTTAATGGTCTCCTTTAATTGTGACTCTAAATTTGGAGTTAAGAGCTCTATTCTACCTGTCATGGATTGAACTGTGTTCTCCAAAAATATGTGTCAACTTGGCTAGGCTATGATTCCCAGTATTGTGTGATTGTCCACCATTGGCATCTGATGTGATTTTCCTATGGGTTGTAAATCCTACCTCTATGATGTTAATGAGGAAGGATTAGAGGCAGTTATGTTAATGAAGTAGGACTCAAGTCTATAAGATTAGGTTGTATCTTGAGTCAATCTCTTTTGAGATATAAAAGAGACAAGCAAGCAGAGAGACAGGAGGGCCTCATACTACAAAGAAAGCAGCACCAGGAGCAGAGCGCATCCTTTGGACCCAGGGTTCCAGCACTGAGAAGCTCCAAGACCAGGGGAAGATTGATGACAAGGACCTTCCGCCAGAGCCAACAGAAAGAGAAAGCCTTCCCCTGGAGCTGACACCCTGAATTCAAACTTCTAGCCTCCAAGACTGTCAGAGAGTAAATTTCTGTTTGTTAAAGGTATCCATTTGTGATATTTCTGTTATAGCAGCACTGGGTGACTAAGACAATAGCTTTGGCTCTAATGCTGATTAGTGGTGTGCTCTTGAGCAAATCACCCCGGGCCTCAGTTTCCTCATTTGGAACTTAGATATTTAGATAAATGAGAAGCCAAGACACCGTTTTTAGAAACTAAGTAGGGAACTTTTTTATGCTTTGCAAGGAAGGTGCTTTGGAATATTCCAGAAACTCAGCTCACATTAACAGGTTAGGGTCATTAAATTTCAAAATGAATGAATTCATTACAAATGAAAGTAGAAGCAAGATGGTTCGTGCACAGCTGAGTTAATTCACTGAGATATATTTGCTGTTTACCTGAGTCCTGGAGAAAATTGCCCTGGATTTTTCTGATCTCTTCCAAAAGGGGTTTTTGACGGTGACTTACATGCTTTGTTTCTGTTTCACATCAAACCCTTCGGCATACTTTGAATTTTGATGCCATCTTTCCTTCTGGTATTAAGGAAGCAGTGAACACTTCACCTTCAACCTTTTTTCTAACAATACTAGAGAGCAGATGAAACCCACCTGCTGTTTTAATTTTTTTTATTTTTAAGAAAAACACCTTTTTTCCAGTCAAAAGATCGCTTTTACCTGAAAGAACCTTTCCTCTTAATTAAAAAGCTATTAATTACACACTCTTCAAAGCATTTCTTTGGATGAAATATCAGGGTCAGTAGTTGGCAGGAGGAGGGTAAGTGAGAAAGCTTCTCTGCTTTGGGGATTCCAAAACAAATGCTATCCATGGATTTCAGACGCCTAAGCCAACAGATACTTTCTTTATGATTCATTTGTTTTAGTATGCTCAGTGCCTGGCACACTGTAGCTACTCCAATGTTTGTTGAACAAATAAATGAGTAGAAGAAATGTGTTTTCATGATATTCAACAAGGAAAAGAGCATAACACGTTTTGAACGTGTAGATGCAGTTTTAATAGAATTTAACTGGAAAGGGCACCTGGACTTTGAGAAATTGGGTTTGGGAGTAGTCAGAGAAGAGGAAAGACTGTGTTGGCACCTGCTGGGGCCTCTTTCTTCAGATGGAGGAAGGGATGGAGTAGTGTGGAGAAGAGGCTAACAACCCATTCCAGTGGGGTTTAGCGTTTGGTCTCCAACTCAGATAAGGCTTGTTAGGCCCCCTCCATCAATGGTATGGTGTTGGCTGTACATGTGTTGGGGGAGGTGGGTAAGAATGGCTAAGACCTGTCTAAGCTACTGGAAAGGAGAAGAAGTTGTAAAAGTTAAAAGTTTGAGATTCAAAATGGTCTTACATGTGGGGTTAGGCAAGTGAACAATCCTTCAACTCTCATTTGGGACTTGATCCATGATGACACGTTCTTATTTATGCTTCTCTGTATTGGCAGCTGTGATGGTTAAGGTTGTGTGTCAAGTTGGCTGGACCATGATTCTCAGTTGTTTGGCAGTCGTATGATGTTGTGATCACTTCCATGATGAGATCTGATATAAGGTGATCATCTCCATGATGGGATCTGCTGTGAGTAGCCAATCAGTTGAAAGGGAGTTTCCCTGGGTGTGTGGCCTGCATTGAATATAAGTGAACATTCTGGAAAGGACATGAATTTTGGGGGGTCAAAGGGTAGAATGTCATGCACTGAATTGGGTCCCCCCCAAATATGTCAACTTGGCTAGGCCATGATTCCCAGTATTGAGTGATTGTCCACTATTTTGTCATCTGAAGTGATTTTCCTATGTGTTGTAAATCCTACTCGATGATGCTAATAGGTGGGATTAGTGGCAGCTATGTTAATGAGGCAGGACTCAATCTATAAGATTAGGCTGTGTCTTAAGTCAATCTCTTTTGAGATATAAAAGAGCGTAGCAAGCAGAGAGACATGGGGACCTCATACCACCAAGAAACAAGAGCCAGGAGAATAGCGCATCCTTTGGACCTGAAGTCCCTGCACTGAGAAACTCCTTGATTGGGGAAGATGGATGACAAGGACCTTCCCTCAGAGCCAACAGAAAGAGAAAGCCTTCCCCTGGAGCTGGCACCCTGAATTTGAACTTCTAGCCTCCAAGACTGTGAGAGAATAAATTTCTCATTGTTAAAGCCGTCCACTTGTGATATTTCTGTTATAGTGGCATTAGTTAACTAAGACAGCAGCTTTTCATGTTGAAGTCTCCCTTCCTTTCCAGAGGACCAACAACTTCTCAGTATCCCTGACAGTGTTCATTGCTCCTGGCATCACAAGAGAACTAGACAGAATCCTGGTAGTATGAAGTAGAAGGAAGAGTATTGGACTAGAAATCATGTCTCAACCTGTAAGCTGTGTGGCTTTGGAAATGCTGTTTAACCTCTCTGAGCCTCTGTGACAACATCTGTGAGGTGAGAGAGTAGGACTAGGTGATCTTTTTTATTTAGCAACCCACACTGTACTGGGTGCCAGGCACAAGGCCAGGCAGTGGGATCCAGAGTTGAGGCACATGGCACTCTGGTTCTTATTCTGGCTGAGAAGGGCTGTGAGAAGGGTTGATAAAACCGCCTGCATGCACAGAAAAGGAAATGATTATTTCTGTTTGCTAGGGCTTGGGAGTTGACATTAAAGAGTGGGAATTCACCACAAATGTTAGTTGAATGCCTGCTGTATACCAGGAATGCAGAAAGAGCCACCAAGAAAACAGATGAGATCTTTGCCTTCATTTGGTTTAACGCTTTAGCTGCTATTGGTTTAATGGTACACCAGCCACTTTTTATGCCTCTGAACCTCATAGGTAGTACGTTATTCTGGTTCTAATGCATTTAGTGTCAAGGTGGAGCACTTTTGGAATGCGTGAAGCTCAGGAGACCAGAGTCGGAGCCTCATTGTTTTGTAGGTTGAGCATTCTATTAGGTGATGCTTCCTGGATGTGTTTATTTTGTAAACTTTTGCCTTTTTTTCCCTTTATTTCTGTGAGATAAGACTTGCAAGCATAATTATGGTTTTCCTGGGTGATAGTTAGGGAGCCCTGATAGGTTTGTTCCGTGTCATATTTGGAAAACCAGAGGTTCCCCATGTAAACTAATGGACAGGCATCGCAATAAATTCTCTATTTAGTTCTTACCGGAATATTGTCACACCACAGATGGGTGGTGCCAGAGTGCCACTCGCCTTATTGGTAGCTTGTATTACCAGATCATCTTTCTCAAAATCCATATTACCAACCAAAAATTTAAGTACACTCAATTAGTAAGCGTGCATTCCAGTACTGAAAACACATGACATCAAAACATGTTTTTTAAAATAAAACTTTGGTAATGAATCTAACCTGGAGATGATAAAGGAGTTTGGGAAGTGGGACTATTAGTATCCACTATTTATTGGACATATAGTATTGTCTCATTTCACTCTCACAATATACTACAGGATAGATTGTTGGTATTGTTGTTAGTTGCTGTAGAGTTGGCTCCGACTCATGGTGACCTTATGTAAAACGGAACAGAACTTGACCCTGTTCTCTGTCATCTTCAGGGAGCCCTGGTGGTGCAGTGGTTAAAGCGAGTGACTGCTAATGGAAAGGTTGACGGTTCGAAACCATCGGGCTGTGCCAGAGAAAGATGTGACAGTCTGCTTCTGTAGAGATTTATAGCCTTGGAAAGCCTCTGGGGTCTGTATGAGACAGAATTGACTTCACAGCAGTAGGTTTGGTTTTGGATTTGGTGTCATCTTCATGATCACTGATATTTTTGAGCCCATTGTTGTGGCCATTGTGTCAATCCACCTCACTGAGGGGTTCCCTCATTTTCGCTGACCCTCTACTTGTTAGCCCCTTTTACAATGGAAAACTGAAGCCTAAAGGAGTGAAACTATTTGCCAAGGCCACACTAGTATGAAGTCATAAGGATTCAAACCCATTTCTGTCTTCAGAGACCCAGCATTTACCTGTGATGCAATCTTATGGAAAGGAAAGCTTCCAAGGCCACTCAAAAGGACACTCGTTTTGCCTACCCAGCATTCCTTCTTGGAGTAACAGCGCTGGTTTTTCTCTGAAGAGCCAACCCCTCCCCCTCTCAATTGAAGCATTTCAAGTGGAGTTCTCATCCTCCCCACTTCCCAACCCCCAGGCTTCAGAGAGGGGTCATGACCCAGGTTTGGTCTATCAGAACACACATCCTCTTGGGCACAGTGATTGGCCCGGGGCATGCATGTGACCAAGCTGGGCCAATTAGAATCAGTGCCTGGACTTTTGTTGGAAATATTGAAAAGAGTCTTGCTCTTTCCCTTGGGATTGTTAAACTGTTGAATGGAAGGAAGCCCGAGGGGAGTCCTGGGTGGTCCATTTGGCATCTGGACTAATGGCCTGGTGAATGGAAGTACTGGTGAATCAAAAGACCTGGTGAATCAATTCGAAGCACGGCTGGTAAATAAGTAGGCCTGAAGCCGCTGACAGCCTCTTTGTCCCCACAAGGAGAGAGAGAGCCTGCCCGAAAATGAATATTTTCCAGACAACACTGCTGGAGCCCTTGGGTCTAATTTTGCCTGAAACAGACACTATTCCTGTGCTTTTCAGTTCATGAGCTAATACATCATCTGCCACCCCCCCCCCCCCAAACACACACATACCTTTCCCATAAGATGGTCTGGGTTACTGTCACTTGCACCAAAGAGCTCTGAAGGATTCAGCTTCCAGGAGTATGTGGGAAACTTTATTTCTCTTTTTCCCTAGTATATTCTTCACAGTATCTGCAAAAGTCTCCACAAACTTCCCCTAAACGTTTGCTCTCAGAGGTTAACAGGGCGTGGTCTTTGGCCTGGTGTGCTTGCTGTATCTCAGAGCTCTGTCACAGGGGCATGTGTTTCTATATCCTGAATGATGGCAGGCTTTAGAGCGCCAGGGGATGGATGGTGCAGCCTCCCTACTGAGTGTTAACCAGACTCTCCCCTCTGTCCACTGCAGGCCCTCTGACACCCCAGCCCTGGCTCCCTTTCTCAACATGCGGGGACCCCACATGCACACAGCTCCTTTTGACTCTGGGTGGTATCACTTTGAGAGCCTATGTGACCTCAGCATTGGCAGCATGACGGATGGAGGTTGAGGTTGGCCAGAGCGGATAGCTGCTTTTCTGGTCCTCATTTCCTGTAATGACCTCTCCATGCTCAGAATCCCACCCCTGATAGCCTGCCTGATGCAGTCCTTGTCCTTATACCCCAAGAGTCCTTCCTTTAAACAAGAAGGAGGTTGTTGGATGCATTTTACCCTGTCTGGCCCTACCGTGTATCTTGCTGCTAACATCAGGGGGCCTATCTGATTGCTATGTTCTTCCCTCTAGAGTTCCATCCTCCAGGGTCATCAGAGCCCATTCATTCAAAGGTGTAGGGGCGGCTCATGTCTGCCTCCCACCCTTGTTTACTGACTGTTCCCAGGAAGACTAGCATACAAATTGCTAAGTGTGTCATTGCTATATGCTGCCAGGAGATGCCCCCATCCCCACAACCAGAACAAAATGGTAGGTGTTTTCACTTCATAGACTCCTTAAGTTTTGCCCAGGAAGTGTTCCACTTGGGTTTGGTTAGTCCTTGCTCCACGTTTATGGCCTTTGAAGTCCCAGCCAGGCAGTCCTCTGAGGTACAAGGAGTCTCCCTGCTCTGACCAGCTCAGCTCAGGCAGGAGTCTCAGCCATGACCTGGGATGGTTTGTATCCTCCTCCTCACCATCAGAAGTGCTTTCCTTCCTCCAGGCTGAATCTGGGATTGGAGATTTCAGCAAGCACTTCATTGTGGGATATCTAACTCTGGCTTCTGTATCTAGAGATTCCTGTAATAGACTCGCCGGCCTGAATATTTAAGGTAACAAAACAACAAACAGTTGCCAAGTTGAATATGACTCATGGCAACCCCATGTATGTCAGAGTAGGGTTTTCAATGGCTGCTTTTTCAGAAGTAGATCACCAGGCCTTTCTTCTGAGGTGCATCTGGGTGGACTTGAACCTCCAACCTTTTGGTTAGCAGCCAAGTGTGTTAACCATTTACACCACCCAGGGACTCCCAGTATTTAAGCAGAGACTTTTAAATCTGCCTTCTGGAAAGTGTTGCACATCTGAATTGCATGGCCCTGTGCTTCTCCACACTCAAAGCATCCCTCTGGAGACCTCACATATTCACAAAGCACTGTTTAACTTGAGGGTACGAATGAACTCACATACTGGGTTTCTAAGACAGTCTCTCCACCAGCCTTCTCTTTCTCCCTTTGTCCCTGCCTCCCCTGCAGCCTTTAGGTGCTGTGCTCCAGCCCAGAGTGAAATCCTCTTTCCTTTATGTCCCAGGAGCACACCCTGAGGCCCGTCTCAGCTTTTGGTAAGAAACAATGCCACAAAGCATCATTGACAACCATTCCAATGCCTGTCCAAGGGCCTGGGTCTGAGCTTGGGGCTATATGGGAGCGTTTGGGATGGACCAATGCCTCCAAGTAAAGCCATTCTAGAAATCTGACATCTCTTTCTAGGAACGAAGCCATTCTTCCCAGAAAGGCTCTGTAGAGGCCATGGTGCCTGAGAGGGAGGGCTGATGGAAGCCCAGATACAGGCAGGAACAATGAGTCCTGGGAAGAAAGAATCTGGCATGACAGGCCATATTTCTTAGCAGGGCCTGACTATGGTAACCACCACCTGTGACTTTGTCGTACTGCGGTGGTTTATATGTTGCTATGATGCTGGAAGATACGCCCACCAGTATTTCGAATACCAGCAGGGTCTCCCATAGTAGACAGGTTTCAGCAGAGCTTCCAGACTAAGACTAGGAAGAAAGGCCTGGCAATCTACTTCTGAAAATTAGCCAATGAAAACCTTATGGATCACAAAAAAGTATTTTCTGTTACAGTGCTGGAAGATGAGCCCTCTAGGTTGGAAAACATTACATAGTGATTGCAACAGTGAACTCAAACATACTGATTGTGAAGATGGTGAGGACCGGGCAATGTTTTATTCTGTTATATATAAGGTCACCGTGAGCTGGAGCCAACTTGATGGCAACTAGCAACAACAATAGTAAGTGTGTAGTATTCGAAGTTCAGCATGGACACTTGTGCCCAGGAGCCTATCTACAGAAAATAGTGCCTAGGGCAATTTATAAGTTGCTGAATGATCCCTCATAGCTGGCTGTGGAAACTGTGATGGCCAATAGAAACTACTCACTGACACCCCGCCTCAAGGGGTGCTGAGGGCACACGTAACGCCCAGGGCATGCACCCTGTCTGCCACACCTCCCTCCTCCAGTTAGGCCTCTGTTTGTACCCATGCTGACCCAGCTGGGGAGGGGGAAAGGGTTGTGTGGTCTGAATCTCAGAATCCCGTCGTATTTAGGATGCTGTGCATCCTTCCTAAGTGAATTAGAAAGGATACAATAATTAAAATGTGATTTCCTTCCTGTCTTATTTATCTAGTGCTGCTATAACAGAAATACCTCAAGTGGATGGTTTTAACAAACAGAAGTTTATTCTCTCACTGTCTAGTAGGCTAGAAGTCCAAATTCAGGGCATCACCTCCAAGGGAAGGCTTTCCCTGTCAGCTCTGGAAGAAGGTTCTTGTCATCAATCTTCCCCTGGACTAGAAGCTTCTCTGCACAGGAACCCTGGGTCCAAAGGACATGCTCTGCTGCCAGTGCTGCTTTCTTGGTGGTACGAGGTACCGCTGTCTCTCTGCTCACTTCTCTCTCTTATATCTCAAAAGAGATTGGCTCAAGACAAAATGCAATCTTGTAGAGTGAGTCCTGCCTCATTAACATAACTGCTGCCTGTCATACCTAATCAACATTTTAGAGGTAGGATATACAACACATAGGAAAATCACATCAGATGACAAAATGGTGGACAGTCACACAATACGGGGAATCATGGCCTAGCCAAACTGATACACATATTTTTTGGAGACACAATTCAATTCATAACATTTCCCAACAGACACTGTTGAGCTCCTCCAAGACGAGGGACACAGATCTGCACCCTCCACTGGCGCAGTGGTGATGGCCAGTGGGGATAGCAGTCTCCTGCCGAGAGGGACGAGAGGGTTGGGTTGTAAGTGATGCCTCTTCAGGAGCACAGCTTATGGTGAGAGACACCCCAGGCCCACTCACGGCACATGGAAGGCACACCCTGGGGTTCCTAGGACTATGTGGAGCAGGGGAGAAAACCTCAAGAATTGAAATTGTTGGCTGGTCAAGTGGATGCTTAGAGACTAAGGAATGAATGTTAATAGGATCACATCCGACTCACCCTGTGGAACTAAGGAGCATCCGGTCACACTGGAGGTGGGTGGGTGACTTGTGAGGAATCTGTTAATTCTGGGCACAGTGTGAATTTGCGCCAGAGACTAAGATTCCAGTGGTCTCTCCTTTGCATCATTCTCTGTACCTCCCACCTCCCATCTCACGGATAGGGTGGTGCTGGGGAGCAGGAGAGGACTGTGCTGAGCAGGGCTGCTCCTCGGAGGGCCCTGCTGCAGTTGGGATAGGGGCACTCCACCCAGACCTGTAAAAGGGATGTGTCCTGTGAGATAGCTGTGCCTGCAAGAGGGTGACACGCAACATGCTGGGCGAAGTGCACAGGGCCAAGGTGACAACAGACTTCCCCAGGAAGTGTTTGGGAGCAGAACATCTAAGCAACAAGACAGGGAAAGGACCCTGCAGAAAATGTCAGGGGTCTCCAGTTTGTCTTTCTCACTGCTGTCTCTAAGGTGCCAGAAAACCCCACATTATAAACTTCTCTAGCAAGGCCTAAAAGATCTCTATTAAAATGCAAATTAATTTGCAAAGGACATCCCATTGAGCCTTTACCAGCAGTTGAATGCCCTAGCCTTCCCTCCTTTCTTAGGTGGGAAGTAGTCCTAACCCCCCCCAAAAAAAACCCATTTTTCGTCAGTTGGTTCCAACTCATAGCAACCCTAGAGGACAGAGTAGAACTGCCCCACAGGGTTTCCAAGGAGTAGCTAGTGGATTCAAACTGCCAACCCTTTGGTTAGCAGCCATAGCTCTTAACCACTGTGCTGCCAGGGCTCCAGGCCATTGTCACTGAGTGGATTCCAACTCATAGTAACCCGATAGAACAAGGTAGAACTGCCCCATAGGGTTTCCAAGGCTGAAATCTTTACAGAAGCAGACTTCCACGTTTCTCCCATGGAGTGGGGTGGGTTCTAACTGCCAACATTTCCGTTAGCAGCCGAGCGCTTAACCACTGCGCCACCAGGCTCCTTAGGGGACTTTTAAGACTGCTAAATTTTGATGGGTAGGGGGGAGAAAATGATCCCTGTGTGGTGAAGCTGGGGGGTGGGGGGAGCACCTAGGGAGCCAGCAGCAGCGTGAGAGCACAGGTTTCCAAAAACCAAAGGGAATTGCTTTTTAGGGGACACAAAAGAAAGATGAAGGGGGAATTTCAGGCCAATTTCACCAGTTTTCAGTTTCACCTGGGGTTTAAATTGTCCATATTACTTAGCCTTAGTCTCTTTTAAGGCGTGAGCATCCCATTCAGGAGTCACAGTTTCCCTTTGGAAATACATAGTTTCGAGAATATTGAAGTCCAAGCTCACTGTTCACTCTACTTCATAGATCTACTCCACCAGCAGCCATCTGTCTAACACCTTCAGATTAGTAGGCTTTGTTCAGAGGCTTCCCATAGATGCTGTCCCAGCCAGCCTCCCTGTCTTAGTCATCTAGTGCTGCTATAACAGAAACACCACAAGTGGATGGTTTTAACGAAGAGAAGTTTATTTTTTTCGCAGTTAAAGTAGGCTAAAAGTCCAAATTCAGGGCGTCAGCTCCAGGGGAAGGCTTTTCCTCTCTGTCGGCCTTCTTCTCTTCAGTGTTCCCCCGGACTAGGAGCTTCTGTGTGCAGGGACCCCGGTCCAAAGGGTACTGCTTTCTTGATGGTATGAGGTCCCCCTGTCTCTCTGCTCACTTCTGTCTTTTATATCTCAAGACATTGCCTCAGGATACAATCCAATCTTGTAGGCTGCTTCCTGCCTTGCTAACACAACTGCCGCCCATCCTCCCTCATTAACATCATAGAGGCAGGATTTACAACATATAGGAAAACCACACAATACCAGGAATCATGGCCTGGCCAAATTGATACACACATTTTGGGGGGGGCATAATTCAATCCATGACACTCCCTAACAGCATGATTTTTAGTGTTAAGCAAAAGCTTCTTCGAGAGAATCTCTGGCCTGCTAACCGACTGCACCAGACTATGCACTGTAGACATACTTCACTTCATAAGCAACTAACGTGAGAAGTGTTGGCCTTTCTTTCACCCTAGAATTTATAAGCCTCTGTCTTAGTTATCGAAACCCTGGTGGTGCAGTAGTTCAGAGCTCGGCTGCTAACCAAAAGGTCAGCAGTTCGAATCCACTAGCCGCTCCTTGGAAACCCTATGGGGCAGTTCTACTCTGTCCTATAGTGTCGCTATGAGTCAGAATTGACTCGATGACAACGGGTTTGGTTTTGGTTTTGGTTATCTAGTGCTGCTGTAATAGAAATACCACAAGTGAGTGCGTTTAATGAACAGAAATTTTCTCACAATTTAGGAGGTTAGGAGGCCAAAATCAGGGCACCAGCTCTGGGAAGTCTTTCAAATTCTGCCGGCTCTGGGGGAAGGTCCTTGGCCCTTCAGCTTCTTTTCTTCGGCTCCTTGGTAATCTGGTATGGCATCTGTCTTCCTCTGTCTTAGGCTGGTTTCTCTAGAGAAGCAGAACCAGTGAAGTGTGTGTGCATATATATATAGAGAGAGAGAAAGAGAGAGATTTATCTCAAGGAAATGGCTCACGTAGTTGTAGAGGCTGGCAAGTCCCAAGTCTGTGGGTCAGGCGTCAGGCTGGAGGCTTCTCCTGACTCACATAGCTGCACAGGCTGATGAACCCAAGATTGACAGGTCAGATGGCAGACTGCTGGCTTATGGGCTGTGGAGGCTGACGAATCCCAAGATCTGCAGGCAGTATGACAGGCTACTGGCTCAAGTCCTGAGAACGAAAGATCAGATGATGACAAGCTGGATGCAGGATTCAGAGCAAGCAAGCAAGCTTTACCAAAACATCCATATATATGTATATATATATTGGATGCAGGCCACACCCTCGAGAAGACTCTCCTTACAACTGGTTGGCTGATCACATCACATCATGGAGGATGACTATATCATTACACAACTGCTGAACTGTATCATTATATAACTGCCAAATCGCTAAGAATCATAGCCCAGCCAAACTGACACACAACCTTAATCATCACATCCCCCATTTCTGCTTGCTTCTTTATGCCTAAGCTGCTCTTTTTATATCTCAAAAGAGACTGATTCAACATACAGCCTACATTAATACTGCCACATTAATATAACAAAGAAAAACCATTCTCAAATGGGATTATAATCACAGGTATAGGGATTAGGATTTACAACACATATTTTTGGGGTATGCAATTCAATCCATAACAGCCTCAATTCATAAATTAAGACTTTCCTTTGAGTTTTATGAGTCCCAGTGCTTCCTATGCAGGTGTGTATCACCTAGTGGTGGGAGGTGGAACTGCATGATGTATTTTTCAAAGTACTGCTTCGGAAACCCTGGTGGCATAATGGTTAAGAGCTACAGCTTCTAACCAAAAGGTCAGCAGTTTGAATCCACCTGGCGTTCCTTGGAAACTCTATGGGGCAGTTCTACTCTGCCCTATAGGGTTGCTATGAGTTGGAATCAACTCGATGGCAATGGTTTTTTTTTTTTTTTTTTTTTTTGACTTTGAGTAATTTTGAACCACTCTGTTCGCTACTGGACGATTAATGGAAGAACAGTGAGGTATGTTTCAGACATTCTAAGTTCACATTTTCTTTCTGATTTTGGGACATTTAAATTGATACTCCAATTGATTCTAAATTTTTAAAAGACAGATCAAATGTTTAATACTTAAAGCTGGCATATTAATTTTATATCAAATTTATATAGGTTATTATGCATTACATAACATTTTACAGAACATCAAAGGCCCTTGGATCATCAATATATAAGGTTCATTTATGACCTTTTATAGGAATAGAAGCATAATTTTGCTCTTTAACATTGTAGACATTTATAGTTGTTTTATTGTAGATTGCTGGTCATATCTGTAATTTACTCGATGTCCATTTCTTGACCAGACTGCTCCACTCCCTCTCCTCCTCTGCATCACACTCTCCTGCATCTGGCTGAATTCTGCTTTCTAATGTTAGGGTGAAATCAGGGGCTTCCTACATAACCAGTCCAAACAGGAATCTCTTGATATGTGTGAGTATAAGATACATTTTAAACAACAGAATCCAAGTAGCCTATGTTTTTGAGACATTCTCAAGCTCACAGAATTTGAACAGATTCTTAGAATGTATCCCAGCATTCGATTTTTGGAATCCGTCCACTGTGCCCAGAGTCACAGGCAGGGATAAGAAACCTCGGGCTGTGGCTTATCTGGAGTGCCACCTTTGGGTAGGTAGCGCATGCCGTGTGTGTGCCTGCCTTGCTGTCCTTGGCTTCTTTTGTTTCATTTGGCTTACTTTCTCCTATTCTTTTTTGAGATGGCTGGTGGGTGTGTGCTTGCAAGAGCCAACAAACAATCAGGCTTGTCTGAAACCCTAAAATTAAAATGAACCCGCCCCCAAATGTGAGCTGTTTTCTGTGTGGTCACCTCTGAGCTTCTGATTTATTTTCTCATCTTTCACCTCAACAGGGATCCATTTCCATAAGATGCGGCCAGTAAGAATCCTTTGTTCATCCCTGAGCCAGGCTGGGTCCTGAAGCTTCCATGGAAACATATCGATACGATTGCTTAACATGTTACCACTGGAATTTCATGGCAGCCAGTGACAAATCTGAAACGGTGGAAGCCCTCTGGAGACTAAATTAGAGATTGACATTTAACAGTGCCAATATAAGCTCTTCTTTCCCTTGAAGACTTGTGTGACACGGGTGATTTTTATGGTGCCAGAAACTACACGCTAGGCTGTAATTGAGCATAATTATTGCCCTGCGTGTTGCAAAGTGCAGGACTCGAGGCATCCAACAGAATTTCTTGATTGGGCTCTAAAAAACAGTGCCCCCGACCGGGCCATGAATAGTTGAGTTTAATCTGCCTCATCTTTAAACGAAGAAGCCACTGGCTGTCCAGTCAGGCGCTGTTGTTTTTGCCAACATACTCTCTTAGAATTCTGTGGTTGTATCTTCTTGGCCTCGGAATAGTTCTACATAAGGAAACTAAAGTGGACTATGGAAGAATTCATATAAATAATTCAAATACGCACACAAAATACCCTCAGAATACAAAATAAGCCTTTTGCAATTATCTGGTTATTTTCAGGTGAGATTTGAAAAAAGCCTAGATTATCTGGGTAATTACTTTTGTTTTCCTTTTATTCAACAGGTGCAATGCCTCAAACATCAGAAATGCCACCCAAAAGGCTCTCATGCATACAGATTCAGCTTCTCCCGTGTGGGAATGTGACCATTCTCACCTAAATATCATCTTCAAAGCTCAAGTATATTTCCCAAAAACTATATAATTGTGCCAACATTGTTCCAATGTTAGTTGTTTAAAAAAAAAAAACCCCACCACCCATGCCCCACTCCTTCATCTTGCATGATGTAGGACTGTACATATACTGGTTGATCATGCCTAGAGGAAGCTGCTGGTCTCTCTAGCAGCCAAATCCCCTCTCTCTGTGATTAAGTATATATGTTGGAAGTAATTTCCCCTAGTGTTGATGTTTAACACTATTCAGGATGGCTATAGCAATTAAAAAAAAACTTTTATGTGGTAAACTATATATATAACAAAAATTTGCCATTTTAACCCTGTTAAGTGTACAATTCAGTGACATTAATTGCATTCACCATGTTGTACTGCCATCAGCCTAATCCATTTCCAAAAGTTTTTCGTCACCCCAAGCAGAAACTCAGTACTCTTTTAAGCTACAACTCCTCATTCCCCACTCCTCCCAGCCCCTAGTAACCCCTAATAAACTTTTGTGTCTATGCATTTGCCTCTTCTACATATTTCATATAAGTGGGATCATACATTACTTGTCCTTTTGTGTGTGACTTAATTTAATTGGCATAATGTTTTCAATGTTCATCTGTGTCGTATTATCTATCAGAAGTTCATTTCTCTTTAAGGATGAATAATATTCCATTGTATTGCATATGTATACCACATTTTGTTTATCATCTATTGATGGACACTTGGGTTGTTTCCACCTTTTGGCTATTGTGACCCTAATACTCCCCAGCATGTTTTCTCCTTTTCCAAATGGGCAGCGGAGAGCTTGACATAACTAACACCATGATGAACCTGAGTTTTTTTTTCTTTTTTCTTTGCCTTCTCCTTTTTGCATAACTTTGTTAATGACTTTGTTTGTCTCTGTCCAGACACCTGTGGCTTACGACCCCCTCCTACAGGAAGATTCTAGAGCCCAGATGTCAGATATGTATACCTTTAGCTTGATAAGGAAGTGTCTGGCATGTATCTGTTAATTATGATAGTCTCTTGTAATTACCTTGTAATGAATAACGACACTTCTAACCTTTGAAAAAATCAAATATAAACTCGAGTGTAAAAATGCCTTTTGGGTCTCCATAGAGACAGCCTGCCCTGCTGTCGGATCCCTGATGGCGGACACCTCCTAAAATAAAACTTTCTCACTCTTTCTGACTTGGAATATGTTTCATTGGCTGGACTACTCCAGGGCACGGACCCTGTTCTGCTAACAGCTATTGTGAATAATGCTGCAGTGAACATTGGTGTACATGTATCTTCCTGAGTCTCTGCTTTTAAGTCTTTTGGGGATATACCTAGGAGTGGAATTGCTGGGTCATATGGTAATTCTGTGTTTAACTTTTTGAACTGCCAAATTGTTTTCCACAGAGGCTGAACCATTTTACATTCCCACCAGCAGTGCATGAGGGTTCCAATTTCTCCACATCTTTGTCAACACTTATCCTAGTGAGTGTGAAGTGGATCTCATTGTGGTTTTGATTTGCATTTCTCTGATGACTAATGACACTGAGCATCTTTTTCTGTGCTTACTGGCCATTTGTATCTCTTCTTTGGAGAAATATCTATTCAGCTGTTTTGCTTATTTTTTAATTGGGTTGTTTTTATTGTTGAGTTGTAATAGTTCATATATATTCTGGTTACTAAGCCCTTATCAAACATATTGTTACCAAATATTTCTCCCATTCTGTGGGTTGCCATTTCACTTTCTTGATAAAGGCCTTTGTGCACAGAAGTTTTTAATTTTGATGAAATCAATTTTAATGTATTTTTGCCCTTGTTAATGCGTTTGATATCATATCTAAGAATCTATTGTCAAAAACAAGTTCTCGAAGCTTTAACCCTATGTTTTGTTCTGAGTTTTATCATTTTATTTCTTACATTTAGGTCATTGATTCATTTTGAGTTAATTTTCATATATAGTGTGAGGTATGGGTGCAACTTCATTCTTTTGCATGTGGAGATCCAGCTATCTCAGCAACAATTGTTGAAGAGACTATTCTTTGCCCATTTAATGGATTTGGACCCCTTGTCAAAAATCATATGGGTTTATTTCTGTCTTAACTTTGAATTCTATTTCATTGTTCTATATGTCTATCCTTATACCAGTACCACACTGTTTTGATTACTATAGCTTTGTAGCATGTTTTGAAACTGGGACATGTGAGTCCTCCTATTTTTTTATTTTTTCAATAAGATTTTGGCTACTGGGGGCTCCTTGCAATTTCATATAAATTTGAGGATTGGCTTTTCCATTTCTGCGAAAAAAAAAGGCTGTTGAAATTTGATAGGGATTAACAATATTAAGTCTTCTACTCTGTGAACACAGGATTTCCATTTATTTAGGTCTTCCTTAACTTCTTTCAGCAATGTATAGTTTTCGGTGAACAAGTCTTTCACCTCCCTAGTTAAATTTATTCCTGCCTATTTTATTCTTTTAGAGTGCTATCAATTATGCATTTTGGATGTTATTGTAAATGAAATTGTTTCCTTAATTTCCTTTTCAGATGGCTCATTGATGACATATATAGAAATATGACTGATTTTTGCATGTACCCTGCAACTTCGTTAGCTGTAGTAGATTTCTTGGGGATTCTCTACATCATGTCGTTTGCAAATACAGATAGTTTTATTTCTTTCTTTTGGATTTGGATGTCTCTCCTATGTATTTATTTTGCCTAATTGCTTTGACTAGAACTTCCAGTATAATTTTGAGTAGCAGTGATGAAAATGGGCATCCTTGTCTTGTTCCTGATCTTAAGGGGAAAATGTTCAGTCTTTCACCATTGACTATGATGTTAGCTATGGGTTTTTCATAAATGCTCTTGATCATGTTGACAATTTTGTCTTCTATTCCTCATTTGCTGTATCATATAGCAATTTTAAAATATCGTGGCATCTAATTAATCAAAACTCTCCTTTACAGATTCTGGGTACTGTGTCTTCTATAGGAAAGATTTCCCCAAACTAAGATAATTAAAATAGAAGAGGATAAAAATAATTTGTTTCAAGGGAGCCAAGATGGCGGAGTAGTCAGATGGCTTCCTATGTCAATCTTACAACAAAGACCTGAAAAAATAAGTGAATTGATTGTATATAAATATCTAGGAGCCCTGAACAAGGCAAAGTTGAGGAATCAGACTGAGTGACAGGGGCAGAGAGAGAGACGGTTCAGAAGCAGCAAGGAGTTGCTTGACCTGATCTGGCGGGAGGCGCAGCCCTTCAGCCCAGATCGGCTCAGGGTGCGCAGTGAGGCGGGAATACAGCTCCACTCGCTCGCTCGCTCGCTTGCTTGGGAGGCACTTTCCACATCGAGAGTGATCTGGCAGCAGAGATTCTACTTGGACACTCTGAACCAGTGAAAAGCAGCACCCAAGTGACTAAAGATACGTACATGCGTGTGGCTTTTCACGGGATTTTTTTTTTTTTTTTAAACCCATTTGGAAAATACCTCTCTCCCATTTACCTCCCCTCTCCCTACTCTGCACTGGGTCCAGCTGGCTTCAGTGATCTGTGTCTCCTGGGCCTGAAGTAGATCCCATAAGGCACCCTGTCCCATTCTCCTGGCCTTGGAGAGGGAACAAATTAACAAACAGGGAAAAAATAAGCTACTGGCTCCCCTAAGCCAGGAACTCAAGGTTGGCACAGCTCCTTTGCCTAGGCACTGGCATAAGGGGTCCACAGACTTTGAGTGCCTTCCAACCTTGTATAGACTTATGTAGACCCATCTCAACAGCATAAGCCCTCACTAACACAGTACAACAGGGTAAATACCTGAAGTCTAACTTCAACTATTTCAGCTGTGAAGTGGCAGGTTTGTGACGCTTAACACTGCTCTGCCCTTTAAGCAGGCACCTTACCTGTCTGCATCAGGAGCTTAAGGACTGGTGGCTCTACCCATGCCACTAGCCACCTGCTACAGCAGTCCAAGAATAAGTGGTGCCCCTCAGTCCTTACAGCCAACAGAGCAGGGTGCTCATACTCTGGCTGCAAACTCACCTACCTACTTGCTGTAGGGAACAGGGACACACTTTCCTTTCAGACACTCGGGCAGCCATCAGCCCTCTGCCTTGCTCAGCACATGACCTCCTACTGCAGCCAGATACCTGTGCCTGCACCGATCACCCATGCCTCTCTAAGACTGTAGGTAAGAGCCTGCACCACATGCTTGGTGACCAACTGCCTGGACACCTTAGCTGAATCCATACAGGAAAATTTAATGGACTCCTGGGCACACATACTTAGTTACAAACCTAACTATCTGGTGACAGGAGAGGTTGTGGAGAGACTGGATCACTTATATAGTGTTGGTGGGAATGCAAAATGGTACAACCACTTTGGAAATCGATTTGGCGCTTCCTTAAAAAGCTGGAAATAGAAGTACCATATGGTCCAGCTATCCTGCTCCTTTGGAATATATCCTAGAGAAGTAAGAGATGTCACACGAATAGATATATGCACACCCACGTTCACTGCAGCACTGTTCACAATAACAAAAAGATGGAAACAACCTAGGTGCTCATGAGTGGATGAATGGATAAACAAATTTTGGTATATCTACACAATGGAATACTACCCAACGATAAAGAACAATGATGAAGCCATGAAACATAATATAACATGGAGGAAGCTGGAGGTCATTATGCTCACAGAAGGACAAATATTGTATAAGACCACTATTATAAGAACTCAAGAAAAGGTTTAAACACAGAAGAAAACATTCTTTGATGGTTACGAGGGTGGGGAGGGAGGAGGAGTGTTATTTACTAACTAGACGGTAGACAAGAATTATCTTAGGTGAAGGGAAGGACAGCACTCACTACAGGGAAGTCAGCACAACTGGACTAAACCAAAGCTAAGAAGTTTCCTGAATATGATCAAACACTTTGAAGGACAGAGTAGCAGGGGTAGGGGTCTGGGGACCATGCTTTCGGGGACATCTGGGTCAACTGGCATAACAAAGCTTATTAAGCAAATGTTCTGCATCCGACTTTGGTGAGTGGTGTCTGGTGTCTTAAAAGCTTGCAAGCAGTCATCTAAGATGCATCAATTGGTCCCAACCACCTGGAGTAAAGGAGAATGAAGAACACCAAAGACACAAGGAAAGTATTAGCCCAAGAGACAGAAAGGGCCACATAAAACCAGAGACTTCATCAGCCTGAGACCAGAAGAACTAGATGGGGCCTGGCTACCACCAATGACCGCCCCGACAGGGAACACAACAGAGAGTCTCTGATGGAACAGGAGAAACGGGTGCAGAACTCAAATTCTAGTAAGAAGACCAGACTTAATGGTCTGACTGAGACTGGAGGAACCCTGGAGAGCATGGCCCCTGGATTCTCTATCAGCCCAGAACTAAAACAATTTCCGAGGCCAACTCTTCAGACAGGGACTGGACTGGACTGTGGGACATAAAGTGATACTCGTGATGAGTTTGCCTCGTAGCTCAGATAGATACAAGAGACTAAATGGGCAGCTTCTGTCCAGAGGTGAGATGGGAAGGCAGAGAGGTTTAAGAGCTGGTTGAATGGACATGGGGAATCAGGGGTGGAAAGGAGGAGTGTGCTGTCACAGTATGGGGAGAGCAATTAGAGTCACATAATAATGTATGTATAAATTTTTGTTTGAGAAAAAATAATAAAAATAAAAAATAATTTGTTTTTGCATATATTAATTTTCTATTGATATATAACAAATTACCTCAATGTTAGCAGCTTAAAACAACAAATATTTATTACTCACAGTGTCTGTGATAAAGAGTTCAGCCATAGCTTAGCTGGGTCCTTTGCTCAGGTTTTCATAAGGTGGCAGTAAAGTTGTCAGCTGGGGCTGGGATCTCAACTGAAGCTTGGGTTCCCCTGCCAAGCTCACATGGCAGAATTCATTTTCTTGCAGAACTCATGGTGACTTGCTTCTTCAAGGCCAGCTGGAGAATCTCTGATGCTACAAGTCTTTGACTTCTTGAACCTTTCATAAAGGCTTACTTGATTAGGTCAGACCCACTCAGGATAATTTCCCTTTTAATTAATTCAGAGTCAGCTGATTAGTAACCTTAATTTAATCTGAAAAAATCCCTCCACCTTTGCCATTTAACATAACTTAAACATAGCAGTGACATCCATTATATCTGTAGGCTCCTCCAACACTCAAGGAGAAGAGATTATATAAGGCTTATACCCCAGGGTAGTGCAAATAATTAACATGGTCACTGCTAACTGAAATGTTGGTGGTTCATATCTACCCAGAGGCAACTCAGAAGAAATGCCTGGCGATCTACTTCTGAAAAATCAGGCATTGAAAACCCTATGGAACACAGTTCTACTTTGACATACATGGGGTCACCATGAGCTGGAATCAATTTGATGGCAACTGGTATTTTCAAACACCAGGGAATGGGAATATTGAGGCCATTTTCCAATTCTGCCTACCACACTGTATTTTGTAGCTTTTGAAAGAATGCTTAGAATTTAAATCATTTGTATATGGTATTAAGTTCTTGTTAGTACTGTTGGGTGGGTTCTGACTCATAACAACTCTACATACAACAGAATGAAACGCTGCTGGGTCCTGCACCATCCTCACAATCTTAAGTAGGTACAAGAATTTCTATTCATACAAACATAATGTTTGCCTGAAAACCCTTATGTTCTGAAAATTACATACTAAAAATAACAAGTTTATGGAAGAAAATAAGGTTAAGAGAGGCCCACTCAAAACTTAGGCTACTTTGTAACCAGAACACTAAATAGACAATAAGAATCTTGATAAAGCTACTAGCACAGTTTAAGAGACAGATTAAATGCCCACTAAATAATGATATACTACAGCAAACATAGAACTTTACCTAACAAAGCAAAATGAGTGCAGTTTGATTGTTAGAGGAATAAGGAACGATTGAAGCTGCTAAGTATGGCAATAACAGAAAATGTACAAAGATGGGAGAGCCTCAGAATGAACATGTTACCCAGCTAAGCCACGAGAAAAATGTGGGGTGAATAGGCACTGTGAATAGAACTGTATTCTTTTGTAGATTGTGCAATCAGCTGTTTTAGTGTTTGCTGTGGTCAGCTGCTGTTACTGGATGGCAAAAAAAAAATTTAAGAAACAGCAATATAAGCACATTATTTAAACATATGGAGGTAAATAGCATTTGTAACTTTTTGGGAAACATTGAATATGAACCGATATGACTTCCACATTATACTGACGTGATTCCTTTATTTACCAACAGTATATGAGCTACTTAGTCTTATAGAAACTCACGTTGTAGCAGGAGACTGTAAATAATTAAAATTTCTCCTCTGTTGTTACAACACTATTTGTTGAATAGTTGGTCGTTTCTCCTCTAGTTATTTTTAAAATTTTGTTTTAATTTTATCAACGTATATTTACACATAGTCAAATCGTTGTACAAGATTTAATAGGAACAGTCTTTTGGGTGTCCTCATCATTCTCTGCTCCCTGAGGCATTTCAACTATTTTAGTTTCTTCTTGTGGTATTTACCTCCATATGTTTAAATAATGTGCTTATATTGCTGTTAAATTTTTGTTGCAGTTTTAGCCATTATCTATTTACTTCCTACTGGGGAAAATAAAAACTTTACTCACATTTACTCTTCTGCCTTGCCCTACCACACCACACCCCCACCACCTGTCCTTTCCTCCTCCCAATATAATTCTATTGCTATTTTCATTTGAACTATATACACTATTGGCATTGGTATGCCTATGTAAATGCTAATCACACCTGAGCCATGAAATAGACAGTGATTATTTTTCCTTTCTTGCCCAACATTTTATATTGCTTGGAGTTAATAACTAACTTAAAAAAAGTTTGCTAGTCTATGTATACATATTAAAATAATCCTAAACTCTCTCTTCCAGGTATGTAAATATCTTTCAATACATTAATGTACATTATACATTCTAATATATTTAATTATAATATACATTATATATTCTAATAATTTCATTTAAGAATCTACCTTGGCTCTTTCTGACCTACTTCATTCTGGATCACTGCTTTCTAGCTTTGATTGCTCTCTCTCAAGCTGTCATGCTGAGATTGCCCTTCAGTATCATCTTGGGGGAATCTCTTTTATTTGAATTCCCTGTTTCTTGGATCCTATGACTTTCTTTTTCTTCTTTTACTGCCTTGTTTTTGTGGAGCACATCTTACAGTAGCTTCTTAAGAAAAGATGTTTAAGCCAGCCAACATGGCAGTATAGACAGAAGCACCACACCATCCCTTCACAGCAAAGACCCTAAAAACTAAGTCAAACAGAGACAAATGTCAATCCTGAAACCCTAAGCATCAAATGAAGAGATAAAGAATGCAGCCAAGCACCAAATGGAATAAGAGACTGACAGAGAACAGAGAGCAAGGAGAGATACATGCAGAGGTCCCCTACTAGCTAACGCAGCATGGATTCACCATCTTTGACTCCTGCCAGAGACCAGCAAACAGGGAGAATGGGAAAGCAGCTTCACAGAGCTCCCAGCAGGAAACAGAACAACTGGTAACCAGCGATATACGCTTTCCCACCCCCCTCACCCTTCTTCACCCCCACTTGGCCTCCTCTGCATCCTTGGCCACGGTCTCCTGTCCAGGAGGCAACGGCTTCAGACCTTTGCTGCTTGGATTCCACCCTTCCACGTTGGCCAACTTCTTGAGTGCCATTTGTATGTTGCTGGTATTGCTTTTTTCTGCTGCTTTTGGTTTCTTCCATACCTCTCACCACCTTCTCCTCCTTTCTCTCAAACACCGGGCTCCGTGTGCCATCTTTGCTTCTTCCTGAAAGGCTGTGAATCACCACTCGACAGTGGAACTACTTCCTGGCCCGCCTCGCCACGCTGGTGGGCTTCCCTGGGCTTTTTTCATTTATTTGTTTTGATTTGCTTCTTTTTCTTTTCTTGGCTTGGGAGCCCATTCTAGCTGGGCTGTACTGCACAGCTAGGGAGCTACTTCCTCAGTCTGCACAGCTGTGAAGTGGGATCCCTAGAGCATTTCTTTTGTTTGTTTTTTTGGTTTTTGTCTGTTTTCTTTTCCTTCTTCCTTTTTTTGTCTTTCTTCATGTCTCAGTTTCTAGTCTGTCTATACTTACCTCCTCTTCCTGTCTCCTTAATACCTGGTGCTGTGTGACACCTCTACCCCTTCTAGCCTGGCTGTGCTTTGTGACCTGGGAGCCACTTTCCCAGTCTTCGCAGCCACGTTGGTGGGATTGCTGGGGGCTTTTCTTTTCTTTCTAATTTTTATTTATATTTTTTCCTTTTCCTTTTTTTTTTGTGTTTTTCTCCATTACTCTGTCTCTCATCTCTCCACTCCAATAGCAAGCTCCCTTAGCACTCTTTTTTATTTGTTTGTTTGTTTTGGGCCGCTGTTTCTCTCTCCTCTTTCCCATAGCCATCTTAGCTCCACACATCCCAATGTCCCCCTTCCTGCCTACCTACACCATGCACTGAACATCACATCCCTGAACAGCACAAGCATGGCCTACTGGAACCTGCCCTGCACTGTCAGCCCTAGTATGTGCCACAAACAACCCATCCCAGCAACTCCCCTTCAGCTGGACCTGCCCAGCTGAACCATAGTGGAGTGACTTACCATGCCCATTGGATAAGGCAGTGAAAAGCATCATGCCGAAAGACGAGCAAACAACAAAGAATGCATAGCCTGTCTGCTCAGACTTAACCAAATAAAACAAAAAAGAAGGATGAAACAAACAAATCTACAATCAATAAACCAGGAAAATAACTACTGAATGTCCTGAAGACAGCAGACAATATCAAAACATAAAAAAACCGGACAAGATGGTTCCAGTATGAGTTCAAAATAAAACACCAGATGAGTTTCCAGTAGGAAAAAAGGAACTGGAACTATTGGATAGGGAATTCAAATCTCTAATATCCAGAGCTATCCAAGAGTTGAAGTAAAAAGCAGACAAAAATGAGGAAAAAAATAGACAAATTCATGGAAAAGGCAGACAAATTCATGGAAAATACACACCAAAAAATGGAATTATTTGTGAAAATAATACAGGAACAAAATGCCAAAATAAATTCACAACTAGAAATCATACAAAAACAACAATTAGATTTCCAAAAGATAAACAACAAGATTTCAGAAATGGACAGTGTGCTGAGGAGCAGGTTTGAAATGATGGAAGACAGGATCAGCGAAATTGAAGACAAACACTTGGCTACAACTCTGAGGAAAAATCAGAATAAAGGACAAAGGAAAATGAAGAAACCCTGAGAATTATGTGGGATACAATCAAAAGCAAAAATTTGCAAGTAGTCAGTTTCAGAACAGGAGGAGAAAACAGAAAACACAGAGAGGATCATTGAACAATTGCTGAGAGAAAACTTCCCCAATATCATGAAAGATGAAAAGCTGACCATCGAAGAAGCTCAACGAACCCCATATAGGACAGACCCCAAAAGAAAATCACCAAGGCATACCATAATCACAGTTTCTAAAACCAAAGACAAAGAAAGAATCCTGAGAGTAGCTTGAGAAAAATGAAAAGTCACATTCAGAGGAGAAACAACAAGACTAAGCTCGGATTATTTGACAGAAACAATGAAGGGAAGAAGGCAATGGGATGACATATGTAAAACATTGAAAAAAATTGCCAGCCAAGAATAATATATCCTGCAAAACTCTTATTCAAATTTGATGGTGAAATTAGGTCATTTCCAGATAAACAGAAATTAAAGGACTATGTAAAAACCAAACCAAACTTACAAGACTTATTAAAGGGAGTCCTTCAGTCTGAGAAGAAACAACATCAGACCACAGGCTGAATCTAGTACATGGGATTATACTAGCCAGATACCAACCTAGGAAATGAACTCTCAAGGACTATCCAAAACAAAAATAATTACAACAGGGAACCAGAGAGGTTAATCTGTAAATAACAATAACATTAGAACAATAAAAGAGGTAATAAACAGTGTAGGTATAGAACCTTCTAATGGAGAGGAAGGCAAGGCAATACCAAGTAATAATAGACTGGTTCAAACCTAGGAAGATAAGGGCAAATTTAAAGGTAACCATGAAGAATGTTAACAAACTGACTCATCAAAATAAAGAAGTAAAACAGAGTGTAAATAAAAACAAAATCTACAAAAACAAAAGAAATTAAAAAAAATCCACAAATGAAAGGAATTCAGCATAGGAGAGTAAGAGGAACAAAGAAAAACGTCAGCACCACAAAAAAAAGCACTACAAAATGACAGCAATAAACTCACAACTATCAATAATTACACTGAATGTAAATGGCCTAAATGCACCCATAAAGAGACAGACAGTGACAGAATAGATAAAAAACAGGATCCATCAATATGCTGTCTACAAGAGACACAGGTAAGAAACAAAGACATAAATTTACTAAAAATCAAAGGATGGAAAAAATATATCAAGCAAACAGCTACCAAAAAAGAGCAGGAGAGGCAATACTAATCTCAGATAAAATAGGCTTTATAACAAAAGCCACCATAAAAGACAAAGAAGAGCATTATATAATGATTAAAGGGACGATCCATCATGAAGACATAACCATAGTAAACATCTACGCACCCAATGACAGGGATCCAAAATACATAAAACAAACTCTAACAGCACTGAAAACAGAAATTGATAGTTACACAATAATAGTAGGAGACTTCAACACACCACTCTGGTAACAAACATGAAAAGGAAATCAGGAAAGTAATACCATTTATAATAGCCCTTAAAAAATAAAATACTTAGGAATAAATCTAACCAGGGATGTAAAAGACCTATATGAAGAAAACTACAAAAAACTACTGCAAGAAACCAAAAGGGATCTACATAAATGGAAAAATATACCATGCTCATGGATAGGTAGACTCAACATGGTGAAAATGACAATTCTACCCAAAGCAATTTACAAATACAATGCAATCCTGATCCAAATAACAACAACATTCTTTAAAGAGATGGAAAAACTAATCATTAACTTCATATGGAAAGGGAAGAAGTCCCGGATAAGTAAAGCACTATCAAAGAAGAAGAATAAAGTAGGAGAACTCGCACTACCTGACCTTAGAACCTACTATACAGGTACAGTAGTCAAAACAGCCTGGAACTCATACAAAGACAGATACATTGACCAATGGAACAGAATTGAGAACCCAGATGTAAATCTATCCACCTACTGTCACCTGATCTTCGACAAAGGCCCAAACTTCAACAAATAGGGAACAGACCATCTTTTTAACAAATGGTGCTGGCAAAAAAGGATGTCCATCTGCAAAAAAATGAAACAGGACTCATACCTTATACCATATATAAAAACTAATTCAAAATGGATCAAAGACCTAAATATTAAGCCAAAAACTATAAAGTTCATAGAAGAAAAAATAGGATCAATGCTAGAGGCCCTAATAAACAGCATTAACAGGATACAAACCATAACCAACACCACACAAACTCCAGACGTAAACTAGATAACTGGGATCTTCTAAAAACTAAACACTTATGCTCATCAAAGACTTCACCAAAAAAGTAAAAAGAGAACCTACAGACTAGGAAAAAAATTTTGGACATTACAAGTCAGACAACGTTCTTGTCTCTAAAATCTCCAAGAAAATCCAACACCTCTACAACAAAAAGACAAATAATCCAATTAAAAATTGGGCAAAGGAAATGAACAGACGCTTCACCAAAGAAGACATTCAAGTGGCCAACAGACACGTGAGGAAATGCTCGTGGTCACTAGCCATTAGAGAAATGCAAATCAAACCACAGTGAGATAACATCTCACCCCAGCATTACTGGCATGAATGAAAAAAACAGGAAATAAATGTTGGAGAGGCTGTGGGGAGATCTGAACTCTTACGCATTGCTGATGGGAGTGCAAAATGGTACAACTATTCTGGAAAACGATATGGTGCTTTCTTAGAAAGCTAGACATAGAAATACCATCCAATCCAGCAATCCCACTCCTAGGAATATATCCTAGAGAAATAAGAGCTGTCACACAAATAGACATATGCACACCCATGTTCACTGCAGCATTGTTTACAATAGCAAAAAGATAGAAGCAACCTAGGTGCCTATCAACAAATGAATGGATAAGAAAACTATGATATACATACACACAATGGAGTATTATGCAATGATAAGGAACAATGATGAATCTGTGAATCATCTCATAACATGGATCAAACTGGAGGGCATCATGCTGAGTGAAATAAGTCAATCACAACAGGACAAATATTGTATGAGACCACTACTATAAAAAATTATGAAAAGGTTTACACAAAAAAGAAATAATCTTTGATGGCTACGAGGGATGGGCGGGGTGGGGGGAATACTAAATAGACAATAGATAAGTGATAACTTTGGTGAAGGGCAAGACAGTACACAATAATGGGGAAGCCAGCACAAGTTGTACAAAGAAATGTCGTGGAAACTCCATAGACATATCCAAACTCCCTGAGGGACCAAATTGCTGGGCGGAGGGCTGTGGGGACCATGGTCTCAGGGAACATCTAGCTCAATTGGCGTAACATACTTTATCAAGAAAATATTCTACATTCTACTTTGGTGAGTAGCATCTGGGGTCTTAAAAGCCTGTAAGCAGCCATCTAAGATACTCCACTGGTGTCACCCCTTTGGGAACAAGGGAGAATGAAGAAAACAAGATACAAGGGAAAGACCAAAGGACTAATGGACCACAACTACCACGGCCTCCACCAGACTGAGTCCAGTACAACAAATGGTACCCAGCCACCACCACTGACTGCTCTGACAGGGATCACAACAGAAGGCCCTGGACAGAGCTGGAGAAAAATGTAAAACGAAATTCTAACTCACAAAAAAAGATCAGACTTACTAGCCTGACAGAGACTGGAGAGACCCAGAGATTATGGTCCCTGGACACCCTTTTAGCTCAGTAATGAAGTCACTCCTGAGGTTCACCTTCAGCCAAAGATCAGACAGCACCATAAAACAAAAGGAGACTAATGGGGCACGACAGCCCAGGGACAAGGACTAGAAGGCAGGAGGGGACCGGAAAGCTGGTAATAGGGAACCCAAGGTCGAGAAGGGAGTGTTGGCATGTCCTGGGGTTGTTAACCAATGTCATAAAACAGTATGTGT
>NW_004443969.1:5782001-5803062 GCF_000243295.1 Trichechus manatus latirostris
AAGTACAATAAATAAATAAAATAAAATATATTTAAAAAAAAAAGACAAGAAGTTTGATAGGTAAAGTTTTTGAGGTTTTGCATGTCTGGAAAAGTTTTATTTTACCCAGACACTTGGTTGAGAGTTTGGCTGGGTATAGAACTCTAGGTTGGAAATAATTTTCTCTTAGAATTGTGAAAGCTTTGTCTCATTAACATCTTGCTTTCAGAAATATCGTTGAGAAATCCAATGTCATTCTGAGTCTTAATCTTTTCTAGGAAACAGTTTTTAAAATTTTCTTTCTAGGAGCTTACAAGGCATTCTCAGAATTTTATGATGCTGTAACTTGCTATGGGACCACTCTCAGTCTTTATGCTGGGTATTTGATAAATCCCTTCAATATAGAAACATACGTCTTTCAGCTCTTAGAAATCTCTGGAATTAGTTATTGGATGATTTCCTTCTCTCCACTTCCTTTGTTCTCTCATTCTGAGAACTTCTGTTATTCAGATGTTGGACCTGGTAGACTTAGACTGGTCTTTTCATGATCTTTTTGCTCTCTTCTGGGATATGTCCTTAAATTTATCTTCTGATTCTTCTCTGGAGATTTGATTTTCTGTTAATTGTTTTTTATTTCAAGAGCTCTGTTGTGTTATATGAATATTCCTTTTTGTATCATCCTTGTATTATGAATGCAGAATTTTCTATATCTCTTGGAGGGTATTAATTGTAGTACTTTATTTTGGCATTTTCACTCTGCAAAGTTGTTCTCCAATTTGCCAGTCCCCATCCCTCCCCGTGGGGAGTGTCTATGTATTTCATATAAATCTTTGGTTGTCTCTTTTTGTGAGTAGAGTCGTAAAAAGCAGACACCAAGTTGTGTGTGTGTGTGTGTGTGTGTGTGTCTATCAGCCTTGTTCACTACAGTCTTCATCGAGTGACTTTTAATGGAGTATTTCTTTAGAGAATCCTCAGTGTCAGAGTCTTCAGGATATTTTCTCTTGAGCTGTACAGGTGATCCGGACAAACATTTTCCAGTCTCCTGCCTGGAAAACATATTGCTAGTTGCCAGCATTCTGGGAGGTGAGTAGAAGAAGACCAGAAGTCTCAGCATCTGACATACATAATTTTATTCAATTCCTATGTTTTCAGCATTGTGCCCTATACTTAACCACATTTGGTAAACACACCCCCGGTTTTCTGCTGGATTGGGAGGGGGCAGTCACCCAGCTTCTCACAGTGTGGTAAAGGGGTCTGTGGGTCTGATTTCTTTGTAAATATACTTTCCATTAACCATCGCATTGATGGCTTCACCTTCATTTCCACTTCCACAGTGCTTGTTACTGTAAGCTTCTGAGCCTTTTGGGGATTCTGTGCTATAACTTAGGTTGGTTCTCAGTTTTCTCCACCCAGGCTTTTAGGATTCAGTGTTTTAAGGTGTGTAAACTGGCTTATCTTTCCAGTTTCCAAAATCTGGTGATTGTTATCTTCTGTTCTATTTGTATATATGGGTTTGTGTCTTTAAAAAGGCTGTTATTAGTATTTTAATGAGGCTAGGGATGGCTACAAGTCAGATGCTTATGTTTAATTTTCCAGGTTTAACACAAGTCTTTTCTCTCTAATTGTATTTGTGAAAGATATCTCTTCCTCAATGGTCTGAACATATTGGTCCTTACCCTCCCAGATTCTGGGTTCTTTGATCCTTGACAGAGATGAACAGGGATGAAAACAAGCATTTACTGAGTGTCTACTTTATTCCCAGCGCTGTACCTGGTGTTTTATATTTATTTTCTCACTGAATCTCTTCAAAAACCTATGAAATGAATACACTTGTCTTTATCTTCCAAAGCCTGAGCTCTTTCCAGTAACACACCTAAATGAAAACATTGACTTTTATGTCTGCTTTTGCTCATCATTATACTCTCAACAAGGAGCCCTGGTGGCACAATGGTTAAGCACTTGGCTACTAACCAAAAGGTTGGCGGTTCAAACCCATCCAGCAGCTCCTTGGGAGGAAGATCTAGTGATCAGCTCTCATAAAGATTACAGCCTAGGAAATGCTATGGGGCATTCTACTCTGTCATATAGGGTCGCTATGAGTTGGAATTGACTCAACAGTACCTAACAATAAAACATCATATTCCCAGCACTGATCACAATGCCTGGCATATAGGAGGCACCCAATACATTTTATCATCTTTCCCATGTTTAATATAGAAGCAGATTTTCTTTTTGTTTGTTTGTTTTTTAACTTGGTGAGAATTTAGCCTAATGTGTCACTTTTCCTAGGTATTTTACCCTAAACATTATCTCTAATGGCATAAAAAGAGGCTTTATCTTCATTAAAGGCATAGTGAGCATTAGTGACATTAGATGTTCTTGAGGGAAGCCTTTCAAGTACCCTGTGTCGCACAGTGCGTGTCACACAATGCCACCCACTGCACCTGCACAGGAAGCACCATAGTACAATGGGGACACAAAGGACATTCAAGCTCAGCAACTATGGTGATGAATTCTGGTTCAACCACTTAGCTATATGGCCTTGGAAAATTTACTTTTCTCTCTGACTGTCTACTTACTCATCTTTAACTGGTAATGTGGTACACGTTGGGGTTGAGTCTCCTCCCTCATTTCTGTAGTAGTACATCTTGACCCCTGTGGTAGTGATTGGTGCTGTTGCCAAATATTTCTGGTTCTCTCTCCTTCTGGGCACATGGTCCCCTTGTGGTTGGGTGTGGCAATATGCTCAGTCCTGGCTAATGTATTGTGAATGGAAACGATGTGTGTTACTTCCAAACTGGAGAATTAAACTGGCAGTTCTAGACTTTCCAGAACTCTCTTTTCCTCTGCAATAGTGATTGACAATGCTGCAAATAATGGTTGCTCCACCTGTCTGGTTCCCAAAATGAGCAGAGCCCAAAGCTGGCTGACCAGAATGGACGGGAGTGAAGCACAAAGATGTTGGGTTTGTTTTTCACCACAGCAAAGCTAACCTATCCTACTACAACATTAGCTTCAGAGAAAGGACATGGAAATTCCATCCCCCTTGTCAGTGACTAATTCAGGAATCTAGGCCCAAGCCAAGGAGCCCTGGTGATGCAGTGATTAAAGTGATCTACTGTTAACTGAAAGATCGATGGTTTGAAACCACCAGCGGTGCCGTGGAAGAAAGACATGGCAGTCTTGTTTCCATAGAGATTTGCAGCCTTGGAAGCCCTATGGGGTGGCTATGAGTTGGAATCGACTCAGTGGCAGTGGGTTTTGGTGTAGGCCTAAGCCAATCAGCATTCCTCCATCATCTGTTTTCCTGAATGATTCATTCAGATTAAAGGGACAGTGTTTGTTTGACGGTTGCAGAAGAGGGACCCTCTCTGTTCCTCATTGAGAACTTGGATGCCACAATGAGGGCACTTAGCTTTAAAATTCAAAATTCAGTTGATATTATAGATAGCAGAGCTGAGATTATGGGTCCTCAAGGAGCCTGTTGAGCAACTGGACCGATCATCTGAAATCAGCTAACTTTTCAAGTTCCCTTTGTGAAGTGCGCTGTTTCTTTGTCACTTGAGCCACTTTGAGGTTGGTCTTTTGTTACTTACGTTTCAAAACATTCTAATGGATACATGGAATCATTATACCAGCCTATAAATTGGTGTGAGGGCTAATTAAGATGCACATTGAGTAGACATTTCACCAAAAAGGACATTCAAATTGCCACCAAACACATGAAAGATGCTCATTGTCATTAGCCATCAGAGATATGCAAGTCCAAACCACAATAAGATACCATTTCACTCCCACTAGGATGGCTAAGACAAAAAAACAGAAAATAACAAATGTTGGCAAGTATATGGGGAGATTGGAACCCTTTTCCAGTGCTGGTGGGAATGCAAAATGGTACAGCCATTGTGGAAAACAGTGTGGCAGTTCCTCAAAAAAGTAAAAATAGAACTACCATATGGCCCAGCAATTCCACTCCTAGGTATATACCCAAAAGAAAGCAGAGACTCAAAAAGAGAATTATATACCAATGTTCACTGCAGCACTATTCACAATAGTCAAAAGGTGGAAACAACCTAAATGCCCATCAACAGATAATGGATAAACAAAACGTGGTACATACGTTAATGAAATACGACACATCCAAGTGGAAGAAATAAAGTCTTGATACATACTGCAGTATGGATGAAGCTTGAAGATATTATGCTGAGCAAAATAAGCCAATCACAAAAGGACAAATATTATGTGACCTTAGTTATATAAAAAGATATGATTCAGAATCAACTCAACAGCACCTAATAACAACAACAACGTATAAAAGACAAGAAAAGGCAAATGTATAGAGACCAAAGTTTATTAGTGGTTACCAGGAGCGGGAGGGAGGAGGAAAAGGGGGGTTAAGGATAATGGAGGATATGGAATGTGTGGCTAATTGCGTCCATGAGCAACTACCTCCTTTGCCATGAGAACAGAAGAACTAAATGGTGCCGGGCTACCATTACTGAACATTTCGATCAAAGATTCCATAGAAGAATTCTGATCAAAAGGGGGAAAATGTAGAACAGAATTTAAAATCCTTATAGACGCTAGACTTTCTGGAGCCATGGAGAGTCAATGAACCCCTGAAATCATCTTAAAACCAAACAATAGTTTAGCTTAACCAGTAAGAAAGGTCTGCCTTGAGCATTATGCTCTTTTAACAACTATCTGTATGGGATCAAATTGACAACAGCAACTTGAAACGTCAGATAGGAAGCTTAGGGGGAGTGAGTTTATGTTAATGAGGCAGGAACAGCTCAGAAAAGGAGGGTAAGAATGGTTGCACAACTCAGAGAATGTAATCAAGGTACGTATAGAAACTGTTGAATTGGTGTATGTTTTGCTGTGTATATTCTCAATGACAAAAATAAAATAAAATAATTTTATTTTAAAAAAAAGATAAGATGCACATAGTAAGTAATCCATAAGTTAATTTATAATCATTTGTCCTGTGCTTCATGTGTTTAAAGTCAGTCCATGCCCATAAACTCATTAAAGGAGAGAGGTCGTAGAGTAAATTTAGGAAATGATGATGTCAGTCTTTTTCACATCTAATTCCTGTGAATGGCTAGGAGACATTTTGTACTCTTTGTTTATGTTTATTTAATTATACTCCCACTTTGTTACAAAAAATATTTGAGGTAGCTTGTTATTTGAATATTGCAGCTTTAAAGTTTGGAAGGATTTTCCTAACGTAAAACCACAAAGAAATCACTACAATAGTAATTATAGTAAATACTAAAATTCCCAGGGTGTTAGAAAGTTGGCTTACGGCCATCCTTCCATTTCTCAATTTCCTGTCTTATGATTGCTTTCTAAACTCATTTCAAAGACACGCCTGTAGCAAATAGAGGAGAAATGCTTGTCTAAGTTCACATAGCTAGATGGAAGTACCGTGTCATGATTAAAAACAGAGATCAGCAAACTATAGTCCTTGGGCCAAATCAAACTTGTGGCCAGAGGTGTGTACTACCAGAGAGCTAAGAATGGTTTTTACATTGTTAAAGGTTTTTAAAAACAAAACAAAACAAACCCAAAAACAAAGAACAGCATGCAAATAGACTGTATGTGTGGCCCACGAAGCATAAAATATTTACTGTCTGGCCCTTTACAGAAAATTTTGCCAACTCCTGCTTAAGAGTCCAAACTCTAGAACCAGACAGATCAGGGTTTGAATCTTACTAAGACCCAGTCAATTTATGTAAAACATCTCTGAGCCTCAGTTTCCTCATCTGAAAAGGGAGAATGGCGGCAGTGGTGGGTCAGTGGTAGAATTCTTGCCTTCCATGCGGGAAACCCAGGTTTCATTCCTGGCCAATACACCACATGTGCAGCTACCACCCATCTGTAGTGGAGGCTTGCATGTTGCTATGATGCTGAACAGATTGTGGAGCAGCGGTTAAGACCTCAGGCTGCTAACCAATAGGTTGGCTGTTCAAATCCACCAGCTGCTCCTTGGAAGCCCTCTAGTGTGGCTCTACTCTGTTCTGTAGGGTTGCTATGAGGTGGAATTGACTTGATGGCAACAAGTTTGGTTTTTTTTTTGTTTGTTTCCAGACTAAGACAGACAAGGAAGAAAGGCCTGGCGATCTACTACCAAAAACCAATCAATGAAAACCCTATGGATTACAATGGTCAGATCTACAATGGATCATGGGGATGACACAGAACTGCAGCATTTCTTTCCCTTGTGTATGGGGTTGACATGAGTCAGGGCCAACTCAATGGCAGCTAATAACAACAAAATGAAGATTATGCTTCCAACGCTGTAAGTATTCCATAGAAAAGCTACTTACTTTTATTATTATTTTTTCAGCAAACCCCCAACCCATCCTTGAGCAGTCTTCTCCCACCCACTGCACAGGCTGCAGGTGCAGAGGCGTCATTGTCTCCCATGTGTTGATGGTGCCATGGCCTTTCTCATCACCCTGCTCCCAGCTGTAATCAGGCAATCACTTTTGCCCTAGCACCTAATCAAACAATTTTACCATTTTGAATTCAGACACTCCGTGCTTTTCAGACTATTCTGTGAAACCCATATATTTTCATGAAGAGTTGATAATAAACTCTAGCACTGCAAGTTTTTCCAACCTCATGATTGATGACAGTGTGATAGGGAGCTGAATGGCTCCAGTTGCCAGCTCAGGCGAGAATCTGCTTGTGGCAATTGCAGGGTCTCTTGGTGCTGCCTTCCAACAACTGCCAACTTCACAGCCTGCCCAGAGCCATCGGGAGATGGCCCCTCCTCCAGGCACCACTGCAGAGTCAAGGGTTTGGTGTCTCCTTCCTCCTCTTCTCTCAGTGCCACTCTGAAGCCAGAGCATCCCAGGCAGAAGGAGAATTATGACCAGAATTCAGAAGGCGTGGAAATTTGGTCATCTTTATTTTTATTCCAACTCCCTGGGAGATGTAACCTGTTAATGTGCTGTACTGCTAACTGAAAGGTTGACAGTTCAAGTCTACCCAGAGGAATCTTGGAAGAAAGGCCTGGTGGTCTACTTCCAAAAAGTCAGCCACTGAAAACCCTATGGAGCACAGTTCTACTCTGACACACATGGGGTTGCCATGAGTCAGAATCGACTGCACCACAACTGGTTGGTTTTACTGAGGGACGAACATGTCTTCCCTTTCTGTGATACCCCCTCTGCAGGCCTTGTGGGCTGTACAAAAACTTTGGGGCCCCACCTCCCTCCACAAATGAGACCACTTGCATCATCTTTACCTCCATCCGAAGATGAAGAAAATTCTCAAAGGGGCCAGGGCCCAGCCAGCTCAGCTGAGGGAATGTTGTCTGGCATTGACCTTTGCTAATTAACACAAACTCTGTTCACAGACAATCCGGGAGTACTTAGATGGGACCTGGAGTCATGGAATCTAAAGGAATTTGGGGATCAATCAGATGTGTCCCCTTTTGAGCCTTTAAATTTAGGTTATTTTTTGGGAAGGCATTTCAAATGCACTGTTTTCCTTTTCTCTGTTAGATTTTCACTCCTTAGTTAGCCAATCGTATGACCACAGGGTGGGAGCCAACCTTACAAAACTTTTGCCTTTGTTATCCACAGACAGAGAAGCCAGAGGAGTTACTTCTGGTTCCACGACCAAGCCTTGGCAGTGCTCCTAGGGCGGCCAGGAATAGAATGGGAATGGGATAGCCTCCATGACACAATTGTTGTCAGCTGCTGGGTAGGCTCAATTTGTAGGGACCCCACACACAGTGGACAAAATGTTGCCTGGCCCTGCACCATCCCCTTGATTGGTTGTGAACTGGACCGTTGTGATCTATAAGGATTTTATTGGCTGATTTTTAGAGGTAGATCACCAGGCCTTTCTTCCTAGTTTGTCTTAGTCTGAAAGCTCCTCTGAAACCCATTCAGCATCATAGCAACACACAAGTCTCCATCAGACAGGTGGTGGCTGCACATGAGTTGCCTTGGCCAGGAATCAAACCTGGGTCTCTTGCATGGAAGGCAAGAATTCTACCACTACGCCCATCTGGGACAATAGATACAGAGAAAGGCCATGAAGCTTTGGCTGAGCAAAGACGGTAAAGCCAGGAAGCCAGTTTACCTGTCAGGGAGCCACTGCTTTGCTCTGGGGAATGCTGGCATTTCCTGCACTCAATGGTTCTAAGACCCTAAGTTAGACCCGATCTTTTTGTTTAGCTTGCCCATCTCTGGGACAGCTTGGTTTACCTTTACCTTCAAAGTCCATTCTCCTGGAGGGTTGAGGGTTGATGTTTAACAAGTGCTGAATAGGAAGGGGAGGAACTGAGTATCCAAATTGAACAGTCCCTCCGAGGGTCTCATTTCCTTCCCTTGCTGCTCCCATCCAAATCCCATTTCTTTCACAGTGCAAGGTAGGAACAATATGCTTTGTCTTGCCCATGTAGTCTCTGAGAATTTTGAATGTACCTGCCATCAGGAGCATCTGTTCCCTGATGTGAGATAGGAGTGGGGAGAGGGGTTCCTAATTTACTCTAAAATGTGAATGGCTGATAGTCTTGCTTTTTTTTTTTTGGTTTTTTTATTAGAGACTTTATATATATATATATAGTTATTGTACTTCAGGTGAAGGCTTACAGAACAAATAGTTTCTCATGAAACGGTAGTACACATATTGTTTTATGACATTGGGTAACAACCCCACAACATGTCAACCCTCTAACTTCTCAACCTGTTTTTTTGTTGAAAATACACATAGCCAAAGATACACCATTTCAAAAATTTCTACATGCACAGTTCAGTGACATTGACTACGCTCTTCCAATTGTGCTGTTATTCCACTTAAGATGAAGGCTTACAGAACAAAATGGTTTCTCATTTAACAGTTACTACACATGTTGCCCTATGACAATGGTTAACAATCTCACAACACATCAATAATATCCTTACTCAACCTTGGGTTCCCTATCACCAGCTTGCTTGTCCCCTTTTGCCTTCTGGCCCTTGTCACTGGACTACTGTACCTTGTTAGTCTCATTTGGTTTTACGGGGCTGTCCACTCCCAGGCTGAACGGTGAATCTCGGAGATAACTTCACCACTGAGCTAAAAGGGTGTCTGGGGGCCATACTCTCGGGGTTTCTCCAGTTTCCTTTAGGCCAGTAAATCTGGTCTTTCTTTTGTGAGTTAGAATTATGTTCTACATCTTTCTCCAGCTCTGTCCAGAGCCCTCTGTTGTGATCCTGGTCAGAGCAGCCAGTGGTGGTAGCCGGGCACCATCTAGCTGTACTGGACTCAGTCCGGTGGAGGCCTTGGTAGCGCTGGACAATTAGTCCTTCGGGCTAATCTTTTCCTTGTATCCTGTTCTCTTCATTCTCCCTTGCTCCCGAAGGGATGAGACCAGCGGAGTATCTTAGATGGCCGCTCACAGGCTTTTAAGACCCCAGTGATAGTCCTGCTTTTTAAGCTTGGAACAGAAAGTTAGGTATTCAGAAATGTACACCCCGGTGTTGACATTCCTGGAGCTGCTCCTGTTTCCTGCCATAGTGAGATTGGTATTCACTGAGGGAGTTGCAAAGGCAAATATTTGCTGGACGCCTTTGCCCCAAATTAACCTTATCACTCACTTCTACAAAATGTAATAGCTTTTTTTTTTTTTTTTGGCGGGGGTGGGGGATGCAGAATTAGGTTACTTTAAATCATACAGCATCACAAAGCAAAGATGCTTTTACAGAAGGAGGAGAGTGAACCACAGTCCTGAAATTCTTTTCATGTGGTTCTCAAACTCATTAAAACGGGCACCAGAATCATCTGGAGGGCTTGTTAAACAATGACTGCTGGGGCCTGAGAATTTGCATTTCTAATAAGTCCCAAGTCTTGATGATGCTATGATCAGGGATCACACTTTGAGAACCAGTGAATTTAAAAAGTTGTGGGTTCTTCACCCCAATTTCTTTTCTCAACAAAACCCATCCAGTGTTTGTTCTCTTACGTTCATCTGAAAATATTCCCAGAGGATGTGTATTTTCCTTTCATTTATGTAAGAAATCATGTAAACTCCAAATCAAACATCTGTGTGGCAGACTTTGCAGATGCTTCTCAGGATGTGGCTCTCTGGGGCTGCCTGGTTTGGTGGCACGGCTGGCAAATAGACTCACTAGCAGGATGGCTTCCAGAAGCCTAGGGAAGGCATGGCATGCTTGTTCTCTTCCCAGCCATTGCTGGGATGTCCTGGGAATTCCTGACATTTTCTCCTAGTCAGGCTGAAAGCAACTTTCTTTGTCTGGCACCAGCTCCAGGGAAGGTAGGCCAGCAGGAGGGGAATGAGTATTCAGTCTTTGCCAAGGGCGCTGGAGTGGAAGTTGCCTATCCCAGTTGGATATTTTCAGGCTATATTCATCAGCACTCTTTCAGTGGCAAGTGAGAAAATACCCCACTCAAATTGCCTTAACCAAAGAAGAAAATACTTTGGCTCAGGTAACTGAAAAGACCAGGGTAAGTGCTAACTTCAGGCACAGAAGCTCCCAGGCTATTAGCAAATGGGATCTCCATGCATTTCTCAGCTCTACTTCTGTTCTTATGGTTGCTACCACCTGTCACCCGAGTGCCCAATCTGAGTAGAGTTGTTACGGCCACTGGGAAGGGGGATCCTATTTGCATACAAAGAGAAACCCTCATAGGAAAGGTACTGCTTTGCCTTTTTTTATGCTTGTCCCTGCATCATCAATGCTTTTCCTTCCTAATTCCTGACTGTACAAGGCCTGGAAATCTTTCCTAACTCACAACCCATAAAGCCTTCCCTGCCTTCCCAGCAAGGAGTAAGATCTTTTTCTTCTGAGTGCCACCAACATTTTACTTGTGGGAGGTGGTACAATTTTAACAGTTAAACGTTTGGTTTCTCGGGGGTACTGCCTGGACACTTGCTAGCTATATGTCTTGGACCAAGTTACTTCGCCTCTCTGTATCTTAGTTTTCTCATCATAAAATGAGGATGATAAGTATCCACCTCCTGGAGTTGTCCTGAGAGTAACAAAAACTATCAATATGCAAAGTGCTTAGTATGGTGTCTGGTATATAGAAAGTGCTCAGCAAATGTTTCTTTTTATTTATTTATTTTCTCGTCTGTGGCACTGCCCATTTTCTACCTGTCTGGGGCCCTGGTTAAGAGCTTGGCTGCTAACCAAAAGGTCGGCAGCTTGAATCCACCAGCCACTCCTTGGAAACTCTATAGGGCAGTTCCACCCTGTCCTATAGGGTCGCTATGAGTCAGAATTGACTCAGTGGCAATGGGTTTGGGTTTGGTCAGTTTGTCAAACTGTGGTGACTTGCTGGAAACTATGCTGCTGGTATTTCAAACACCAGCAGGGTCACCCATGGTGGACAGGTGTCAATGGAGCCTCCAGACTAAGACTAGGAAGAAAGGCCTGGCAATCTACTTCCAAAAATTAGCCAATGAAAACTCCTAGGTTGGAAGGCACTTAAAATATACATTGGCTGCAATAATAATGGTGCAGGACTGGGCAATGCTTCGTTCTGTTGTACGTGGGGTCGCCACGTGTCGGAGCTGACTTGATGGCAACTAACAACAACAGCATTATTGTTTCTAATAAAGAACTCATGTCCCGCTTTTTACAGGTTAGCCCCCAAGGCTACAGAAAATGTCCTGGCTCACAAATTGTAGATTTTGTTGACATCGTAGTGTCTGCTGCCATCTCTCATGATTGCCGGACATACCCTGTCTCAAGCTTGGTTCAGAGGAGAGTTTATTGATGAGGCACTGCCAATTTGTACCGCATCTTCTCCAATCTCCTCCCATCACCGTAACAACCACCATCCCATAATGAACAACTAGGCTTTTTTCAAAGAGCATCTTAGGTTGGGCTTTTCAGGGGTCATCTTTCCATCTCAAGACTTCTTAACACCTCACCATATTTACTGCCAGCAATTAAGATATTAAAACTCCCTGAGGAATCCAACCATTCCAATCTTCTTGATGCTGGTGGATTCTTTAAATGCTTCCCATAGCCATATGTCAAAACAGAGCTTTTCTTTTTTTTTTAACATTTCATATTTGATGAAAGGAAAAGAAATTTCTTATGCTCCCCAAGAATTCATCCTCAGACCCTGGTTTGAGAAACAGTATCTTTAAAAACTAGCATCTTACTCTATGGAAATCTTTTACTTGCAGATTATTGCTGTTAAAGAGAAGTTTTCTTGTTATAACTGGTAAAGGAAAAAAAATTAAGATTATCCTTGAAATGAAAACACAAAGCAGCTCTCTATCAAGAAGACTATAAACATTGTCACTAAGAGAAAATGCAAACTTTATGGAGAGAGTTCAAAGCATTTGCTGAGGAAAACAAATAAAATCAAGGCAGGCAATTATGATAAAAGGGACCAGTTAAGAGCTGTTCAACATTAGCAACATTAACAGACTCAACCGAGAAGTCCTTTGTTAGAACTCAAAAGAAAAGCAGGGGGGAGATTTGAGATCCTTCTCCCCATCAGCACCATTCACTCCAACTTTGTGTGAATATTGGATTTCTACAGGGTGAATTCTAAGCCTTTAGAATATGAACATTCATTTGCTATGTACATATTCTACCTCTCCAACTAGATGATATTCTTAAGGGCAGGGTCTATATTTGGTTCAAGCCAAAAAAAGACTCTTCCTTTTATGCTGTTCAGGTGATAAGTTGTGTGAATTTTAAAGCTCTGTCAACATCTGATATTGTCAAAGATTCTTCTGAGATAATGTCTTCAGATAGAACCCGAGAAGCAAAGACACTCCGTGTAGATGTGACTGGTGGTCACACAGAAAGATGGAAAAGGGAGCTATGTCTGAAGGAATTGGTAGAGCAAATGAAGTGAGTGCTAGAGGCTGCTTTGAAGACCCCTTTTCAATCACCTCATGTGCATGTGAAAACTGGATAATGAAAAAGGAAGACAGAAGAATTGATGCATTCAAACTGTGGTGTTGGCAAAGAATATTGAAGATACTGTGGACTGCCAAAAGAACGAATAAATCAGTCTTAAGAGAAATACAACCAGAATGTTCCTTAGAAGTGAAGATGGTGGGACTTCAGCTTGCTTACTTTGAACACATCTTCAGGAAAGATCAATTGCTAAAAAATGACATCATGCTTGCTAAAGTAGAGGTCCAAGGAAAATGAAGGAAACCCTCAGTGAGATAAATTGACACAATAGTGGAAACAGTGGACTCAAACATACCAATTATCATGAGGATGACGCAGGACCAGGCAAACTTCGTACTATCATACATGGGGTCACCATGAGTTGGAGCCGATTCAACAGCAACTAACAACAAATCTATCTAGGAACAAGGAAGGATGTACTTGGAGAAGTAATATAAACATCCCTTTCCAAAGGCAGTCCAGAGTATTTTGTATTGTAAATTAATAAAAAGACTAGACATTCCTTAAAGTACAGGCAACACAGATAATTATCAGCAGGAAGTCTGTCATTTCCTTTCTTTTCTTCTTGGTCAGTAGGAATCAGTATTTGTCAGGGATCCAGGATGGGTCAGGAATCTGAGGGACTATGATGCAGACTGGTTTCTTCACCCACCCTAAAGTACCTCCAACACGGCTCTCACCAAGGTCCCAGTAAGCTTCTAGTAGCAAAACCCCATGGGCACTTTTAATACCTTAGCCCAGGGGTTCACACTCTTCTTTTTTAAATAGTAAATATTTTAGGCTTTGTGGGCCATATGGTCTCTGTCTCACCTACTCAATTTTGCCATTGTAGCTTGAAAGCAGCCACAGCCACTATCTAAACAGATAAGCAAAGCTGTGTTCCAATAAAACTTTATTTAAGGGCACTGAACATTGAATTTCATATAATTTTCACATGCTGTGAAATATTATTCTTCTTTTGGTTTTTTTTTTCAATCATTTAAAAATGTACAATCTTTTCTTAGCTTAAGGGCCATATGAAAACAGGTGGCAGCTGGATTTGTTCTGCATGCCATAGTTTGCTGACCTCCCTTCTTCCCCCCTCCTGCCCCTGTTTTAAAGCTTCCCAGCTGATTCTAATGTACAGCCAATGTTGAGAACCCCTAGCCTAGGCTTTGAGTTTCTTGAACTATAGACCTAATTATCCTCATATGGTAGATAAGTGCTTGATAAACATTGAATGAATTGATCCTGTGTATCCCTTACATTCTTTGCTTGATCAGTGTCTTAGTTTGCTAGGGCTGCCATAACAAAATAGCATAAAGTGAGTGGCTTTAAAGAACAGAAATTTATTGTCTCACTGGTCTGGAGACTAGAAGCCCAAATCAGGGTTTGGGCCATGTCAATTCCTTTTGGGGACTTTGAGAGAGAAACTGTTCCATGCCTCTCTCTCCGTTTCTGGTGGCTGCTGGCAATCCTTGGCGTCCCTTTTCTGCTTACAGATGCATCTGCCTCTGTATTATATGGCATCTGTCTTCCTCTTGTGTGACTCTGTTTCCTTGTCTGTCCTTCTCTTCTATAATATAACACTCAGAAGGGGTTAGGATTAGGACTCTACCATGGCATGACATCATTTAACTTAACTGATAACATCTGCAAAGAAAAACCATATATCCCCAAACAAGGTCACATTTACTGGTGCAGGGCTTAGGACTTCAACATATCTTTTGGGGGGACACAGTTCAATCCATAACAGTTGGTATTTATTGAAATGGTTAATAAACTAAGATAACAAGTGAGCAAGGCAGGCTATGATTGGTAAAACATGAAGGACAGAGGCAGCAGCAGGGCTTCTGGGATTTCGGGAGGAGCGACATGTATGCAGGGCTGTGGTGGTCATAGAGGCACACCATCAGATAGCCCTTCAAGAAGATCTGCTGCGAGGATGCTAGCTGGTGGCCATCATCAGCTGTTGCACCTTCAGCTCCATTACAGCCTTCACACGGAGGCCTCCCGCTCCCCAGGCGACTCCCCACAAATGCTGGGCATGATGTGGTACTAGAGTCATTCCTGCCCAAGGCAGGACCCTTCTAATGGGAAGTTTTAATTCTGGGGCTTTGCATCAGCCTGGCTGAAGCTTTCTCTCAGCTGCACTGCAGTGTGAAGCTCCTCCTACCCCATCCTTCCTTCCTTCTCTCACAGGTGTCAGACCTGCACTGCAGTCTGAAGGCTGTCCCACCTATGTCAGCTCCCTCTCCCCTTTATCCTTCATAGGCATTTCCCACAATAAATATCTTCTCAGACGATGAAAGTGACACAAGGGATGCTCAGAAAAGCCAGGCAATTTAAAAGGAAAGTACTTTTGGTCTTTACATTACGGAGACCTTGTGAAGAGTAGGTAGACCTCATTTTATCTCAGTTAGGGGTTGGTTTAGATTGCCTTTTCTATCCTCTCCTTGTTCCTCTGAACATAGAATCAACAGAGTTGGAAGATGGCTCTGCTGATTTTAATGGAATTGATGAAAGAACTGTAGTCAAGTGTCAAATTTCTTCCAGAGCTCTCAAGCGTTCTTGGCTTGGGACTGATAATTCCTTTGGGAATATTTACTTCGAGCTCATGGCTTCAAGTAAAAAGTAACCCTCATTCCACTGGTTTGTGCTAAAAGGCATGGGGTTGCTATAAACTTTGAGGTATGTAGGAATCCTACAGGTGGGACGTCTGGGAGCTGTGCTGAGTGAGGCAGTCTCAAGACTGGCCATGGCCTGGATTGTGACCAAGGGCTGAGGGACAGGATGAGTTGGGCAGAGTGGACTGTCCACAGCTTTGACTGTCTTCAGTGTAATTCTCTAGAATCTGCTTGAGAATAGATAGTAGATGTAAGGTTCATCCTGGGGAAAAACGAGTGACAGAAACCAGGCAAAAGCTTCAGGGCTCCCTGGTAAGTGCCTGAGGTCTGGTCCTAGACCCCCATCCCACAAGAGGGCTGATAGGGGACACCAGACCTGAGGGAACTGGGCAGAAGGGTCAGTTGGGAGAAGTGGTCTCACACAGTGGATAGAAATGACAGAGGCCAGAGCTCAGTTCCCCTCTCTCATCCCTCTGACCCACTCCAGGTACATTTACCCTGGATGCAGAGTAACACGCTTGTTTTGGATTGAATTATGCCCCCGCAAAATACGTGATGGAATTCTAACCCTGTGAATGTAATCTAATCTAATGTAATGTAATCACATTATAACCTAATGCAATATAATCAATTAGTTGAAGTCATACCAGTGTAGGGTGGATCCTAAACCTAATCACTCCTAAGTTAGATAAAAAAGCAGCATAGACACAGGGGAAAGACAGATGCTATCTGACGAGGGAGGTGCATTAATCTATAAATCCAGGAATTCCAAGGATTGCCAGCTACTAGAGGCAGAAATAGGAACCCTGGTGGCGAAGTGGTTAAGAGCTCGGCTGCTAATCAAAAGTACAGCAGTTTGAATCCACCAGCTTCTCCTTGGAAACCATATGGGGCGGTTCCATTCTGTCCTATAGGGTCACTATGAGTCGGAATTGACTCGATGGCAACAGGTTTGGTCTTGGTTTTGTTAGAAGTAAAAGTAGACAAAGAAGAAGGACCCCCTAAACCCATATCTTGAATTTGAAGGTTTAGCCTCCTGAACTATGAGAAAATAAATTCCTGTCCTTTGAAGACAGATCCACTTGTGGCATTTCTGTTACAGCAGCTCTAGGTAAGTAAGACAGGGCCATTTCCAGCTTCCACTTCCCACTGGGCGAGGGGTCCTAGCATGACTCCTGTTGGGCCAGGCTCTGGGCTGGGTGGAGTTTGCAGCTGCCATATCAAGGGCATCTATGTGTCGGTCTGGGGTGACAGAAGATAGCAGGATCTGGGATGCAGCCACTGGGACTGTCAGAGCCTGGGTGGGCTAGCAGCCAGGAGCAGCTCCTGGTTTATGTGACGCCCATGCCTAGAAACTTCAGGAAGACAAGTGCCTCTTGTCTGACAGTTCTAGTCAGTCCTAGAAAGGGCTTTGCTTGACTAGGCCTGAATACCGGGCCCACACTTGTATTAGAAAGGCCCCATGTGGAAGGGGCTTGGTAGCCAGGAAGTGGGGGAAATGTCAGTGGAAGAAGGGGGACGGGAAACAAGAGCTACCACTCTCTTCTGCATGACACAGGCAGCAGGTCAAAGGCCAGGCCTTCAGATCAGATCAGAAAACGCAAATATGGAAGGCTGTCCAAAGTTCAGGTAAACAGCCAGGAATAAGAAGACCTGTGGGAACATGGCAGAAGAATAATAGCTAATATAAAAGTAATAATAGCAAGCCTGTACTGAATGCTGTATTAGCTCAGATGCTTTCACCTACAAATGACAAAAAAATCTTACTCAACAAGTTTAAACAGTAAAGGCCGAAGATAGAGTGGCTCTAGGCTGCTTAATTCGGCAGCTTGATGAAGTCTTCTAGGACCAGAGCCTCCATCTTCCTGCTCTGCCATCTCAGCTTTCTGGCCTCGCCCCAGGCTGGCCCCCTCACAGCCACATGATGGCCACAGCAGCTTAGGTGTTACTACCTCGCACAACAAAATTCAGAGACTCCTCTTCCTTGAGCCCACTTTAAGACTGGAAAACCTTTCTTGGAGGTCGCCCAGCAGGCTTCCCCTCCTGTCTCATTGACTATTGCTAATCAGTCACTGGCAAGGGAAACAGGATTGCTAGGATTGGTTTATTCACGTGGGAGGGAATTAGGATTCTGTTAGGAAAGAAAGAAGCTGGGGCAAGGGAGAGGGGAGATATGTCTGTGTGGCAACCACTGGTTTCTCATCAAGCAACTATCCCTGCTCCCCTTCCTTCCTGCTGGCAGAGTCTGCCACTCACAATAGAGACAAAAATTACCTTATGCCTTCTCCCAGCCTCTTTTGTAGCTCACCCTGTGGGCGAGGGCAAGTGTTTATACCTAGATTTCTAACAAAGGATTTTGATATCTAACCAGATATTATCAGAGGCCTTATTGGGGAAAAACAGAATATACAGTTATGACCCATTTCTTAAGAAAATGAACTGTGGACAGGAAGTAGCATGATAATTTTAGCGAGCTGTTTGCCTTTCTTTTGTTAGCTTTTGAGAAAAAGAGTTCAATATTTTGCTTAGCTTCTCTCTGAAAGAGAGGTACAGAATATCATTACAAAGTGGGTTTGGAAGTTCATGATAACCTGGACAGAAAATCGGGATCTTTCTAGTTTTACACATGGCAATGCAGAGCCACATGCAGGTCAAAGATAGTGGAGAGCAAAATTGGAGAGTGTATCAGAGGAGGCCCATCTGCAGGGTGGAGAATGGAACAGATGTGCAGAGAGGAGAGAAAAAAGACCACCCCAGAGACAGAGAACTAGTCACCACCTGTAGTAATGAGATACTAGCCCAATCTTTCACCTCTGCCTGTCCTTGATCAGCTTCTCCAAAAGTAGACCCTGTGATGGGGACTCATGTGCAAGTTGTTATCAAACTATTCCCCCACAGAAACCAAGGAGGAAGTGGACAGGGCAAGAAGCCACTCAAGGGGTAATTTCTAGTGAAGTCCAGCCTCAGCCTGATCCCACGGGGTTTCACAGCTCTGGAGTGTAAATTTCACTGCAGAGTTTATCCCGCCTCAAGGCAAAGGAGACTCAGATGTAAATGGTTAACATGCTGGACTGCTAGCCAAAGGGTTGGAGTTTCAAGTTTACCCAGAGGCGCCTTGGAAAAAGAGTCTGGTGATCTAGCCTTCTGGAAAATCAGCCACTGAAAACCCTATGGAGCACAATTCTACTTCAACATGTATGGGGTTTCAGTGAGTTGGAGCTTACTTGAAGGCAAACGGGCTAATGGTTTTCTAGCTCCTTTGAGAACCAGCTGGACTTTCTGCCACTGGGTTTTGTGACATACAACGGATCCTAATTAAAAACAAAATAAAACATTTCAACTTTAGCTAGTTTATAGCCAAAAGATTTCTCACCGATCAGCTATACAGCTGCAGCCCTTCAGGTTAACATATGATTCAGTGCCTTTTGTGACTCCTTCTTGACTCATAACACTCCTAGACAATTCTTAAAATAATATCCTTCTCAGCTCAACGCAGCCCACCTTGACTCATAATACTCCTAGACAATTCTTAAAATAATATCCTTTTCAGCTCAACCCAGCCCACCTTGACTCATAATACTCCTAGACAATTCTTAAAATAATATCCTTCTCAGCTCAACGCAGCCCAAGTTATACCACCATCACCCTCCCCCACCCCCACCCTGTATACCTCCACCCAGGCTGTGTCAGCCTCACTGTGGGACCTGACAACATAAGTGACCTGGTGTCTTATGATGGGCCTGGTGAGGCCTGGGACAGACTGTATTTCTGTCTGGATTAAAGGAATATCCCTGCTCCCTCCCCTCAGAAGTCTGAACAGCTAAAGTGTTCACAGCCTTGAGCTAAAGCAGAGACCATCCACTGCTGATCCTTAATTTGAAAAGCCTGGATGGACTTCCTGGTAGAACATGGGGAAACAGCTGTCCACCTCTGTAGGGTACCCCTCTTAAGTCTTCATTCCCAAAGAAGGTGGATGCTTAAGGATGCTGCAATTCTTAGAAAGATCTCCAACTTTTTTTAAAACATTGTCATAGTATCTTAAATAGTAGCTTAAATCCCTTTTCATGTTTGTTGACACTTCATACTACCAAAACCAAGAGTACAGTTATGCCCCTAGATCTGGGGAGAGACTCAGGATTTCACAGAGACCTGGGCCTGAGAAGGCACAGAAAAGGAGTGAGAGCTATCCCCACCTTCCTTTCCACTCATCATCCATTATTTCCCATGCAAACTCTCGCCTGCTCCCAACTCAGCATCTTCTTTCAGTTCTCTACACACCACAAACAGCATTGCTCATCATCTTACCCTACTTTGGAAAGAAAAGGATTTTTATTCCTTCAGCATCCATGCTAGGCACCATGTCAAGTATTTGACTTATAATTATTATTTTAATCCTTGTGGATAAGATATTATTATCTCCATTTTTCAAGTGGAAATTAAGGCTTAGTGAAGATAAGTCAATTGCCCAAATTCCCATAGCAAGTATGGAACGGAGTTGAACTTTGAATCCAAATTCATCTGGATTACAAAGCCCAGGCTCACTCGAGGGCCTTGTAAGAAGTGAAGGGAGAATTGGAAACGATGCATTTAAAGTGCCTAAAATAGGGCCCAGCACATATCAAACATTCAATAAATGGTCACTTAGTAATTTACCTCTCTTGGTCTGTATCAGGAGCCCTGGCAGCACAGTGGTTAAGCATTATGGCTACTAACCAAAAGGATGGCAGTTTGAATCCATCATCCATCAGCTGTTCCTTGGAAACCCTATAGGGCAGTTTTACTCTGTCTGTTCTATAGAGTTGCTATGAGTCAGAATCAACTTGACAGCAACGGGTTTGATTTTGTTTTGGAGTCTGTATCATGGTGCTATGTTGGAATACTGACCAAGGAGGGGATGTGAAGGTGGTGTATAGGGTCCCAAAGTAAAATAATGTGTGAACTGGGCGTTTGATTTGAGCCGGGGATCAGTATCCCCCTCGGTATGAAGGGTCACCTACCTGCCCAGAGAAGCCTGGAACCCAGACAAAGGGCAGAGGCAGAGGGAGGGGAAAGTGAAGGAGCATGAGACTACTGGGAGGGAGGAAGGAAGGAAGATGAGGCAAGCAGAGGAATAGGAACGTATGGCGGAGCATGGGAGGGCCTTGCTCTCAGTTTATTTATAACATAAGGAGTGACTCTCTAGTCTATATGAACAAAAACAATCTGTTTAATTCTTTTGTGGACAGACTTAAATTATTATCATCTTTTTTTTTTTTTCTTTTTTTAACTAGTATAGAGTCTATTTCCTCTATCAGTTTAACAACTAGATGTGGATTCAGTTTCCTAGTTGGACTAATTAGTGTTTGGCCCACTACAGTTAAAAAAATCTGGCCCTGACAAATCCGATCAGTGTCTAATCTCTAAAATCGACAAGATACTGAAAAATCTCAAAAACAAAAAGACAAATAACCCGATTAAAAAATGGGCAAAGGATATGAACAGGTGCTTCGCCAAAGAAGATATTCAGATGGCTAACAGACACATGAAGAAATGCTCACGAGCATTAGCTATTAGAGAAATGCAGAT